>NC_088367.1:43746499-43786499 GCF_034508935.2 Berghia stephanieae
ATCAATTAAAAAAAAAAAAAAAAATAACAAAAACCTTTAACTTTGATACAGTGCAATATCCTTTAGATATGTTCAAAGCACTTTATATAGCAACATGCAAGACGAGTAAGACGTGATTTCAATATTTTTTTCTGACTTTGACAACACTGGTACTAGCCATGTACTCATTTAACACCTGAGTTTGGTTAGTAACTCTGAGTTAAAAGCCATTTCCGATGACTCGACTTTTCACCACCCATAGTGGGACTCGATCCTATGGCCTACAAGTCACAAATTAAGTGTAATACCATGAGATCACAAAGCTCCAAGGAACCTTCATTAAATCATTTATACATTTTTCTATAACAATTGTTTATGTGAAGCCAATTTTGAAAAAAATTTCAGTAAATGATGAATTACAAAATTGTTGTTTTTTTAAATTCTTTGTGGATTAATCTAAAAACAAAGCAAGAAAAAAAAAAAGAACTTTTATATAGCGCAATATTCATGAAACATGCTCAAAGTGCTTTACAAAGGGTCCCTGACCAACAGCAACATTTAGCATGTAGAATGAGACATGACACTGGTTAGGGGATATTACAATTTCTTCTGACAGAGACAATGTTGTTAATGGCCAGGTACTCATTTTACACCTAAATACGGTGAGAGAATGTAAGGTTTAAACAATTCTTCATTCACTCTTGCAGATGTTGAAAGAGCCCCCAAAGAAAGAGAACTCAAAGAATAAGAAAAACAAAGGGAGATCACCAATGTATAATGACAACACAGCAGATGACCTTGACCTTGCATCCTATAACCAAGATGTCCGCGCGATGGAACTACAAATGGTGAGTTTATTAGATATTGCAAAATGCTTTTGTACCAAGCTCTGAGCTGTAAAATACAGATAAATTAGAGTAAGAAGCCTTTTCCTAGGACTCAACTTTGCGTTGCCCACAACAGAACTCAAACTGCTGGGATTGTGCCAACTCACAGGCAAAGTATCATACCACTAGTCTTCAAAACCTCAAAGAAATGACAGTTTTATAGACATATGCAACCGTCATGGGACTAAATTTTACAATTTTATATTTCGGCTGGTTTTCCAAAACTCGTTAAGTCAATTTTTATACTTTTTGAGATTTTCTTTCCCTGAGATAAATTGAAACATAAACTTTATTTTAAGTATCAACTGGCACAAGAATTTCCCTAGATTTGTTTGAATTTGAAGTTTAAATATGATAATATGATAAATTGATAGACAGAATGAGAAATTTTAGGGGAAATAATCCTCAATATCTTAAAATGGAAAAAAACGGAATCAGGGAGTTCTCTTTTTGTCACCATCAGAGTTTTTTTGTTTTAAAAAAATGAAAATCAAGACCTCTGATAAGGCAAATGAATGTAACAAGCTGATAATACTCAAAATGCACTAAATTGGTGAAGCAAAGTCACTCCGAGAGGCAAAGTCATCCCAATACTTTTGAAAAAATTGCTATTTCTTTATCCTTTCTCCAGTTCCTCGACCACTGCACATCCGTTCTAGGTCTTCCATTTGCTGCCAGACGTCTCTTCACTGCTAAAGGTGCAGAAGTCTTCACTTTGGCAGATGTGGAAAGAGACCAGATTGTCTACGTCACATGTGGAGAGACATGGCTTGATCCAAAATTGACCCAGAAGGAGCAGAGAAGAAGATTTGAGTTGTCTCGCCTGACCTCTGATGTCAACAAAATTTACCAGTTCTGCGTCCTTAGAGATCCACAGAGTAAGTTGTAATGTAGATTCTTATGCCCTATCACAACGGCACCAAAAGATCCCGTCACGTAGGCATTCCATGAAAGAATATAGATAATCCATTAAACAGGATGTCTGATGTCAACAGGAATTACCCATGTTGTCTGTGAGCAAATTGGGGGTTAAAAATCTTGCCCAAGAAAAAAAAACAAAAGTGCCTGAAGCGGGGCTTGAACCCAGGACCTTCCGGATCATAGTGAATGCCTAAACCACTCGGACACATCGCCCCCTTTAGTGTAAATGAGATGGGTAAAGTTAACCAACTTTAAGTCATAACTCTCTCTCCTTACCAGTCATTTTCAGAATTCTCCCCAAATCTTCACATTCACCCAACAATGTAAATGTTGCTGCTCGAAGCTCGGAGAAACAAATAACAATGTGAAATTGAATGTAAACTTCAATTTAATAAATGGAAACAGATAATGCGGACGTTTCAGGTTTCACATTTATCATCAAACAAGATGAATGAAACATAACAGATGACTGAGATAGTATGTGATAATAATTTGAGCTTTTAAATAGCGCAATATCCATTAAACGTGCTCAAAGTGCTTTACAAGGTGTCCTTACCCAACAGCAACATTTAACATGTAGAACGAGACATGACGCCTGTTAGGCGAAATTGCAATTTTATTGGGGACAGAGACAACACCATTAGCAGCCAGGTACTCATTTTACACCTGAGTACAGTGAGAAAATGTGAGTAAAGAGTCTTTTCAACTATGCGCCAAGCGAGGCTCGAATCCTGGACCTTCGGATCCAAAAGCAAGTGTCATACCACAAGACAACATAGCCGCTTTAATTACATGACAAGAGATCGTTGTGTTGATCTAAAGACTCAAAGCCGAGTCACAACTGTAATAGTGTTTAGTATTTTGTATTTATGTTTGTCTTTGGAAAAAATATGCAAAGAGCTTAAAGTAGAATACACCTTGGTTTTACAATGATTAATCAATTATTTTGAAAAGTTATAAGAGTATAATGTGCGGCTATGTGGTCTAGTGGTATGACACTCGCTTTCGGATCGGAAGGTCCTGGGTTCGAGCCTCGCTCGGCGCATAGTTGAGTCCTTGGAAAAGACTCTTTACTCACATTCTCTCACCGTACTCAGGTGTAAAATGAGTACCTGGTCGTTAACAGCGTTGTCTTTGTCCAAAAAATTGTAATATCGCCGAACAGGCGGCATGTCCCGTCCTATATGTTAAATGTTGCTGTTGACCAGGGACCCCTTGTAAAGCGCTTTGAGCACATTTAGTGGATATTGCGCTATATAAAAGCTCAATTTTTTTTTAAATTTTATATTTTTTTTCTTCCTACCATAGGTATTTATAGCATGATATATTTATCCTGTTATAGAGCCTTATTTTATGTAACGGGCCTCGAGGCACATTCAAGAATTAGGTGCTCTATAAATTATTTTGTTATGTGAGTTCCTTGTCATAAAATGTGGCTCTTTTCAGTTATTTATGATTATCTCTGTTTGCACTATCTAAAGAGTTGCATGTAATTTTTTAACTTTTGAGCTTTTTATATAGTGCAATATCCACTAAACATGCTCAAAGCACTTTACAAAGGGTAATTGACTAACAGCAACACTTAACATGTAGAATGAGAACTAGGCGATATAACTTTTTTTCCCCAACAGAGACAATGCTGTCAGCGGTCAGGTACTCATTTAACACCTGAGTAAGGTGAGAGAATGTGAGTAAAGAGCCTTTTTCAAGGACTCAACTACGCGCCAAGAAGGTTCAAACCCAGGATCTTCCAGTCTGATAACAAGTGTCATACCACAAGACCACATAGCCACAATTTAGTTATTGTCTACAGAAACTGGGATTAACTTTGGCTCCATTGGCCTTATGACTTCTTTGAGGTTTTGTTTATTTTGTGCTTTATATTATCCAGATTTTGTCCTGGAGGTAAATGGACCTCTTGCCTCTAACTCCAAAGTGATCGTCAACCAGAAATGGAGCAAGGACCAGGACGATTCCAACGACAGGGGTGACACGTCCCTGAATCTGCCATTGTCGAATCCAGTTGTAGAGGACCAGGAAAAAGCATCTGAAGCAGCTTCTACTGTAGACCCTCTCACAGGCAAAAGGTTAGTTTGATGCTTTTTATTCTTTTTAAAATTCTCTTCTTTCCCTTTCAGAATAGAGAGAGGGTAATGGGGAAAAACAGGGAGGGGTGGGGGGGGGGGGGGGGGGGCGTGGCTATTGGAGCAAACAGGGCAGGTGAAAAGAATATTAATGGCTTAGATTTATAGAAAGAATACATAATGTTTCAGTCTTTGGCTTTTTTCAAGGGGTGACAAACAATTATTTTCATACATGATAAAAAATTTTGAAAAAAAAAAAATACAATTAATGAAGTATGGTTAAATAGAAGATTCACATTCCTTTTTTTTTTCATTGTTTTGCTGTATATTATTCAATATTTTTGCTCTATAAAATTTGAGTTTCAAGATTTAACTCTTAAAAATATTTACTTTCAAAATTGTGTTTGTGAAAATAAATCTTGCAGTTCTCTTGTCAGCCTTAATCAGTTTTGTACATAAAAATAGGTTATTAACACTGTTAAAATTTACCATATGGCTACCATATATGACTAATCAGATTATGTTATTAATCGAGGTAAAGAACTGAACAGGTGTGTATGAAAGGTGCCAGACAAAGCAAGAATGAAAAATACAAGAAAAAAAGTCCTAAAAAAACAGTCATACACACTTTTTCAGTTCTTTATCTTATACTGGTGCCTTCTACTTAATTTCTTAATTTTATATTTTCAAACAATTTATCCAAGGAATTGTGTATAACTTTGAATGAACCTCAACAATATAGTTTATATTATTTATCTATTTTATGTATTATATTTTACTCTGTAGCACTGCACACGACATTGCTCACCAGAGGGCAGAGGAAAGGCTCAATTCTTTGAAGTGGCCTTGGGAGAGACTGGTCAACGTCAACAACAGCATGGACAATGATGACCCGGAGGCCAAGAAATACACAGACAGGGACATGTACGAGAGATTCAAGTAAGATTATCGTAATGGCTGTGTTTTGTTGTACGGCTATGTGGTCTTGTGGTACGACACTCACTTTCGGATCAGAAGGTCCTGGGTTTGAGCCTCGCTCGGCGCATAGTTGAGTCATTGGAAAAGACTCTTTACTCACATTCTCTCACTGCACTCAGGTGTAAAACGAGTACCTGGCCGTTAACAGTGTTGTCTCTGTCCGAAAAAAATTGTAATAATGCCTAAAAGGCGTCATGTCACGCCCTACATGTTAAATGTTGCTGTTGGCCAGGGTCCCCTTGTAAAGCGCTTTGTGCACATTTAGTGGATATTGCGCTCTATAAAAAGCTCAATTTTTTAATGTTGACACTGAGGACAGATTGTTAATAATTTTATAGAATAATACATAATAACTAGCATTCCCTCCATGCATTGGAGAGGTGCATGGCGAATTTTATAATTTAAGAATTACATGATAATTTGATTGAAAACAGAAAAATAGAATTGTCAAAATGTTATAATATTGAATAATTATGTGAAATTGAATGTAAGCTTCAATTACAAAAACAGATCAAATGAACATTTTGGGTTTCCCCTTTATCAACAAAACAGGATGGATGAAACACTACTGATGAATGAGAAAATGTGGTTGTGACGTAATAAATTGAAGCTTACATTCAATTTCACATTATTATTTATTTCTTCCGAGCTTCGAGCAGCAACATTTACATTAAAATATTGATAGAATGATGTCAGAGTGATAAGACATTCACAATGATATTTTGATACGAAAAAAAAAAGAAAATTGTGCAAAAAATAATGTTACAGTAAAAGAATTTAAAAAGAGATTTTATATGGTGCAATGTTCACTAAACATGCTCAAAGTGCTTTACACAAGGGTCCCTAGCCAACAGCAATATTTAATATGTAGGACAAGACACGACGTCTGTTAGGTGATATTACAATTTTTTAGACTGATAACGCTGTTAATGGCCAGGTACTCATTCAGATCAAGACTCGATTCCAGGACCTTCTGATCCGAAGGCGAGTGTCCATACCACTACACCACTTAGCTGCACAATATAATAACATAATTTATATTGCACTTAAGTCTAATTTTTTTAAAACAACTCCCTGTATAATCATAATAAAGGGAAATTTGTCTTTAGGGTCTATGTTATATCAAATGTGACCCATCGTCTCAAAACGGTATTATGTCGGGATGAACCAGATGCTAAAAGTCAACTGGTTAATATTTTGAATTGTTGGTATTCATCGCACTAAATTGTGATATCAATTCTCCTCAGTAAAACATACAAACTAAATTTCTGGCTATAAATTCAATTTTCAGCATCTGTATCATCCCGACATAATACCGTTTTGAAGCGAGGTGTCTCAAATATGCTTTAATTCAATAAATCTTTCCACACAGACCCCAAACAACATCATCCATGTCGAGAGAGGCCTTACAGAAATTCACCTACGAGGACGGTTTCTTGGCTCTTGTTACGAATCGTACCTTGGTGTTGTCAATGGCCGAGGCAGAGGGAAGGGTTGTGGATGTTGTCCTGGCCAAACGTCGGCCAGATGACATTATGCAGCAGTGGCACATTCGAGAAAATGGGTAAGACTCTTTTACTGCCATTTTTAAAAACAATGGAAAACAACTTCATTATTGTAAACAAAGAGAATAATTTAAAGTCAAATTTAGTGGTGTTACGAAATTTGATTTTTTTCCCCCTTCAGTTTAAGAAACTACATTTACTGTTGCCAATGGAAGCATCTAATGTAATTCAAATTTTCTAATCAAAAGTTGAGGTCACAATAACTCAGTTGGAAGAGCACTTGCTACAATTCCAAAGTTACCGGGATTGAATCCCAGTGAAGTCGAGATATTATTTTGACTCAGCCTTCATCCCAGCAGTGATTAATGTGATAAAAATCACTTTTTGATAGACTTGTTTCCTATCCAAAGGGTAACGAGCAATTGCTGTTGTCTTTTATTTAAAGCTATAGTAACAGGGATAAACTCAACCTCCATGGCTGTTATAGCTATGCAGGGCTACTTTCCCACTGGTCATCCCAGCAGTGATTGATTAGCGTGGTCTGTTAGATCTGATGGAAAGTATAATACTTTTTGATAGACTAGTGTCCTATCCAAAGAGTAACAAGCAATTGCTATTGTCTGTTTAACTCCAGAAAAACAGAGATAAACTCAGGGTCCATGAGCCTTATAGTTCTGAAGGACTACTTTATGATGATTTAGAATTAAATTCACTAAAATCTGGAACAACTACAAAAGACGTCCAACTTCTATGTCATGACACAATGACTGAAGGGCTAGAGCTCAGGTGGTCACTGGTTCGGATAAGTAATAAGTAAGCAAATAAGACTTAAAAGTCAACTTTTACTATCAGGTTTGTCCCTACATAATACTGGATTGGGATAATTAGTAAATAAATAATTGGACAGATATATAGCGCAATATCCAATAAAAATGCTCAAATGCTTTACAAAGTTTCCTTAGATAATGATGACCACTTAACACGTAGGATGAGACGTAATGCCTGTTAGGCAATATTACAATTTGTTTCAGACAGATACAATGCTGTTAACGGCCAGGTACTCTTTGTACACCACCTGAGTATGGTGAAAGAATTTGAGTAAAAAGTCTTTTCCAAGGACTCAACTATGCACAGCTTAGAACAGGACTTGAACTCTGGACCACATAGCTGCATGGTTGGTCACGCATGTCATATGATTCTGTATAATTTTTTTTTTTCTTTACAGGGAAATTCGACCCCGTAGCAATTCCCACCTGGTGCTGACTGTCGGCACGCCCACCACCCTCTCCGATGACCCTTCAACCTTCACCTTGGTAGGATGTCCCGTCAATCTGCAGCTGAGGCAAACCACCATGTTTGGCAAGGCCCACCAGAAATGGTACTACGATGCTGAGTCTGGGTTCATCCACGCCTTTGCTACCGACCTTCCTGATAAGGGTAAGTCACTCTGGTTCAGTTTAATGTCTTTGAAGGCAGAGTCTGTAGGTAGAACAGAATTTTAAAATTAAAAATGTAGCGCAATATCCACTAAATGTGCTCAAAGCGCTTTACAAAGGATCCTGTGTCAACAGCAACATTTAAATGTAGGATGAGACATGATGCCTGTTAGGCGATATTACAATTTTTCGGACAAAGACAACGTTCGTTAACAGCCAGGTACTCATTTTACACCTGAGTACGGTGAGAGAATGTGAGGAAAGAGTCTTTTCCAAGGACTAAACTATGCTCTGAGTGAGGCTCGAAGCCAGAACCTTCAGATCCGAAAGCGAGTGTCATACCACTAGGCCACATAGCCACAGAATGGAAGGGTGCTCAGCAAGCTGTGGCCTGCCAGACGGGTGAGTGTCCGGTAAGGTTTGGCTTGGATTGCCATTTAGTTCATGAATATGAATATCCAGACGGGCTGTCATGCAGCTTGCCTACCAGGATGATCTAGTGACAGTCACCCCAGTTGTATACAGACTTTCCACATGGAGGGAGTGGGACAATCATGCAAATGAAGCCGTTGAAGTTCTGAGAGAAGAACTGCCCTGCAAAACTGAGCTCTCCAGGAATGAATGGGTAACACGGAACAGAGCACTGGCAAAAATTGGTAGAACAGCTGGAAGCATGAAAAAGTGGGGGCTGGCTGAGACTAGCTTATGTACATGTGGATGCCCAGAGCAGACGATGGAGCACATCCTTAGAGAATGCCAGGATGAGCCTAGCTGCACTATGACCTAAGATTCTGCTCCACAGATGCTGTGGAGTAGGGTTGGTGTTGGAGCGACAAGCAACAATGATGATGATGATGATGAAGATGATGATGGTAATGAGTATGCACTTAAGCACCCCCACCATGGGATCCCTTGCCGAAATACAGTTAAATTGCATACAGATAAATTTATACTGAGGTCAGTGACCGGAAACCACTGTCTTATCTCTATTAAATGTTTTATTTAAACTTGTAAAAAAAAAACTTTAGCATTTATGTGGTGCAATATCCACTAAATGTGCCCAAAGTGCTTTAAAAGTGGTCCCTAACAACGGCAACATTGTCATCTAGGATAAGACATGACGACTCTTAGGCGATTTTACTCATTAATTTTAAAAAATTAATTTTATATTTTTTAAACCATGCAAAGAAATTCAGTTTTATTGAGAACTCTGTTTTTTTAATGTCTCCCTCAGAGATAACTGCTGCCAACAAGGCTGATGTTTGTACCTTTGCTATCGCTCAAGCTGCAGACATTGAACAACCGGTAAGAGCATCACTCTTTTAATTAATTTTTTTTCTTGTTTTTATTGTCAAACGCATGTGATCCTTACTCTGGTAATATGTCCAAATGAACTTGATACTGAATTTTTAAGTTGTATATTATAAAAAGTTGAGTCCAAAGTGCTAGATTAGCATTAAAAAAAAAATACAAGAAAAAAAACACCCCAAAATATTAGGCTGGTTTTACATAGTGGAATATCGTCTAAATGTTCTCAAAGCACTTTAAAGAGGTCCTTATCAAACAACACATTGTGGTCTGCTTAAGATAAAAACTCCTGGTGACCAGACAAAAAGTTTATTTTTTTCTGAGGTTTATTCTATCCTAAACTCAAGGGGAACAAACCTTCAGCACACAAACATTTGTTTAATCTCTTTGTTATCCTCCTTTACTTAAATGCGTATCCCCAGAAAGACAGCCCAGCTTCCTGTTAAGCCACAAGATGCCCACTTTGCAGCGGCATGCCTTTGCCGTGAATGAGACAATGGGGAGGGAAGGGCAGGCATGATAGACAAAGGCCTTGACCCCTATTCCCTTTGTCTCTAGTGTGCTATGACAAAGGCACAAAACCAAATGTTCACGTGCGTGTGTGAGTGTACGCATCATGTGTTGACATGTTTCTGGATTCAGTGCACACGCCTTGAATGATATAGCAATATTGTTTTTTGATTGCTCTAAGTGAATGTGTTGTGCAACGATGAGAATAAAAGCTGGGAGATGAGGGTGGGAGGGGGTGGGGATGGGGGGGTTTGGAGGGATGATTGAGGGACTCACTGTCTATCCCAGTCCCAGTCGTGCAGATCCATATTAATGAGTTTATCTTATCCAGACTAGCTCATGGATGGAGTTTATCTTGACCTTTTAAAATTACTAATGGTTTCGAGCAGAACAATGGGGGCCAGTGTCAGAGTTTATTTTAAGCGAGAGTTTATCAGAATGCAGTTTATTTTAAGTGAACATAACATGAAGGATGAGAAATGACACCTGTTACGATGTTACCATTTAATTATTTTATTTTTTTTAAATTCTCTCAAGGGTTACACTGTTGAGTTCCCATCCAAAGACGGCCCAGTAGAACACAGCTTGTGCATGTCCTGTGCCAGGTCGATGCGTGGCCGGTACAAAGTACAAAAACTGCCACCCAACTCACATTTCCACTGTGCTATGGGTGATGGTGAGTAGAATTGAATCATTTAACCCTCTCGTGTTCAGATTCTTTTTGGGGGAGTAGATAATGAGTTCCCTATATGGCCATGTCAATCATGTAGACATCCTTTGATGATATAAGCCTACTCTTTGATATCTGTAGTCGCCTTTTCGTTTTCTACGGTCACTCATGGCTAAACTCCGCCCAGAAACGATTTCATAGGTCCATCCATCACCAAATTTCAAACTTTTGTTCTCGTGAGTTCATAAGTTTTTTGACCGAAGAACGATTGGCTACTGAGCATCTTGACCCTTCAACGATTGGTCGTTCTGGCAGCTCACGTGTCTACAGCCGTCAACAATGAATTGAATCATCGTCGATGCAGTGGAAGACGGCCATGGAATAGTTGCGTCACATCGCCACGTTGTTGAATAAATTATCCAGGCATGGTCGATAGGTAAAAAAGCCAAATTATGTTCTAGTTACATTTGAAACAAACAAAGTATATTACTGATCTCGTCTCATTGAGATATAAAGAATGATATAAAAATCAAGAAAATCGGCCGATAAATAAAAAAGTTGCTAAAAAAAGCTAAAATAAACAAAAGCAATTTTTAAAATCAAATTTATTCGTAAAACAGTTGGTTTTCAACCGATTTTTATGAAACAAAGACCAATGTACTTCTTTTTTCAAGCTGATTTCAGCAATGTGACTTTCAAATTCCTCAGAATTATATTTTTTACTTTTAGATTTTAGCTTTTAGGCCTACTCCATAAGGTGTTATATTCCTTGCATAACAATAGCGTAATACATCGACGGGGAGAAGCGTCTTTGTTTCGGCCAGCTGGATAGATAGCCTGTGATTGGTCGAAGACTTTGAGATGCTTGATTCACAATTCTACACGAACGGACCCCGGCGGTCTATCAAAGAGGTGTAACAAATTTATTTACCGACTATTTTTCTTGGTGCTAAAATTACAAAGTAATAATTTCGCATCAGAAAAAATAACTCTGAAGTTCCTATCTCTTTATTACAATAAAATTGATACCTCGAATGACAAAATCGACCCACAAATAAGGGAGTTATAAATTATTCATAATATTTTTAAAAGTTTACAATAATGGTCTTCAAAGTCATTTTTCATCACCAAAGTCGTAATTTTTTACCGATTTTTACCAAACAAAGTGCAATATCAATGATTTTCACCCGCAAATAAAATAGGATTTAAATCGCAATTTCTGAAACGTATTTTCTTTTCTGTCGGCAAATTTATAAAAATCAAAGCTGAAAACACCCTGCGGCAGTGACAGGGCCTGTCATTTCCTTCACAACGATTGGATTTTACTTACTGAGGCCAGTCTTGACTACCCCGCCCATGAATATTATGCTGTTGTCGGTTTTTGTCGGGTTGAATCTTAAAGAGTTAACCTAAGAATTGTTATCAATTTCATAAACCAGTTTTGTTGTCGTCCTTGTCATTATATCGTTATTAAAATCGACACAAAATTTGCTTATAACAATAATAATAATAATAATATATAATAATAATAATAATAATAATAATAATAATAATAATAATAATAATAATAATAATAATAATAGTAATAATAATAATAATAATAATAATAATAATGATAATAATAATAATAATAATAATATTAATATCCACTATCATCATCCTCTTTTTTACCCTCCTTGATTTTATTATTAATGTTGTCATCCTACCTTCCCATTTCCTCCCTCCTTCCCCTGTCCTTCTCCCATCTTCTCTTCCTCTCTATCACTTTCCTCATTCCCTTCCCCTTCTACCCCTCCTCTTCGTCATCATCACCATCATCATCATCATCATCATCATCATTATCATCATCATCATCATTATCATCATTATTGTTTATTATTATTTATTATTATTATTATTTATTATTATTATTATTATTATTATTATTATTATTATCATTATCATCATTATTATTATTATTATTTTAGTATCACAATTTCTAATTATTTTAATTACAAACTCAATTACCACAGCTAAAAAACTAAAGATACGTCAAGTTGGAAGTTTTGCTGTCCTCAACAACAAAGTGGATCTGTCCACATATGAGGCCGAAATCTCTCTGCGTTACTGGCAGGATGTTCTTGAAGTTCTCCGCAGACAGACTAGCGTTCAGACCATATCCAAGGAAATCAACGCTGCTAAAACAGTGCGCACAGTGAAGATCATGGCATACAAGAACGGTGAAGGACGTCTCAGGAAAGGAGAGATTGTCTGTGGGTCTAGTATTCAAGGCGTAAGGAAATTGGATTAAATATCTTATCTTCTTATCTTATCTTATTAAAGGCTGGATATAGGAATTATCCTTTAAATGACTTATACAATAGTTTATAACTACAAAATCTCAGATAGCTTGTATTTTATCATTCACAGACAGTTTTACACAACTTTACCACCTACAGAAAAATCATCACATTTGTTAGGACATAATGAACGTTTTTCTTGCTCAGATTTATGTAGCAGATCACAAATTTGAAGAATAATCTTTGTTAAATTTATATGAACTGAATGTTGTCTTATAGAGCATTTTTTGCAAACAAAATGATGGTTAGCATGCTTTTGGCATGACATTTTAGGAAATATTGAACATGGACTTTAAGGAGAGAGTTAAAGGCTGAATATAGGAATTATCCCTTAAATGCCTTATACAATAGTCTATAATTACAAAATCTCAGATTGTATTTTATCATCCACTGACAGTTTTACACAACTTTGAATGTAAGGAAAAATATATGGTGGAAGTCAATAAACAAACAATTTAGCTGACATCAAATAAAAGGTTTAATTACAAAATTGAGGATGAAAAGAGAAATTGAGAGAGCTGTCTTTTGTGTAAAGGTCATTCAGTCTCTAACTGGTTGGCAAAGCGGAATTTTATTTGTTTTTCATGTTAAAAATTTGTGTATTGTTGTGTTGACGAAGGGTTTGTACCCGAAACGTCCATTGTCTGTATTGTTCCCATATAAAGCCTCTCCATTTTCACTCTTTCATTAGTAAGGTGTGATGACACAAATGTATATTTGTATTATTTTTTAACAGCTTCTGAGTCAATGTAATCACAGACTGGGCATGAACAACGCAAGGACTAGTTACATACACACTTCCAAGGAGTTTTGTACTGGAAGCGTAGAAGGTGTGACGTGTCACGACTTCTCTGCCCTATTAAAAATATATATTTGTATTATTTTTTTTCACAGCTTCTGAGTCAATGTAACCACAGACTGAGCATGAACAACGCACCACGTCGGATTTATTTAGAGGACGGCTCCCTGGTCTTGGACATCGACGAGCTGGTGGACCACGCCATAGAGAACTGTAAGATTGAGATGGTCAACATGCTGGCCCTGAACAAAGACAAGTCAGCCCAGTTGGATGCTGGTAGGTTCTCTTTTCTTTCTCAGTGTATTGTAATGAAGGGGGGGGGGGGGCGATAGCTCAGTTGGTAGAGCACTCGCTTCACATGCAAAAGGAACAAGATCGATCCCGGGTGCAGTCGAGATTTTTTCAGACCCCCCCTGTCCTCCCAGCTATGAGTGGGTAGCTGAGTCTGTTAGCTTTAGTGGAAAGTACTTTGCGATAGATTAGAGTCCTATCCAAAGGATATCAAGCAATTGTTATTCACGCTATAGAAACCAGGATAAACTCCGGCTCCATGGGCCTAATGGTTCTGAAGGAATATTGTAATGAATTTGACGATTTTCCTGTAGTTGGTAAGGAGAGGGTTAAGTTCATCTTATTTAATCCTGCGGCTATGTGGTCTAGTGGTATGACGCTTTCGGATCAGAAGGTCCTGAGTTCGAGCCTCGCTCGGCGCATAGTTGAGTCCTTGGAAAAGGCTCTTTACTCACATTCTCTCACCGTACTCAGGTGTAAAATGAGTACCTTGCCGTTAACAGCGTTGTCTTTGTCCGAAAAATTGTAATATCGCCTAACAGGCGTCATGTCCCTTCCTACATGTTAAATGTTGCTGTTGACCAGGGACCCATTCTAAAGCGCTATGAACACATTTTAGTGGATATTGGGCTATAAAAAGCTCAAATTTTTACTTCATCCTATACTCCATTTTTGATTTTGAGTCAGGATGACAGTCATTCTATTGATATTTTCAGGAGACAATCAATCGTTGGAAGAAAGAGATGACGAGGACGAGGCAGCCAAATTGAAACGTCTTCAATCCGCAGCGAATGTGGAGATAGCAACCCGGTTGAAGAGATCAGCAGCCCTCATGACCTTGAATGAGGAGGAGGGCGAGAGAGGAGTTCAGAGAGGAAGGGGAGTTGAGGAGGGTGAGGAAGAGGAGGAAGATTCATCTCAGCAACTGGAGGAGAACTCGGATCAAAGAGGTTGGTATACTGAGAGGGCGAATATGTTCGTCTTTCTGGAATTTAGTAATGCATTTATGTCTTTATTGTTTTTTTGTTGTTGACTGAAGAAGGGTTTTGAGCCCAAAACGTTCCTTGGTGGGTATTTTGTTCTTTTTTTTGAAGCTTTTATATTCATTTTTGTTTATTACTTTTTACAGTCCACAGCTTCTAGCAGCCTAGTATCACCTTCATGTTCTAACATTCTCACAGAATCCATCACTACCTAGCGGGTGGTTGGATGGGAGCATCACCCTTGAATCATATACCTATGATGTTCGCATGGGTGTACGATCCGATAGTGGCGGGTGGTTGGATGGGAGCATCACCCTTGAATCATATACCTATGATGTTCGCATGGGTGTACGATCCGATAGTGGCGGGTGGTTGGATGGGAGCATCACCCTTGAATCATATACCTATGATGTTCGCATAGGTGTACGATCCGATAGTGATGTCGTTTCTTCTTCTCTTTACTAGCCTATCCTGCTTCTTTGGTTTGTGATTGTATTTTTGACAGGGGATATTTTTTTTTCTGTAAATCTTCTGCCTGTTTGTTCTTGGTTATTTATAATTTAGCTTATGACATCTTTAGGTTATGATTTTGATTTACATTTGTACTATTTTTGTTAGATTGCTTGTTTTTTTGTTTCAGCGGTCTCTCATATAACCTCAATTGTGTTGGAAGAGACCTAAAGCAACAAACAAACAAAAAAAACATCACTACCTATAATCAGGCACTCACTCAGATTTTATTCAAATGGGATAACCTAGGTTAAAACTTTAGAGCTGGATTTTTTAAATCATTGCCACCCATACATTCATCCGAACCTGCTCATTATTGCTTGACTTCATTACAACACTAGACACTGTTTGGCCAATGATGCTAGAAATACAATATCAATCTTATCTTATCAGACATTTGTCACCCATACAGTTGTCCGAACCTGCTCAATGTTGCTTGACTTCATTCCAACACTAGACACTGCTTGGCCAATGATGCCAATCTTATCTCATCAGACATTTGTCACCCATACAGTTGTCAGAACCTGCTCAATGTTGCTTGACTTCATTCCAACACTAGACACTGCTTGGCCAATGATGCCAATCTTATCTCATCAGACAGTGAACCATAGTTCATAATAGTAATAATAATAATAATAATAATAATAATAATAATAATAATAATAATAATAATAATAATAATAATAATAATAATAATAATAATAATAATAATATATACTTTATTCTTTTAAAAAAATGGAAATTCGTTTACAGACGTGGCATGCATGAAAATGTATAAACACAAAGTTGAGAATCTATGGCGACAATGTATACATTTATATATATGCAAATGCACAAAAATGTAAAAAATACACAACCAAGAACCAATAGCAACACTCTATATATTAATTTGAAATTTCAAAATTTTACTTATTTCAGATGTGGATAATGCAGAGGCCATGAAAATCCGACGCGAGCGGGATGAACTGTTGAGGAACATTCGTTTGCCGTCGTTAGACATTATTCTCAGAGCTCCAATTGAAGTGTGGGTTTCCAGTGGGAAGGCTTTTGTCCCACCTGAAGGTATGAGGTTGCAACGCTTTTTTTATACATTAGACTGTTGCGACTTGATTTTAGATATCATTATCATCGTCATCATCATCATCATCATCATCATCATCATCATCATCATCATCATCATCATCATCGCCATCATCATCATCATCATCATCATCGCCATCATCATCATCATCATCGCCATCATCATCATCATCATCATCATCATCATCATCATCCTCATAATAATCACCACCATCATCATCAAAATCATCTATCTTCATCACTATCATGATGATCATCCTTATCATTTCACTACCACTAAGTCAAAATATTGTAATTTGGTTGTTGCCCTTGAAAATCATTTATAATGAGAGCTCAGGAATGACGAAAATTAATACTTGGACCCAGGATTCTCGTTGCAACCAAACTCATCCACTGTATTTATATCAGGATCAAGCAGATGCTTACAAGTGATTTTCAAGTTAAATTGCCAGTAAAGTGAAATTTTACGCTTCATCACTTGAAAATACAATATTATGTGACCCATCATCACAAAACAGTGTTATGTTGCAGTGACCTAGATGGTGAAAGTGTGGCTATGCGCTATTGTGATATGAAACTCACATGTGGATTGGAAGGTTTAGGGTTTGAGTTCTGCTATGAGCAGCACATAGTTCAGTTCCTGGAAAAGGCTCTTTACTCACTTTCCCTCACTGAACTCAGGTGTAAAATGAGTACCTGGCCATTAACAGTGTTGTTTCTGTCGGGGAAAAAAAAAATTTGTCGTTTTGCCTAATAGGTGTCATGTCTCGTCCTACATGTTAAGTGTTGCTGTTGGTCAGGGACCCCTTGTAAAGTGCTCTGATCACATTCAGTGGATATTGAACTATATATAGATAGAATGAAGATGACGTTACTCAGGTCTTTGTTATTGCTTTTTGCCATCCGCTTTTATGATAATTCTCACTAAACTGTATTATCCAGACTATAAAAGTTCGTGGTTACACATAGTTTTGTGTGTTCGTCTGCTATACATCTGGATGGCAATGTTGTGAGCTTCTTAGCCAAGCGCATACTATCTATATATAAATAAATATATGTATATAAATAAATACACAAGCTTATTTTATTTTTGTTATTTAAAGTTGAATTCACAGCCAAAATGTGACCTATCTGAATTTCTCAATTCTGGTCATTTTAACTTTGAATTTATTTTCTCTCTGGCATATGTTTGAATCCGCCATAATTTCAGTAAAAGGCAGTAAATCACATACATCACATATTATATACACTTAACAAACCCAAGTTTCATGCTTATGACCATGCATTCAGTCTTTAACATCTAAACCCTGACTTACTTTGACTCATGCCTCTTGGCTCCTGGCGGAGCAAAGAGCCTCAACAGCACTCTTCCATCTTCTTCTGTCCTTGGCACAGACCTTTGCCTCACTCCAGGTAAGATTGGAGACGCTCAAATCTCAGCGAAGGCCTCTCCTTCAAGTTTGTTTTGGACGACCCCATTTCCTCTTGCCCTGTGGGTTCCATTCAAGAGCCTGCTTGGTTATATTACAGGGCTCTTTCCGCAGGGTATGGCCAACTCATCGCCACTTTCTGTGTCTGACCTGGACATCCATTTGTTCTTGGTTTGTTCTTGTCCAAACATCTAAACCACTCCAATATAATATCGTGCTGAGGCAGTAACTCACAAATATGATCTTTTATTTTTTTATATCAACTCAGTGGTAGAGTCCAAGGAAGACAACCGTCGCAAGAGACGTCAGTTCCGTGCCCAAGTGTGTCTCGCCCTTGACATCGAGAAACACGTCTTGAGACAGATGAAGGGGAGGCGACTGGACAAAATGCAGCCCGGAACGTACAAGTCCACGTTGAGCAGCAAACAGCCCGTGATTGTGGAGAAAAGCTGGCAAGAACCCACAGTGGAGGAGAGAGACAAACACCACTCCGTTCACAAATTACAGGTAAGCGTTGATTTTTTTAAAAATACGAATTCGAATAATATATCTTTTTTCTTTTATTTTATTTATTTTTGTGTGCATTGTTTTGGGTGGCTTTGTGGACTTTAAAAAAAAAAAGGAGCTTTTATAGAGCACAATATCTACTAAACGTGCTCAAGGCACTTTACAAGGGGTCCTTAGCCAACAGCAACACTTAAATGTAGGACGTGACATGACGCCTGCTAGGCGATATTACAATTTTTTCGGACAGAGACAACGCTGTAAACAGCGAGGTACTCATTTTACACCTGAGTATGGTGAGAGAATGTGAGAAAAGGTTCTTTTCCAAGGACTCAACTATGCGCCGAGCGAGGCTCAAACCCAGGACCTTCCTATCCGAAAGTGAGTGTCATACCACAAGACCACATAGCCGCACAAGGACTTGGACTTGTGGTATGAGTCCCATATGTACGTGTTGTGGCAAAGATCTCGAGACAGCAGAGCGTCTAGTTGAGCATTGTGTTGTGACAAAGCTTCCAGGCAGTTTCATGACTGTACACAAATGCAGCGAGGAAATTGCAGCCTTGATAGATCATCATAGCATAGTAATGTGATGCCATTAGAGACTGCTGTGCTATGATACTCGCCTGTGAACTGGTAAGTCTTGGGTTTGAGTCCTGCTGTGAGTGGTGCAAAGTGGAGTCCTTGGATTAGGCTCTTTACTTGTATTCTTTCACTGTACTAAGGTGTAAAATGAGTACCTGACTGATAACAGCGTTATCTCTGTCGTAAAATTTGTTTTGTCACCTTACAGGCATCATGTCTCGTCCTACATATTAAGTGTTTCTGTTGACTTTGGAATCTTTGCAAAGTGATTTGAGCATGTATAGTGGATGTTATGCTAAATAAATGCCCAAGTTGTTTTGTTTTGTTTTTATTGTTCTTTTCCTCTATGATCAGATCGTGATCGTGATCAGAAACAAAAAGAAATATTTATTGGTTCTACCATCCTTCAGTTAAACCTGCTTGTTGTAAGTAATGTTCAATTTTTTTTGGAAATATGACCATACTCATCTTTAAAAACCATCCCTTTTCAGACGCATCTGGGTGAAATCAGACTAAACCAACACGACAATGGCACAGGGTTTACAGGCATCAATCTAGATGGAAAGTTGTACGAGCAACCTAACATGGTTTGTTGGATTTTTATTTTCCTTTAAAAATGTCTTTATTTTGTACTGGTATGTGGTCTAGTAGTATGGCACTCTCCTTCAGACTAAAAGGTCCTGGTCTTGAGTCCCGCTCTGAGCTAAGCTTGTTTGAGTACTTGGAAAAGGCTCTTTACTCACATTCAATCACCGTATTCAGGTATAAAATGAGTACCTGGCTGTTAATTGCATTGCCTCTGTCTGAAAAAAATTGTAATATCACCTAACAAGCGTCATGTCTCGTCTTTGTCTTACATTTGTTAAGTGTTGTTGTTTCTGGAGGGACCAAAATTTCCCCAGGCGTGGAAGATTGATTTTATGGGATGGATTTTTTCTTGTTTTTTTTTTCTTTCTTGCTTTGTCTGTCACTGTGTCATACATACTTTATACACACTTTTTTTCAGTTTCAGACCCAGTAAAGACGAATTTTAATTTATATCTTGTTGTAGTTCTGTTGGGTTTTTTTGTTGTTGACCGAAGACTTGCACCAGCCTGAAACTTTTTATATATATGGTTTTGTTGTTTACACAGACTACCACTGATGAATAGAAAATTGTGAGCCTTAGAATAATTAAAGAGACATTAAAACCTATATTTATCTGTGTCGTATTTTTATAATTTAATAAATGATTAATAATAAATAATAATATGTGGTTTTTATATAGCGTCTTACCCCGTTTGCGATGGCTTGGTCACGTACACAGGATGGACGATGGACGCATACCCAAAGACATCATGTACGGTGAACTAGCTTCTGGACGGCGACCAACTGGCCGTCCAGCTCTGCGCTTCTATGATGTCTGCAAACGAGACATGAAATTGACAGGCGTCGACTCAAACACATTTGAGTCGCCTGCTGACGACCGCAGCGGCTGGAGATATGCGGTGATGGAGGGAGTGAAGAGGGGTGAGGAGAGGATAAAAAAGAAGTTTGAGGAGAAGAGAGCATGGAGGAAAGAGAGGCAGCAGATCCAAATACCAAACACACAGTCAAACTACGTGTGCAACAACTGCGGTAGAGACTGCCATCCAAGGATTGGTCTGCTGAGTCACACCCGTCGTTGCTCTCAAAAGACTGATGAGACTAAAAGCCATACAGGACGCAAACCATCGTCTCTTGAGACAGAAAGATGCCTACCTACCTACCTTATCCTGTATATCAACAAGCTCAAAGCGTTAAACAGTAACGTGGCTACTTTCACTCAAACATACAACCACTCAAACATGCAATATGAAACAAAGCAATATAATTCTACAGTGCTACATATTAAAAAGAAACGTTTTAAGATGTTTTTTAAAGAAATCTACATCATTACAATACATAAAATGAAGTACTGATTGTTTAACAGTCATACTGCTTTGTGTTTTTGAGGTATCTTTGATTGAAGATGAAGTGTGTCGGTTTTCTGTTAATTATTTACCGTTGTTTTTCTATGATATTCAGAAACGCATAATGGTTTATCCCAATGGGGAATGTATGGAGAAGTCTGTGTACATTTGGGGTGAAAGCATCGATGAACTTTTGGAAAATGCCACATCGAAGTTGGGCCTGTGGAAAAATGCAAGAATACTTTACAACCTCAGCGGGAAAAGGGTAAGAATATTATTATTTTTGCATTCTCAAATTATTAAATTCGTTTTATAAAAGCCCAAGTTTTAATGATTTAAATCAACGATTGAGGACTTTGATGATATTAAGAGGCATCTTCAAATTAGTAGGTCCCTGGTTCAAGTCTGCTCAGGGTGATGCACACTTGAGTCCTTGGAAAAGGCTCTTTACTCACATTCTCTCATTACACCCAGCTTGAAATGAATACCTGACCAGTATCAGCACTGCCTCTGTCAAAAGAAAAATTGTAATAACGCCTCAGAGGCATCATGTCTCGTTCTGTATTTTAAGTGTTGCTATTGGCTTGGACCCCGCTTTTGAGCACTTTATGTGGATGCTGCGTTATATAAAAGCTCAAGTTTTAATTATTAATTTTCATCAACAGATTGAGGACTTTGACGATATTCAGAGGGACCAGCTGCTCTGCGTCTCCACAGGAAAGTCCTTCTTACAACCTTCTAATGAAAAAGTGAACATTGAGGTCAAGGCCAACTGGGGTAGAGCTAGGAAGAAGTACGGAAACAAAGCTACAGATGTTGTAGTGGATGTACAGAAGAACCCACAAGTTAATGTAAGTAAACAAGAAAATAATCGTATGTTTTAAAAAAAAAACTAAGTTTATAATGTACAACTTGACTTTCTACTCAAGCAGTCTAGGCCTACAGCTGACTGAACGTGAACGCCACAATAAAACTAAAACTAAAACTCATCAATCTAATCAGTGTACCGTAAGTGTAAATGGTAAGAGGGAAACCCCCTTTTGTCAGGGGAGGTAACTGAGTAATATAACCCTGATACCTGGAGTCAGGTTTAGTTATTTCCCTTGTTTGGAGACAAATCGAATTCTGATAAATAGAAGTCATTTGCTTTTCCCACCCAATTCGAATTATCAGGACTGCACTGTAATAAAAGAAAAAAATATTAAACATAAAAGGACAAAGATGAAGAAACGAGGGCCTGATCTATGTTGTACATTTTTATTTTGCTATTGAAAATATGGAAGTGAAAGATTTAGGACACATATTTCTTGAGTAAGATTCTGTTACAATAGGCAATTACAATTTATGATGGTAGCAGTGACGATGTTGGTGTTAGTGGTCGTGACGTGTTTTTGATGATAGTTGTAATGACGATGTTGGTAGTTATATTAACTGTGGATTTGAAAAGTAAGATATAAATATAAATCATACAAATTCATTTTGAAGCTCATTATTATCTTTATTGGCGTTGAATTATTTGGTCAGGTACCTAAAGTTGAGGTATAGTATTCATGATTTTGGACTTTTTTCTGCACATATTTCCGTCTCCTCTTCTCTTTTTTTTTTTTTTCTCCTAATGTGCTTCAACACCCTCTTCTTACTGGGTTCTATTCGGTTTTTGATTTTGTGACATGTCAGATGGTGATGGAGTGAATAAATGATGAGGGTTATGTCACCAACGTTATGATAATATTAAAAATAATGATGATGATGGTGATAATAATGATGATAATGGTGGTGGCATTGATGATGGCAATGATGATGTTGATGATGATGATGATGATGATGATGATGATGACGATGATAATATCAATGATTATAGTAATGATAACTATTCTACCCCTCACCCTAAAATAGTATGGCTTAATGATATCAAGTTTACAATAATAATTTGTGACATCAGATTATCAGGTGTTAAATTTCACAAAAATTAGATTTAAAAAAAAAAAGAAGTATCGTTTAAGTATTTTTGTAAATGTCTTTTTTTTCAAAGATAATAAAATCAGAATCGATTGAGGGGTAGAATAAAAGATTTCTTTCACTTTTGTGTTTTGGCATTTTGATTTTGTTCCCAACGCGTACTCACAAGCTCATGGAGCGGTTAGGAATACGTCCAGAATTCCAAAAAGCAAGAGTGTAAGAATCGTATATCATTTTAAAAATCATAATGATAATAATAACATTAACAATATATATAATGGTAATAACAATGACTTATTTCTTTCATCTTTTTGACTTTTGGTACTTTGGGATTCCACTTGATGTTGGTTATGTATTTTTATTTTATTTTTTTGTTGTTTTTTTTTTTTTTTTTTTTTTTTTGTTTCAAAATTTGAAAAAAAAAAATAAAAAAAAAAATTAAAAAAAAACAATCAAACAAATCTTTTCTTTTTCCTACCGGTAATCCATCAAAGCATTCCTCTGCAAATGTTGATTCCATATTTTGTTGTGTTGTTTCTTTTCCTGTCTGAAATTTGAATTATACTGAATTCTGTTTAAAACACTTTAGTTTTCATCGTTTTGATTTCTAGTCTATATCAATGTCATGTTAATAATATCTAAGGATTTTGGGAAGGTCATTACTATGGAAACATTGGAAAGCGAAATATCTAATCTTCTTATTTTCTTTTATTGTTAACATTCTTTTAATTTAATTTATATTTTATATATAGTTATTTATATATTTTTTTCTATGTGACCATTTTCCTCTTTGAAGTTTTTATGTTTAAAAATGAAAATTGTTTTACTGACGGCCCGCTTGTTGTAAAATCTCTAATTAAGATTTTAATTTCATTGAATTTATTGAATTAATTTTAGTAATTTGTTATTTCAAATTTCAATTAATTCATTCAAGAGTAAAAATGGTTCCAGTTGAAAGAAATAGAAGTAAAGAAAAAATCACGAAAAGAAATATTTACAATTCTCATTTTTTAAAAAGATATGGAAATTTAAAGGTCTTTATCTTTACCTTGACTACAAGCTATGCATGTTAAGTCACTTCTGATTATAAATGGTTAAATTATGAGCTCTTGGAGTTGGAGGGCTCCCGAAGGCCTGAAATTTAAAAAAAACGTCAATTCTACATAATTTGAGAAATGGTCAGAATTAAATACACTGCAAACAGATTTAGTACGCTTCTTCTTCTTCTTCTTCTTCTTCTTCTTCTTCTTCTTCTTCTTCTTCTTCTTTTTATATAAACCGATTGACTCAGCCAGACAGAGCATTACTGTCAATGTTATATATTTAAAAATTCGTGGGTTTAAAAACAAATTCCCACAAAAACTTGAGCATTATAAGAAATATCCACTAAACATGCTCAAAGCACTTTACAAGTGTCCCCGAGCCAACTATAACACTTAACATGTCGAACAAGACTTGTTAGGCGATATTACATTTTTTTCCGACACTGTTAACAGCCAGGTACTCATTTTACAACTGAGTATGGTGAGAGAATGTGAGTAAAAAGCCTTTCCCAAGGAACTAAGCACTTAAGACCTTCAGATTCATACCACAAGACCACCAAGCTGCACATATCCTTCTATGTAAAAAAAAAAATACCAAGAAACATTCAAGTTCCTTGAACTCACTACATTTTTTTTATTTCACTAATAATTGATTTTCACATTATTCTATAATGCAACAAGGTAAAGCTCTAGATAGATGCCATTTATTAGTATTATATTATAACAATGCATCATATAAAAAAGAAAACAAATCAATTCTATTCGACAGGTCGATCCATTCGGTCCCCCATTACTCGCCCTTCCAGCAGATCAACAAAAAGCTGTGACTCCATCTTAGTCCAGTCTTCCACTTGATTCCAGTCTTATCGACCCCAACACTAGACAACATAGACACTAGACTAGAGAATGGCACGGATGGTCAGTCATTTTAGTGGTGACCTACTTCTTTGATCTTGTATATGTCGGGATGAACCAGATACTCTAAAAAGTGAAATCAAAGATGTAATCATCAGAAATTCGAAATTTTAGTATCTGCAGCTAAGAAAACTGCATCCATTGTCCCCAGTAAAAATTATGAATCTGTATAGATACATTCTAAATTTAGAAATTTGATTCCAGTGAATAAGAGAAGGATGAAAACAGACTTTTTATAATGCAAAAATACAAAAACAAAAACAAACGACAAAACAAATCTTATTCTCTTGATTTCAAATTCAAGTTTTGGCAAATTCTGTCAGACATAATACCAGACATATTGACATATATATTCCAAGTTCTGTTTACAGAAAAAATATAATTGAATTCCAAAATATCACATAAAGAGCAAATCTAAATCAAAACTTGGTAGAACTTCACACAACAGCGATAAGAACAATGAACAATTTCATTCTTTGTTGAATTTAAACTGTGATTTTTAAGTCTTCACAAAATTTCCCTCTCAAAATCAAAAATAATGAAAACCTCCAATTTTAATTTCACTGTTGTTGTATTTGATTTATGAATATTTTGTAAAATTGATAATAATATAATATGAAGGGAGATGAATTAAATATAATATGATCTTTTTACCTCTTTGACTTTTGATATGTGATTTTTATTTTTTCTTACATTTATTATTCAGAATTATTATGAGAATATTTATTGTATTGAAAACCATTTTCATATCTCAAAAGAAAGCTTTTGATATTTCAGATATTCTTTTTAAAAATATCTAGTTAGTCTTTTTGCTTCGGGTATGGGAGCGGGTTTTGATATGGATATTTTTCTTGACATTTTTTTTACTTGCATTACTAACAGCCATTATATTTTCTGTGATAAACCATGCATTTTAAAATGGAGTAAAATTTTTAATCAATTTTTGCTCAATGTTTTTTTTGTTTTTTTTTTTTTATACCGAGAAAGTCTAGGGGTATGAAATGTTTGTGTGGAAGGGTAGTGAAGATACAAGTAGATCCAGAGAGAAAGCGCGACAGATTGACATAAAAATTGAGATAAAAATATAAATGCGTGTATATATACAGTTGAATCTCTCTAATCCGTAAATCCACAATCTGGATGTCTCCATTATCCGGATAGGTTGCCTGAGGACAGATTTTCTTTCTTTATTATTTGTACACTGTAGGGACTGATTCCACTTTCTGGATGTCTCTGTAATCCACACAAAATGCTGGGAACGGATGTGTTTGGATTGAAGAAATGTGACTGTATATTGTGTGCATGTGTGCGTGTGTGTGTGTGTGAGAGAGAGAGAGAGAGAGAGAGAGAGAGAGAGAGAGAGAGAGAGAGAGAGAGAGAGAGAGAGAGAGAGAGAGAGAGAGAGAGAGAGGGGAGTCCGAAACTCATTCAACTTTGCTACCAACAATATCATGCAACCAGAGATTGCTTTCCTTCCCCAATGACGTAGTCAATTCAAACACGTATTAAAACCAGATCAAAAACAAATTTTGCTGAATCTCGACTGCTGCTCTCACAATCCTTCTAAATGGAATACATCGAGGTATTTAGATTTGTCTTCTTTTTTTTTTTAAATGAAGGAAATGAGAGGTCAGAGGGTGAGGGATAAGGGGGGGGGAAAGGTCAAATGAAGACTTTGGACTTTGAAATAAAATTTACGACAAATTTCCAGACACTAAAAATATGAAACAACAAAGTGAAACTTGACAAAGATACCCTCCCCCCCCCCCCCCCCCCCCCCCCCCCCCGTGTCTCCCCCAACTGCCTACATTATTTCTTTATTCAACGAGATTGTAGACAAACCTATTGTTATGAATCACTGGGTAAAATAGGAGTGGCCTGTCTCGGAATTAAATGTGATATTGACTGATATTTCAATTCCAGTTTTGTGTAGTTAATCATTTTTTTTTAAAATGATGCAATGTCTGTTTTAAAACTTACATTTGTTTAAAAAATAAATTCACATGTAATAATGTAATAAAATGATATCAGAGGCCCCACGGACTTGAGGTAATCTACAGTAGAACACACTTATAATGATCATGCTTAAAACCAATAGATGGAAATGATAACCGCATTTACCCCTTCCTTACTATTTCAATAAAGTAAAGAGCTACAATTATTTTGATATAAAGAACTATTTTTTTTCCTACTTCGGTTTTTCTTATATATATATATATATATATATATATATATATATATATATATATATATATATATATATATATATATATATATATATATATATATATATATATATATATATATATATAATATATATATATATATATATATATATGTATCATTGCTCCACTCTATTTCAAAGATTTTTTTCATCTTTTGAATGAAGTCTTTAGGTTATGTTTTGACAAAACCAAGCTAGAAAATTCCGAGGGATTTTGGTCTCTGATATTACCAAGATAATTATTGGGTATAGTTGAATGCAAGATATTTTTTAAAATACTGAGCTATCACAATGCATCACATAAAATAATTTGCTGTGTTTGAATTTGCCGGTGCCTGCTATGGAGTGAATGCATTTGAATAACTATAATTTCATTTGATAACAGTAAAATTGATCTCAATGTAGCAAAGATTATAAAAATCACTAATTTTCCTCTTAGACATGCTTGTTCACAAGTAAAGTTTTCTTGTACTCTATGGTTACGGTGTTATTTAAATATCGACATTTGTATCATTCATTTTAGTCACGATAGACAATCTTCTGTTACATAATATTTGTCATGTTAATGTCCATAATTCACTTATCACCTTTAAAGTCAGTGCTTAAATTTCATGACGTTTGTCAGTTGATGTCATGATTTCTGTCAGATATGCACTCTTCCAAAATAGATTTTTATTTGCAAATAACTGTTAATTATGTTGAACTCCAATAAATGTCTTACATGCAAGACAAATCATTGCGATTAATTGCAATCGATTTTGTGAATGCCATCAATGTTTCAAATCAACGGTAAAGCGTCATTAGTTAGAATAACAAAGGTAAGGCTTGATGATCACGATTACATTGATCCGTTGTTTATTCCGTTAGATTTTTAAAAATAAAGGATAGTCTTCTCATTAAAAAAAAAAGTAAGAGTGGCCAAAGTTAACATTGAACCTTTTTTATTTTTAATTTTACTTTGGCGTGTTTAATTAAATGTTTGAGGAGACAACACCAATACTTACCTTTAATGAAGGAAGAAAAGTAATGCTGTACTATGAAAAAAAAATCCATTAAAAAACAATTTTTGCCAGAAAACTCGTCCTACAAATATGGATCGGTTAAAATGGCCATCATCTTGTCAAAAGCTTCTCAAAAAAGTGACTTAAAGGAAGACCTAAAAAAAAGTCCCAGGTTTGAGAATTTTCTGACAAGATGAGAATCATTTTAATTGATCGATATTTGAAGGACGAGTTTTCTGGCCAAACTTTTTAGATGTTTTATTCTTCTTTTTTTTTTTTTTTTCAGGGAGCACAGCAGAGTAGTTAATATGTTCTAATGTTATTGACAGCGCAAAATGCTATTATATGTTGTTGGTTTTTTAAAAATCTAGACATCCCGCGACAGGTTAAATACATCCTTATCTTAATCGTTCCATTGCATATTCTAATGCCTCGTGGTCTTGTAATTTATCAGTAATGGAAATGAAGATATTGTTCGTTCGCAAAAATAAATTAATAATAATACTGTAAAACTTGATTGCTATAGGCCTAAAAAAAATGTCGACTTCACTAGGGATAGAACTCAGTCCCTTTGCGAGTAAACTGAGTGCGCTACCTACTGAGCTCTCGGAACTCCCCCTTCCAAATCATAATGTACATGATTGTGCTGAAGAGTGTTGTTATCCAACTTTATTTTTGAGAAATAAATCCTGGGGCAACATATCATAATGGGCATTCAAGATCTCTAACGTTGGTGTGTATGCACTCATTATCTTCTCTCTAATAAATAAAATAACAATAATAATTGGAATAATCATACACACTGTCTTTTTTTTTCTTATCAAAATGTTTTAAAATGGATCCAGCCTATTAGAAATGATTTACCAGGGCTCTAAGATAAGGTTTCAAACCCCAGATCCAGTGGGATATTAATTTAAACCATTTATATTTACACCTGATCCGAACCAGTTTTGACTCATTGGTGCTCTAAAAACTTTTTTTTACCTGCATTTTATTCCTAAATATTTATAGATGATGTCTTCGTCGTCTTCGTCGTCGTCGTTGTTGTTGTATTCATTGTTATTGTTGTTGTCGTTTTTGTTGTTGTTTGTTGTTGTCCTTGTTTTTTTTTTGTTTTGTTTTTTTTTAAATTAAAAACTATTTTTTCTGCCTTGTTTTGCTTTTGTATTAACCAACTAAATAATAAAGAACTAATTTACTTATGAAACTGATAATATATTTTTAGAAAATAAGCTGAGTTAATGCAAAATATGTAGGGTAAAGTATACAGACCACAATATTGAACATCTCGGAATCACCTATTTTAGTGTGGAGTATTGGTATTTATTTTAGTTATGAGTTGCTATTATTATTGGTCAATTGCTGGAATGTCGCTGTTATTGTTTGTTCCTCTATGCCTTATCATAACTTGTTTACAAAATCTGAGTAGTGATTTAATAAACTATTTTAATTAATGAAAACACGACTTGTCGCCTTCTGTTTTTTTTTTAAACGTTGATTTCGTAATTTTCTTTCTAATAATATTTGACTTGGTATTCCGACAAAGGGGAACTTATACAATAGAATCCTGGTTGAGGAGAAGGGGGAGGATGATATTGAAGAGGAGGAGGAGGAGGAGAGGAGTTGCAGGGAGAATGAAGAGGGAAAGTGGAAAGGAGGAGGAGGAGTTGGCAACAGCAAACCATTGTACTTAAAAGGGAGACAATTCTTTCACAACAATGTCTTAAACGTGCACCTCATAATTACTGGATGTCCTCCTTTCTTTTAATTGTCGCTCAGATAGGTTACTTGCCCCTTTTTAGCCGCTTTGAAATTGGTTATTTCCCTTGAAAGGATTAAACTAAATAATAATACCTCTTTGAAACGATGAGTCACATATTATCAGCCAACGGATTCAGTTTAGTTTTTTCAAGGGAAATAACCAATTCCAAAGTGGGTAAAAAGGGGCACGTAACCTATCTGAGCGACAATTAAAACAAGGGAGGATATCCAGTTATTATGAGGTGTACGTTTAAGACGTTGTGAAAGCATTGTCTCCCTTGTTGAGTACAATGATTTGCTATTCATTCCTAAGTGAGCTGTTTCCACGCCATTGCAGCGTCTAGGGATGAACGATACGGTGTATCACTATCTAACAACCTCAAGCAATGTTGAGCATGATCAATGATTACATGGGTGACTGATTGCAAAACTCTGGCCTTGGTGTTGCGTTCCAAACACACTTGACATACATTGCCAAACTGGACTCCAGGATGAATGGCTACCTACCTTGACTAGAGCTGGTAATGGATGATGAAAAGAAAGAGCTTGGCTAATACAATATTAGGTCCGCTTAGCGGTGCTTGCAACTTGTACCAAATGAAAGGGATATATGCTTTTGTGGGCGATGTTGGTCTTGTGGTATGACACTCGCTATCGGATCAGAAGGACCTGGGTTACCTGGGTTCTAGCCTTGCTCAGCGCACAGTTGAGTACTTGGAAAAGACTCTTTACTCACATTCTTTCACCGTACTCAGGTGTAAAATGAGTACCTGACCGTTAACAGCGGTCTCCGTCGGAAAAATTGTAATATCGCCCAACAGGCGTCATGTGTCTTACTACATGTTATGTGTTGCTGTTGGTCATGGATCAACTTTGAGTAAAGCACTTTGAGCAGGTTTTTTTTTTTTTTAAATAAGTATATGAAGCATTGTAAACTACACCATGAGCACTGAATCCGTTGTATAAATGTGAATTTTATCTCTATGGCTTAGAAATCAATACAACAAAATACCAATGCTGTGTTTGTTTTCAGTTGTTTTTAAAATTTTAGGTAGGTGATTTCAGCAACAGTAAAAGAAGGAATAGGATAGGATAAAGTTGTAGATCTGAAATTAAAAGCACCAAAGATGATTTTTTAAGGGTTTTACGGAACTTGCAACAAATTAAGGTCATATCAGCGCCAGTTAAAAAGGAAGAAAATGGGATAGTAAAAAGTTCTAGAATTACAATTAAAGCACCCATGGAAAGGGGAAACAAATATGGGGATGGAAGACAGCGATATCTCTGCCCATCAAAAGACCCTAAAGAGAAATACAAATGCTGTCACATTCTTCTTCAAAGAGTGACCACCCCAGCACATATGTGCTTTACACGGGGGTCCCTGGCCAACAGCAACATATAGAACATGACATGACGCCTGTTAGGCGATATTACAATTTTTTTCCGAAAGAGACAATGCTGTTAACGGCCAGGTACTCAATTTACACCTGAGTATGCTGAGAGAATGTGAGTAAAGAGCCTTTTCCAAGGACTCAACTATGCACCAAACGAGGCTCAAACCCAGGACCTTCCGAACCGAAAGCGAGTGTCATACCACTAAGACAAAAATAAATAAAACATTTCAGATGTTTATCAAAGAGAAGTATTTTATTGATTTCTGGGAGAGGAATGGTTGCATAAGAACATTATTATCATTATTATGATTATAATTATAATGAAGGAGTACTTTAAACAAGAGTAAATAAAACATTAGGTTCAGTAATATTCTAAGGTGATTCAATATATTAACAATTAATTATTCACCAATTAACTGTCAAGACTCATGGGGAAAAACTTGAATTAAAAAATCCGTCCAGAAAATTCGTCCTTCAAATATCGATCGATTTAAATGACCCTCATCTTGGCAAAAACTGTTTGTTTTGTTTTGTTTTTAAGGATTTTACTGCGCTTGCAACACATTTAGGTTATATCAGCGCCAGTAAAAAGGAAGACAATGGGATGGTAAAAAGTTCTAGAATTACAATTAAAGCACCCATGAGAAAGTAAGACAAAGGGGAATGGGAACAAATAGGGATCAGATGTAGATTCCAAGAGCATACCACCAATGTAATTAGTTTGAGATCACATATAAGTCTCATCCGGACACAAGAATAAAATCCGACAAAGAGGAATACACTCAAATGCTTACATTATACATTAAAAATAACAAATATAATAATACATAACAGAGAGATGATTTACAAGGAAAAAAATATCATCTCCCAAAACAATAACTATGCATTTGACTGTTTCCCTCTAAGCCAAGACTCCGGCCAGGGCCAGGACAAAACCAAGTAATCTCATTCCAAAACAAAGACAGAAAGCTTGTTGGATAAGATATAAGGGGATAGAAGACACAGTATGTACCTCCCTGCCCGCTATGAGAGGTCAGGATCCCCACCCACTTGGCAAAAACTCTCAATCCTGGGACTTGTTGTCAAGGAATCCAAGGTTTGAGAGGTTTTTTCCCCAGGATGTTTGTTTGTTTGTTTTTAAGGGTTTTACGGCGCTTGCAACACATTTAGGTTATATCATCACCAGTAAAAAGGAAGAAAATGGGATGGTAAAAAGTTCTAGAATTACAGTTAAAGCACCAATTAAAGAGAAAGTAAGACAAAGGGGAACTGGGAACAAATAGGGATCAGATGTAGATTCCAAGAGCATACCACCAATGTAATTAGTTTGAGATCACCTAAAAGTCTCATCCAGACACAAGCACAGGTACCAACTAAGAGGAATACACTCAAATGTTTACATTATACATTTAAAATAACAAATACAATAATACATAACAGAGAGATGATTTACAAGGAAAAAAAGATCATCTCCCAAAACATTAACTATGCATTTGACTGTTTCCCTCCCAGCTAGGACTCCGGCCAGCGCCAGGACAAAACCAAGTAATCTCATTCGAAGAGAAAGACAGAAAGCACGTTGGAAAATAGATATAAGGGGATAGAAGACACAGTATGTACCTCCCTGCCCATTATGGGAGGTAGGAACCCCACTCCCCAAAATGAGGGTCATATAAATCGATTGATAGTTAAAGGACGAGATTTCTCGCCAAATCTTTCAATACAAGTTTTCAGAGTCAGGCAGTTAACTGTAATAAGAATGCACACAATAAATTCCCAGCATCCTTCAGTCTCATTCTTGTGTAATTGCACATCTCCCAAAGACACACTTTTAGGCACTTTTATATCAGAGGTAATATTTACAATAATATTTATGTTTTTTTTTCCTTTCACAGATCAATAAAATTATAATCTACATGGTGTGAAAGTTGTGATAATATATACATGCACACACAAACACACACACAAACACACACACACACACACACACACACACACACACACTCTCCCTCTCTCTCTCTCTCTCTTTCTTCTTCTTCTTCCACGACCCCACCCATTAATAAAACATGTCAAAAAAGATTACTTTTTGTGTTTTTAGAGTATCTTTAAAGTCATATGAGCTCAATGCAATGAAAGATGACGGGATTATCAAAAGCTTGTAGCTCGCGAGTTTCCAAAATGCCTTTGACAGTCAAGAAAAGTAAGACAAAGGCAAAATAATTTAAAACAGACACAGAATACACCTTTATCTACAACCAAACTCTGGGTTGCCTTCATCAAACAACGACTAAAGATCCTTTACTCAAGAATATAAAAATCATCAGCAGTCATTTTTTTTGCCACTGACCATCAGACTTTGGAATACATGGCCAGCTGTGGAAGTAAGCTATGCTGGTTGGTGTACAATAATCGGAGATGAACCTGAGGAGAGTTTTATTAAACATCGTATTTAATCTACAACAAATCACCAGTTTAAGGGTTTGCAACACAATTAGATAGGCCATTTCAGTGCCATTTAAAAGAAGGAATAGAATGGAAAAATATTATAGAATACTATTAAAATCACACGAGAAAAAGACAAAGATGAATTGGTTCAATTAGGGAACAGATGTAGTTTGTTTTGTTTGGTTTTTAATGGTTTTACAGCGCTTGCTCCAAGAGCATACAATCAATGATCACCTGAAACAACAGCACAGGATTCCACCAAGAGGAATACACTCAAGTGTTTACAGAATATCTCCAAAACAGAATATATAACTAACAACACATAACAAAACTAAGTAATCTCATTCCATTTTTTTTTTTTGTTTGTTTGTTGCTTTAGGTCTCTTCCAACACAATTGAGGTTATATGAGAGACCGCTGAAACAAAAAAACAAGCAATCTAACAAAAATAGTACAAATGTAAATCAAAATCATAACCTAAAGATATCATAAGCTAAATTATAAATAACCAAGAACAAACAGGCAGAAGATTTACAGAAAAAAAAATATCCCCTGTCAAAAATACAATCACAAACCAAAGAAGCAGGATAGGCTAGTAAAGAGAAGAAGAAACGACATCACTATCGGATCGTACACCCATGCGAACATCATAGGTATATGATTCAAGGGTAATGCTCCCATCCAACCACCCGCTAATCTCATTCCATGACAAAGACAGAAAGCAACTCAGAAAACAGATATAAGGGGATAGAAGATGCAGCGTGACCACCGACCCAATATGGGAGATCAACAAACCCCTCACAGCAGATGTAGTTTGGGATCACCTAAAAGTCTCATCTAGACATAAACAGAGGATCCCAATAAGAGAAATACACTCAAATGTTTACCAACCATTATATTATATTCAAAACAAAAAAATATTACAGTGCATAACAGAGAGATAATTTACAAGGGTAAAAAATATCATCTCCCAAAACCAAAACTATCCATTTGACTGTTTTTCTCTGTCAATGACTCTGGCAAGGGCCATAACAAAACCCAACTAATCTCATTCCGAGGCAAAGATGGAAAGCAAATAAGAAAACAGACATAGGGAGATAGAAGACACAGCAATTGACCTTCCTGCCCATCACTGTGCGAGGTCAGAAACCCCATCCAGGAGGCTTATTTAACATCCTATTTCAGGCGTTTACATGACATAACAATGTTGAAAGCGCTGTTAAACATCTAAAAACAAACAAACATCGTATTGAATCCTATCACAAATCAACCGAATTCCAGGACAAGAACACTAAGCCACACTGAAATGCACCATAGATATAGAGGGGACCAAACCAGTGGTCCCAGCAACTACACACAGAGACTAAAACAAAAATAAAATTGAAGAATTGATATCTAAAAAAAAACTTTAAAAAAAATATCAATTAAAACTTCGTAAATTAAAATAACAAATCACTAGTGTTTCGAATTCATAATATACTCATGTTGTAACAAAATTAACATTAATGCTGATGCTGATGAGAGATTTGATTAAAAGTACACGAGTACATGGAGTCTTGACTATGATTAACCCATTAACGGCCATACTCTGGAATACGTGTATTTAAAAATTTGGACAGAAAACTCGTCCTTCAAATATCAATTGACTTAAAAAAACAAAGCTTCATTTTGGCAAAAACTCTCAAAACTGGGACTTTGTGAAGTCTTCAATTAAGTCCCAGGTTTGAGAGTTTTTGCCAAGATGAGGGTCATTTAAATCGATCGATAGTTAAAGAACGAGCTGTCTATCTAAATTTTTAAATACATGTTTTCCTGAGTGTGGCAGTAAAAGGGTTAAAATAAATAACAGCAGGCACTGATGAAAATATTATATCATATAATATACAATATGGAATTATAAAGGTGGCGATGATGATGATGATGATGATGATGATGATAGCAGAAACAGCAGTAGAAATAATATTATTCATTAGCATCATCATCAATATCATCATCGTTGTGCTCTCATCTTTAACAACATCATCATGCACTAAACAATTGTTGCAATGAGATAAAACAATAAATATTGGAAATCTCTCAACAATAAAGTGTTATTTAAAGTAGAGGGAGGCACCTGAAGATTGTGTGTATAATATATATATATATATATATATATATATATATATATAATATATATATATATATATATATATATATATATATATATATATATATATATATATATATATACACTCTAGAATGCATTGATACAAAGGGAATGTTCATATCAACAGTAATAATAAAAATACAAACACAAACAACAAAAAGAACATTGGCGATAATGAAAACACTTTCATCGCCAACGATGATGATGGTGATTATGATGATAATAATGACGATAAAAATGATGACATGACGACAAAGGTGATAGTAATAAAAATAACAACAACAACAGTAATGATAATAATAATAATAATAATAATAATAAAAATAATAATAATAATAATAATAATAATAATAATAATAATAATAATAAAACTAATTCAAACCAAGAATATCATGGAGTAATCCTATATCAATGTACAATTCTACTTATATCTAACTCTCATCATTTCAAACAAAATCAAAAAAAGTACAAAATACAGACCCTACTATTGAGGTTGCTACTACATCACACTATTTCCAAGTGATATATTATGATGGATTTAAAAATCAATATATTAAATTTATGTAATTGTTGTGTTTATTAAACGATACAAATATCTTATTGCCTATATCTTTACAAAAAAATATTACAATATTTAAAAAATGTGACTTAAAAAGCAACACAGATTTCATGCGCACCGCAGAGGATCGTGATTCGTGGAGACAGCTGACCGGCAACGTGCTCAAGAGCACAAGCCACATCCCCCCCCCCCCCCCTCTCTCTACCTCTCTTCCGAATTATGATACTGACTATCAATCAAACTACGATTTTTTCTATTTCTTCTCTCAATCAAAATTGAAAACATGAGAATATCCATAAAACAAAATCGAGACAAACACACACACACTCACACACACACACACACACACACAAAAAAAGCAAAAATACAATATCAAAAATTAAATAAAAGATAAAAAATAAAATAAAACAACCCTAAAAGAACAAAATTATCAAATCAATAAATGAGAATTAATGCTGGGAAGTAATTAATGACAAGATAAGAAATCTTGGAATATAAATTAAGACTCCAATCCTCTCATAAATCGTCAAAAACAATAAATAAATTAAAAAAAAAAAAAAAAAAAAAAAATGTGCAAGGTCCTGAAATGTACTTAATAATTGAAATGTGAAGAAAAGTTCAAAGGTTAACATCTTTCACAAATATATTTATGCTTTACAAAAAAATGAACATTCAACTTTTCATTATACCATGAACACAACCTTTTGAATAAATAAATTTAAGCACAGTTTATTTACACCATTGTCTAATGCTTTTTCAGCATGAACAGTCTTCATCGATTACAGATTTAACGATTATGCTCACAACTCAATGTGTTGAATAGTTAGGGCTGTAGCCTTTCTTTTTTTTTTTTTTTTTTTAAATTAGAGACGTCTTTCTTTAATTCTTGAGATTTCTCATGCCAAAAGGAAGAAAAAAAAAATCCTGTGAAATTATTATTAGCTCTTCCTATATCAAGTATGAAAAAGAAAAGAGAAATATCAGTAAACTGAACACTCTATGACTCAAATAAATTGATAAAGTAAACTTGTATCGTTCTTCTTTACTACTATATTATCATATATCTATTGCTGGATTTTAATAAAATAATTGGAAAAAACTTTAAAGAGATAATCATAGAAATATGTGAAAGTGAGATGTATGAATGGGGTTTTGAACGGAAGTGAGAATGGAAAAAAAAAAAAATGAAGTTAGACAGGAGAAAATTTTAAAAATTGAGCTTTTACAAAGCGCAATATCCACTAAATGTGCTCAAAGCGCTTTACAAGGGGTTCCGGCCAACAGCAACACTTTACATGTAGGACAGGACATGATGCCTGTTAGGCGATATTACAGGTTTTTTTTTTGACAGAGACAACGCTGTTAACAGCCAGGTTCTCATTTTACACCTGAGTATGGTGAGAGAATGCGAGTGTCATATCACAAGACCACACAGAGAAGGAGAACAAATTGACAAGAAGTTGAAAGTGTGTCTTTGATTTATAACTGAAATGGGTTGTTAGGTCAAAGGCAACAACAACACACACAAAAACTAAATCAAAGACCAAACTTTCTTTCAACATGTTTTGATATTCATTCTCCTTCTCCAGTCCAACTTCTTTTTCTTTTTCCGTGTTTGTTTTCATTTGGAAACATGACGGAAAAACAAAAATATTAAACTTTCTGTTGCATATTTTTTCTGATAGACTCCAATCCTTGGCTTACTCATATTTCCTTTTTTCCTATTTGTTCTTAAATTCTTTACCCTTGCTTAGAAAATAAATACACAATTGTATAAAAATATTGATCCAGGGTTTATTTCCCTGCTACAACACTACCGTCCTCTGACAGTCAAAATAAATTGAGAAATTAAATTTTCAAAAATGATTTTAGTAGGGAAATGGACAAAAGTAATTATCAAAATAATGATCAAGATCATTTCTGCCTATTTAATCAATTATTCGAAAAAGCAGCTCCGTTTAGCATTATTAACTAGGACACGAAATAGAAGAATACTTAACATTCAATATCAGTTGAAAGTGCTGATATATAAAATCTATATTTTGCCCATTTGTCAAACTTTTAACATGTGATTAGATCTTTTCCCCAATCTCTCTGGATTCTATGTAAGGTATTGTCTTTTGAATCATTTTCATTGCAGGTTGAAGCAATGCTTCATGATAAGCATTTCATTCATTTTTTTCAAAGGTATTATATTAGTTTATGTTCAATAGCTTTTAAATTTACTTCTAATATCATTATCATTTTTATTTTCAAACACAGGAACTATAAATTTTCTAATTCACAGAGTCGTGAAACAGAATTCCTGCATGATCCTGGAGACCATCCTTTATGATCAGACCCAAACACCATTGGGGTTCTTGACGAGTGTGGTTGTTGACTTGAGTGAATTCTGTAGAGTAGTTGTTGAGTTACTTCCACCACCAGTTACACCGTCATCACTGCCGTTGCTAACGTCATCATTCATAAATGGAGACGGGGGAGCCCGTGGTGAGAGACGGCCCTCAAGAATTTTTATTATAGCTGCAGGAAATATGAATATCAATAAAATGAATTATAAAAATAAATATACATATTTTATGTAACTCATTTTCATGATTTTTGCCACACTAAATGGGCTTTCTCAATGATTCACTTATTCCCACAAAGGCACTGTAGAAAGAAATTTCCATTTCATATGATACATTTACCCTGGCTGGGCGCCATTTTTGTACAAGCACTTTTACAAATATCTATCAATATTTATAGTGAGATAGGTACTCATTTTCACAAGAGTAAAGTGGGGTAATAATGTGTATAAAAAAATATCACAATGGAGGCCAGAGTTGTCATCTATCCAGTCACCAAACATATTAAGTATAACATAACTTTGTAACACGACGGGACACTATAAACCATTAATCATTTCTTAGTGAGAATGGAAAGGTATCTTTTAAAAATAGACCTATAGCAAGTAATTGCCATTGTCCACTTCACGCTATTGTGTCCAGGAGAAACTTCGGCTCCATGGGCAACAACTTCAACAGAGATAAGAATTACATCCAAGAGCTATTGATCCTGGTAGTATGACTGAAACCATCTTAAAATTCAACAAATTCATATTCAAATGTCAAAAGGGGACATACTCAAATGGTGACAAAAGAAACAAGTTAGAGAACCTAACAGTGACAAAAGAAGTCATGGAGAGATGATTGATTACCCGGCCAAGGAATCTGGACAGAGTCTAGGTGAAACCCAAAATGTGACCCTTCGCCTCAAAACAGTATTAAGTCGGTTTGGTTAAGATGTTGAAAATGGAATTTATAGCCAGAAATATCAGACTTGTGTACAGTTTGTATGTTTTATTAAGGTGAATGGATACTATAATTTTGGGTGCTAATGCCAATAATTTAAATTTTTGACCAGTTTAACATTTAATTCGGCTTTTAAGCATCTGGTTCGTTCCGACATAATACCGTTTTGAGACCGTTGGTTACAAATAGAAGAAACAGGCATGTGTGATTGTGGTGAAGAAGTAGAAGATGTCCACAATCTACTCCAGACCTGCCCAAAGCCTGCAACAGCAAGAGAGGATTTTTGGCCTGGCACCACCACATCTCTGCAAACTAAACTGATTCTTTTGTTTGTTTGTTTATACAGGTTTTACAACACTTGCAACATATTAAGGTCATTCAGTACCAGTAAAAAGGAAGAAAATAGGATAGAAAAAGTTATAGAATTACAATTAAAGAACCCAAGAAAAGGTAAGACAAAGGGAAATTGGTTGAAATAGGAAACAGATGTAGATTCCAAGAGTGAGTATCTGGCCAGGGCCAGGACAAAAC
>NC_088367.1:43791499-43796499 GCF_034508935.2 Berghia stephanieae
GGGATAGAATACACAGCAAGTCCCTCCCTGCCCACTATGGGAGGTCGGGAACCCCACCTAGATAAATCAGGTTTAACAAGGGTGAGAATCATAACTTGTTAAAATCGAGAACTTCTTCTACTTGTCGGATTCATGATAGCAGCCAATAAAGGTGGATCAGTCCACGATTGACAAAGTAACAGTAACAGTAAAGTAACATTCATTTCAAAGAACAATAAAAGAATTTTTTTTAATGTACATAGCATATCTCACCTGACATACAGAAGGAAAAAAATCTTTTCCCCTTTGATCCTGAGTAAAACATTAAAACTTTAAATTAAAAAATGACCCCCCCCCCCCCCCCCCCCTACCCACCACCCAGCACAAATAAAAACAAAAACAGAAAAACAATAAATGGTACCTTTTTCTCTTTCTCCTCCAAAGACTGTTGCTCCTGCTTCAATGCATTTTCTTTTGATTTCTCTTCCTCACTCAACTCTTCTAGTTTCGTTTCCACGCTGTTCAGTTCTACTCTCAGCTTGGACATCTGCATGGTATTAAAGATTATATATATATATATATATATATATATATATATATATATATATATATATATATATATATATATATATATATATATATATATATATATATATATATGAATCTACAAAATTATAAAATTTAAGTGCATAATTAATCATCCCTTGGTAGACAGGAACACTCGCCCAACAACAAAGGGACCAGTATTAATCTTGTACAAAACGGTAGGGGCTGCCTGAAGCCTGTGATCATGAAAATACTAACGAAAGAGTGAAAATGGAGAGGCTTTGTTTGGGAACAATACAAAGTAACACTGATGGGTACAGTCCAAAAACACGCTATGGCATCAAATAACACTGATGGGGACATATTGTCTGTATTGTTACCATATGTAGCTTCTCCATTTTCACTCATTAACCATGTGTGCAGTTGACATTTTTTCTGATCCCCCCCCCCCCCCCCCCCCATCCTTCTCCCACAATAGAAATAGATAATAGAAATCCCTTTACTCATCCCATAGAGTCTATTCCAAGGGAAGACTGGAATAACCCAGGCATTAGCCGCAGTGCAGGGTTGCAAACTGAACTAGGGCTAGGTGAGTTGCTCAAGGCCATACACACAACGTGACGGGTATTCAAACTCAGTACCTTTCGGGTTCGAAGCAAAGACCATACCGCTGAGCCACGCTGCCCTATCAGGGTATCTGGGTCTGCTTGACCTGACAGAAAGTTCACTGCATTAGACTAGGAGTACTTTGCAATAGATTTGCATTCGATTGACTTGACATTGCTTTTGATGTCATCCAACTTCGTAGCTTTTTGGCATACCTCTTTTTTAAAAAGTAAAGTAGGTATCTCAATTTGTCTTTGTTTGTCTTGTGCATTTTTTTTCTTGATATTTGTAACTCTATGGTGTTGTTAATTTGGTTTCATCATTGATTTGTTTCAAATCGTCATCAAGAGCAAGAGGTAATGCTGCTGCTGTTGTTGTTGTTGTTGGTCGTCCCAAACCTTGTTTATTTTGGCCAAAGAAATACAGTGTCACTGCTTTATTGGCGGGAAATTAATTTTCATTTTTCATAATCTTTATCAACATCATCATCATCTTCATCATTATTTTCATTATTATCACGATCTTTATCATCATCATCAGCAGCATTACCAACATCATCATCACCACCACCACTAACAACATCATCATCGCCATCATCAGCAGTAGCAGCAGTTTCATTCACTTCCTTACCGTCAGAATATCATTTTGACACATACCTTGCCCCTAAGATCGTGCTCACACTTGGTCTCCCCATCCAGCACGTTGACCCACTCCACCCTGTCCAGCTCTTGCAGTTCCACCAGGATCTTCTCCTCCATCTTCTCCAGCGATTCCAGCTCTGTGCTCACCACGTCCAGCTTGAGGTCCAAGTTGGACTGATCTGTTTCCAGATTGGAAATTTCTGAAGAGCAAGGGGAAGGGGGGAAAAAGGAGAAATCTGCATAATTATCATCATCATCATTATTGATATTATCATTATCATCATCCCCAACCAGCAAAAAATCTACCAAAGGCGACAAACAGAAAATCTGTCTACTGCAATCTAAAATCTGATTTAAATGAGAGAAAAATCTGTATGACGTCAAAAGCAGAATTTTCCCCTTAAACTTTTATATACTGTCACTTTCCAGTAAAAAAAATATCAATCTCGTAAAAAAATCCACTTCTTATAAAAATATTTTCATTGTTTTTTCTCTTTACATATAGTTTAAAAATTCGAATCTGACGAGGGGTGGGGGGAAAGCCAAATTTGCTCTAATTTATTCCATTAAGTTGGGTTTTGAACAAGATGAAAACAAAAAAAGATTATTACTGTTCAGAATTACAAATGAATTATAGCAGCTTCAAAAAAGAACAAAATACCAAACACGGAACGTTTCAAGCTCAAAACCCTTCTTCAGCCAACAACAAAAAACAATAAAGACATAAATGCATTACTAAATTCCAGATAGATGACCTTGACCTGAGTGTTTTATAAGATTATCACTTTGACTAGGGTCTTTCTTCTAAATTTTCGGAAATCATTTCATTATTGATCTTCTAAACCAAAGCCGATTATGAACGTAAACACAAATCTGATCATCTAAAATTGAAAATCAACAATACATATGTCACGATTATTTATTTTTTCATAAATAATAGAAACTATTTGTGCAGCTATGCGGTCTAGTGGTATGACACTCGGTTTCCGATTGGAAGGTCCTGGGTTCGAGCCTCACTCGGCGCTATTTGAGTCCTTGGAGAAGGGTCTTTACTCACATTCTCTCACCATACTCAGGTGTAAAAGTGAGTACTTGGCCGTTAACAGCATTGTCTCTGAAAAAAAAAATTCTAATATTGCCTAACAGGCGTCATGTCTCGTTCTAAATGTTAAATGTTGCTTTTGGCCCGGGGCCCCTTGTAAAGCACTTTGAGCAAGTTTAGTGGATATTGCGCTATACAATAGCTAAATTTCAAAACAAAGATAAAAATTAAGAATGATGAAGAAATTAAATTATGATGAATCCTTACCAGTGTCCATTTCATGAGCCCTAGACTCCAGCATTTTGAGTTGCTCCTGCTGCATCTTGACCTGTCTCAACACTCGCATGTATTCGGGTTCCATGGACGACAACCCTCCGCTAGGCCTGTCCATGACATATTCCGTGGTATAACCTTGACCCTGCTTCACAGAATTCATTCCTTCCGCACCCTTTCGGCTAGAAACTCGAGGTAACGTTGATGACTGATGAGGATTAGGGTGGTGGTGGTGGTGGTGAAGGTCTTTTTGAGATACATCAGGAAAATTCTGATCCAGATCATACTCTTCAATTTCGAGACTAGCTTGTCTAGAGTGGGGCCGTTGATTGGGGGAGGAGGAGGAGGGAGCTGTAGAGAATTCTGGGAAAGAGGAGGATGTTGAAGGGTGAAGAGGGTGATGCTGATGATGAAGAGGGTGAGGGTGATGGCCAAGGTTGACAGGGAGGTCGAAATTCTGATTGTCCAAATTGTATGCGACGGGCAGAGGTGGTGGATCTTTAGAGGTTGGAGAAATTGGGGAATGACTTGAGGACAAGGAGGTTGGATGACTTGAACGAGGGGAGACGACTTTAAACGCTGACGTCCGTGGACTCTGTTGAGGACTGTGATGATATTGTTGCTGTTTTTGCTGATGATTTTGATAATTATGCTGCTGGTGAGGATGATAAAAGTCGGACGAAGATGCTGATGGTGAATGATTAAAAGGAGTGGAAACGCTGTCAGTAAAGTCATTGCCTTTACTTTCATAATATTGGTTACTGTCACCACCATTATAACCCGAAAAAGATGGTTGGGAATGCGACGTGGACTTAGATGTATAAGATGGTTCTTGTGAATTCTCCCTTCCTCTGTGAATAGAATTTGAATGGAGCTCTCCAATCTGCCTTCTATCTCGACTAGAATCGCGCTGTCCTCTTCCATCTGCTGAATATTGGTCAGTATTCTTATTGTCAACATCGTGATCTGGGTTTAAACGCTGTTGTCTGAGCAAGGCTGATTCTACAAAATTTACCCGGCCACCTTCGCTGCGTCTCGTTCGCTCCGGTGTAGCAGATTTTGACGGAAGAGTTTGCGATTTGGTCACTTTCTGACCCGTTTCCGATGATCTGGAACGAGTAGGCGATGACGAATAACTAGGAAGTGATTTACTCAACTCAGGAGTTGGAAAGTTTTGTGTTTTAGACAAACCGGGCAATTCTTTAGTTTGCATTGTCCTAGGTGTATTGGGATCATTTTGAAAATAAGTGGAAACTTTGACTGAGGGATCAGGAACTTGAAAGCAATCATCAGAAAGGTCAGAGTTAAAATTGTGATCATTATTGGGTATGTTTGATAATTCTTTGCTGCCAATAAATCTATTGTCATTTGGTTTCTTTTGATATCCGTCAAATCCCCTACTTCCTTCAGGTGTACTATTATTATCAGTTACCAAATTTCTCGATTTCCACTGGTTTGGATCGTCCTTTTGAATGAGTTGAGCATTATCCAACTTGTTTATGAGTTCCCTAGATTGGTCTCTCCTTCTTCTTGCAGGAGGCTGAAGCATTTGAATGTTTGAAGGACGGGGTGATACTTCAGAACTGTCATGAACTGATCGTCTTGGAGGCAAGTTTTCATATGGCGTGGACGACGGTGATAGTTGTCGATGTTGACTACGGGGAGCAGGTTTTGGGACAGGTCTTGTTGAAGATATTGATTGGTTGGCTGCATTTTGTTGTTGTTGTTGCTGTTTGGGATCAGGGGTATATCTGGTTTGTTCTGCCTTTTCTCTTGAAGGAATTGTGTCAGATGGAAAGTTTGAGTATGTTTCTGATGGTCTTGGGGTGTTGGCAGGGTGGAGGTACCTAGAATCCTGACTAGGGGATGAACTAATGTCATTTTTGGAACCACCCCGGCCAGGTGAGAGGGAA
>NC_088367.1:43806499-43818999 GCF_034508935.2 Berghia stephanieae
TATAACTTTTTAATGAAAAATGAGAGCGTTTTATGTTTCTATTTTTCTTTGGAAAATTCGGGGGGGGGGGGGGGGGGGGGGGGGGGGGGGGGGGGGGGGGGGGGGGGGGGGGGGGGGGGGGGGGGGGGGGGGGCTATTTTCATCTTAAATTTAACGGGGGAAAAAATCTAATTTCGGTTCTAAAAAATACATCAACGAATAAATAATAGGTCTGTCAATAAAAGAAGACGTATACATTTTGTAGTCAAATTGAAAAAAAAAAGAGAAAGAAAAATAATATTTTTGGCCATTTTATAGCGGAAGTGTAAGGTATAACTTTCCACCAAGGGCAACTATACTATAGTAATCCTTGCTTTCCACTTATTTAAATTAGAGTTTAAAAAGACAAATATAAAGGAGGAAACAAAAATTCTATTTTAACCAATATCTGTTGTATAAAAATACCTTAGCGAATAAATTGCTATTAATGTGTGTTAATATGAAATATCCAAAGTAAAAAGTATTTTTTTTTAATTTGGAGCCTTTTTATGGCGGAAACCTAAGAGTGGGAGCACAAACGTTCACAAATAATTGATAAAATGGTGTTAAATTTAATCAAATAACCCCCCCCCCCCCCCCCATTTTCCTCTTAGATTTAATCTGAGTTTTAAAAAATACAATCAAAAAGTGGGAGGGGGAGGGGATTCCTATTTTGGGCAATTTCGGCTCCACAAAAAAAAAATAACCAAGAAAAACAAAACAAAAAAAAAATAAATAAATAAACGATTAAATTGGTATAAATCTGTCGGCGTAAAGTACAAATTTTGTAGCCAAATTGAAAATAAAAGATTTTTGGCTTTTTTTTTTTTTATATAGCGGAAGTGTATGGTGGAGGAGGTACAAACATTCACAGATAATTGTTCAAGCGTTTTATTGTTTTCATTACTTTGGTATGTTAGGCCGTCGTTACCGTCATCGTCGCCATTCCTGGCCGGAGGGGAATGAATGACCAGTGGGCAGAAAGAAGTCAGAATAAACAGTAACGAAGAAGTCCATTGAAGCGTTCACCATTAGTAAGGGTTGTGGGGGACACCAATGTAACGTGGACTACATTAATTAGTATTAGGCCATAGTCAATGGACTATATATAAATGCATACAATGCTGCTTTCAATAGTATGGGGCCTGTAAGCTCTCCGTTTCGCGAGCTTTTTATCGAATGACTAGTGGATTAACAACACTGAAACGTAAAAAAATCTATGCATTTTAAATAATTGCATGTGTTCAGGATCTGGAGGGCAGGAAACTTGGGCTGGCATAAACTGAGGACAGCTACGGACTATAAAATTGCCAAACCCGAGGATTCTTTGAGATGTAAAGTTTACAAAGGGTTGTGGGGTACATCAATGTGGACTAGATTAATTCGTATTAGGCCATAGTCAATGGACTATATATAAATGCATACAATGCTGCTTTCAATAGTATGGGGCCCGTAAGCCCTCCATTTCGCGAGCTTTTTATCTAAAGACCAGTGATTTAACAACACTGAAACGTTAAAAAAATATATAAAAAATCAGGATCTGGAAGGCCGGAAACATGGGCTGACATAAACTGAGAACAGCTATAGACTATAATGACAATCCTGAGGTTTCTTTGAGATGTAAAGATTACAAAGGGTTTTGGTGGACACCACCGTGGACTAGATTACTTTGTATTAGGCCATGGTCAATGGACTAAAATATATAAATACACGTACTGTATTTACAATGCTGCTTTCAATCGTTATGGCGCTCAGTTTGTGGTTAGACCTCCTCCGTTTTGAGAGCTTAATAAACTAATGACCAGTGAATCAACACTTAAAAACGTTGTAAAATTCTAAAATTGCATGTAAATAGTGTTCACTATCTGAAGGGCCGGAAACTTGGGCTGGCATAAACTGAGGACAGCTACGGACTATAATATTGCCAAACCTGAGAATTCTTTGAGATGTAAAGGTTACAAAGGGTTGTGGGGGACACCAACGTGGACTATATTAATTAGTATTAGGACATAGTCAATGGACTATATATATTTCTATATAAATACTGTACATACAATGCTGCTATCAATCGTATGGGGCTCGGTTAGTGGATAGACATCCTCCGTTTGAGAACTTTTTGTCCTAATGACCAGTGGATTAACAACACTGAAGTTGTAAAAAAAATCTATGCATTATAAAATTGCATGTAAATGGTGTTCAAGATCTGGAGGGCCGGAAACTTGGGCTGGCATAAACTGAGGACAGCTACGGACAAAACTGCCATATTCTGGCAAAACAATTTCTTTCTCCGATATTAAAAATGGACAATTTGTCTAGACGTTTCCTGGATGGAAAGTTTACACAGTTTGTTGTTGTTTTTCTTTTTCTTTTTTTTTTTTCAAACATCATTGAATTGTGTAACGGACAGGTGATGTACAAAGAGAAAAAATTTTAAAATAGCATCTCTCAGAAAAAAATTACCAAGATTCTGGTCATCTCATACTAGGCTAAGATCCCAGGGATGGTTGTATAATGAATTTAAGGTTTCATTCCAGAACTGGGGCGCAACATCATAATATAAACAGCACAAACGACACAGCGGATGAGACCCCCCCCCCCCACCCCCACCTCAGTTCCCATAATATTGCCAACGACGGAAGTCAGAGACTCGCAACTATGAATCATTGATGCCTTTCAAAACGGTAGGTTGGTTGGCAGCAGTAACTTCTTATATTATTATAGGAAGCTAGCCTACCTTGGAAGGTAAGTCAATAATTTTGAAAAGAGTTTAAGAAACAAGTTTTTAAACCTCCAAGTCCATTAACCCGTTGAGTAGGGATTAATGCCGTAAGTTGTTCATCCACCTCCTATGGATTAAACACCCTTTAGAGTTCCCTGTTCATCTCGGCTTAACCCCCTCCTTACCACCCATAGGAAAATCGTCACGTTTGTTACGATGCAGCCAATATTTTTCTCATTCTAATTTCTTTTATACATCAAAATATGTGAACAAACATATTTGCTATAGTTAAAGTATATTAACGCTGTGTTGAAGAGCTCGTTTAGCAGGGCAAAATATGTATAGCAAGAACTAACAGATTTTGTGTTTGAGTGAAATAAATCAATTTTTGTATAGGTTGGGTGTGAAGTTTGGGGGGAAATCCGGAAAATGGCCGGTAAGGAGAGAGTTAAGTGATGATCTTTATTTCATCCGGCTGGGATATGTATAAAATAATCCACCCGTCACGCATTGTCGCAACAATGAAAGCTGAAACGCCCCCCTAGGGGTGATCATTGACCAGCAGATGTTAAGAGGGGCATTAACAATACAATGGTGGTAAGCCTCGCAGTCTGAATAAGGCTTGCTGAGAATTGTATGTGTATTCAGACACAGTTTTTGTTGTTTTTGTTTGTTTGTTTTTACTTCAAGGAGTATAGCTGCTCTCTCCATCCATGTTGTTAATTGTTTCCATCGGTCACGGTCCTGGGCCAGAGTTTTGAGGCTGTCAATACAAGGCATCTCCAAACTATTCAATTCACTTCCCTGAATAATCCAAGCAAGAATTAAGATGGCCCGAAGATGCTGCATTATTAACTGGACCTGACTACTTGAAATTGGAAACATCTGTAGATATTATACTACCTTTAACAGGGGGGGGGGGGGGGGGGGGGGGGGAGATGCCGAGTGCTTAAGGCATTGCACTGTGATCCGGAAGGTCCCGGGTTCGAGTCCCGCTTCAGGCACTGTCGTATTTTTTCCTTGGGCAAGATGAGTAACCTCCAATTTGCTCACTAAGGAGAGTTTTTCGTTTTGTTTTTGTTTTTTTTCCAAGATGAGGGTCACTTAAATCGATCGATATGTGAAGGACGAGTTTTCTGGCCAAATTATAAAATATGGGGTTTTTCCGAGTACTGCAGATTAGGTACAAAAGAGGCATTAGTTATAAAAACGTTTTTGTTTTTTGACAACTATTTATTGATCATTTGAATTATATGGATTTTGAATTTATTCCTATTAGCAACATATTTTGAGACCAAAAAACAACACAAAGGGAGGTAAGAGAGAGAGAGAGAAAAAGACTTATTTTATTGATTCTGATTATGTAAATTATAACCAAGTTGTACATCTTGTAAATATGTGACGTTTGAAAGTTTCACTCCAAATTCGGATTCTTTGGTTTCAAAATCTCCAATGTCCAAGGTTCTGAATCGACGTGTACTTATTTGCAGGTCTGATAACCCAATTCCTTATGGGCTCATTGTTATAACGGAAATCTCAAAAAATAAATAAATAAATAAATAAATAAATAAATAAATAAATAAAGTAAAAAAATGACACTATATTTTGTCCATTACAACAATGTCAAACTCGGCTCATAACTGGGTTCGGATGTCAAACCAGAATATATGTACACATGTACACGTCGTGCGTTGGTTCTGTGTGTTGGAATCGTGAACTTATTGCTATGATAATTTCTTGTAATGTACAAGGTAAAATATTACGGTAAAGTTACTGCTGTTTTTTTCCCATGCACCGGGTGATTGGAAATAATATAGAGGTCTTTAACAATGCTGTAGTAAATGAATATACTGAAAATCGGCAACCTGCGTACTGTATGAATAAAACATTTGGTTCAATATGGCTTTCCATGGAAATAAATCGAGCAACACGAAGCCGAATCAAAATCGTTAAGTTGTGAAAATGCGCTATATAATCATTTACATATGTTACAGTGAATGACATAATCAATCGGATGGTGAAAAGGTTTGAACTGAGATATTGCCAAGTTTAGTTAGAAGGTCAATTTTTGTCAAAAATGAGTTCTCGTCATACTTTATTATTAAATCAACCCTTTTTGTACATCTTCGGGAAATATCAAAGCTTAAGTTCACTTCTAAATATTTTTTTTTTTACATCTTGTCAAGTTGAAAAAGTATGAAATAATTTGAGAAAAGTTGCTGGATTCCTTCCCTATACATCTGACCACAACTTCATGAAAAATCACCCAATTTACTTCAAATAAAGATTAAAATGCTATGGGAAGCATATTCTTTCAGAAAATGCAAAAAATAATGCATATTCAAAATGTTCACATTCCGACTGATTATGTCATGCACTGACACATATATTATTATTTGAACACTCGTAAATCACTCAATGTTGGAGCACCGCATTCGGCGCGAACAGAGTGGGTTTCGGAATTGGTCGCCGGTCCAGCCACTTACATCCCTGTCGTCATCCACACATCAATCATTTGTCATCTCTCTCTCTCTCTCACACACACACACACACACACACACTGTGTGTTTGTGCGTGTGCGTGTGTGTGCGTGCGTTTATTCTCAACGTTAAATTTCGTTCTCATTCAATCTCTAGAATGTCACCCTGATCTCTCTCTCTCTCTCTCTCTCTCTCTCTCTCTCTCTCTCTCTCTCTCTCTCTCTCTCTTTCTTTGTCTCTCTCTTTCTGTGTGTGTGTGTATGTATGTGTATGTATATATATATATGTGTGTGTGTGTGTGTTTATTTTTGTTCTTATTCAATCTCTAGAATGTCACACTGATCTCTCTCTCTCTCTCTCACTCTCTCTCTCTCTCTCTCTCTCTCTCTCTCTCTCTCTGTGGGTGTGTGTGCGTGTGTGTGTGTTTATTTTTGTTCTCACCCAATCTCTAGAATGTCACACTGATCCCTGTGCATACAAATACAAAGCTCTCCGTGGTTTTCCCTTCCCTTTCCACCTTCTCTGTCCTCTCACCACAGATCGTATAATAATTTATTGAGTACATGCAACATCTTTGAGTATTTTACCTTCACACACATCCTCCCTTTTTAATATCGCTCACGCAAGTTAATATAAAACAAGCCCTCAATCACGTTCGGTTATCAGACCTGCTTATAATATGTACACCTCGGGGAGGGACAACTCTGTGATATAGTAATTAGTGAGATGTAGTAGAGTAGAGCGTCCTCCGTCGCCGTATTGACATCATGATGATGTCGACATCATGATGATATCATCCTCTATCATAGGACAGCCATCAATTATATCGATAGTAAAAAATAGAACACTGACGTGCTCTGAAAAAAAAAGCATATTTAGAAATTTGGCCAGAAAACTCGTCCTTCAAATACCGATCGATTTAAATGACCCTCGTCTTAGCAAAAACTTTCAAACCTGGGACTTCCGCGAAGTCCCAGGTTTGGAAGTTTTTGCTAAAACGAGGGTCATTTAAATCGATCGATATTTGAAGGACGAGTTTTCTGGCCAAATTTCTAAATATGTGTTGTTTTTTTTCCAAGAGTACGACAGAACAGGTGTCCAGTCTGATGTACGATCCGTACTGATTTACACGGTATGGAGTCACGTTACGAAAGCGGAGAGTGGCGAGAGAAATGGATAGTGGTGGGTGGTGGAGTGGTGGTGGTGGTGGTGGTGGTAGCAAACCTGTCAACTTGAAATTTTTAAAAATTCGTTGTTTTTTTTTAGGATATAAATATTGTAGTTGTAGCAGCCATGGTTAACTTTAAATGGGGGTGGGGGGGGGGGGGGGGGTCCCGATGGCTAGGTTTTGGTAGAGCGCTCGTTTCACGTCAAGGGGACCGACGAGAACGTTCCCTGATGCAGTCGAGAAATTTTTTTCTGACCCCCCTCCCCCAACCCCCATCCCGGGCCAACCAGCAGTGATTGGGTAACTGGGGACTGTTAGATCTGGAGGAAAGTACATAGCGATTGACTAGCGTCCTATCCAAAGGGTAACAAGCAATTGCTAATGTCCGTTTCACGCTATAGAAACCGAGATCAACTCCGGCCTGATGGGCCTAAAATGGCTCTGAAGAACATAAATGGTTAACATTTTAAAAAATCAACATTTTAAATCACGCATGGATTAATTAGCACTTCAAAATCAATATAAAAAATATATAGTATGGCATTACCTTTCATTATCAACAAGTTTTAAAGACCTAGAAACGCTCAATAAGTTCTGAAAATAGGAGACAACATTTCGTAATTCTACGAAATTTCCGTAACAGTTGACAGGTCGGCGGTAGAGGTTGTGCATCTATATAGTTGGTTGTAAACCGAACTGAAATCTTATACCACGGATCCATGTTGATGACTTTTCCCTTTGCATTGAACGAGAGGGGAAAAAATGTGATTTAATGGTGTAAATATTTATTTGAAAAAATTACCATAACAATATTATTGTGTTATCATCATCATAATCAACATTATTGTTATTATTATTATTATTAGTATTATTATTATTATTATTATTATTATTATTATTATTATTATTATTATTAGTAGTAGTAGTAGTAGTAGTAGTAGTAGTAGTAGTAGTAGTAGTAGTAGTAGTAGTAGTAGTAGTAGTAGTAGTAGTAGTAGTAGTAGTAGTAGTAGTAGTAGTAGTAGTTGTTGTTGTTGTTATAGCAGTAGTATCGAACAAGACCAATGGCTGAGAATGTTTCGAATCCGTTCTTACTTGTGACGGCAATGTGTAAGGTCAAAATAATACACAATCGCACTCTGACTGAAGGCTATTTAACCAATTAATAGGCGTACTCTTGTATTTAAAAAAAATTGGCCTGAAAACTCGCCCATATTTGAAATTTAAATGATCATCATATTATATACATCGCGAAATCCCAGGTTTGAGAATGTTGCCAAGATGAGGGTAATTTAAATCGATCGATATTTGGGGAGAAAAAAATCAAGCTTTTATATAGCGTAATATCCACTAAACGTGCTCAAAGCACTTTACAAGTGGTCCCTGGCCAAAAGTAACACTTAACATGTAGGACGACACATGACGCCTGTCAGGCGATATTACAATTTTTTCGGACAGAGACAACGCTGTGAACGGCCAGGTACTCATTTTACACCTAAGCACGGTGAGAGAATGTGAATAAAGAGCCTTTTCCAGGGACTCAACTATGCGCCGAGCGAGGCTCGAACCGCCCAGGACCTTCCGATCCGCAAGCGACTGTCATACTGCTGGACCACATAGCCGCACTAGGACGAGTTTTCTGGCCAAATTTTTAAATACAAGTTTGTTGTTTTTTGTTTGTTTTCACAAAGTGTACGGCAGTTAATACCAACTGGTTAACAATGACATTAAACACGGTTCAGATAAGAGTGCATTGGTTGACCCGAAGCCATTTTTTAAAACATGTCTGTGTCTACATAATCCTCACAAGGTCTTCTTGTCCTACCTACTCCGTGAGTTACGGTGACTTCATGAAAATTAATGAAATTAATGCTATGGAGGCATCTTATCTATTTATCATCTTGCTTCCCTGCCCTGGACCTAAGAAGGAGAAAAAAACAACGCAAGATTGTAAATTACCACGAAACCCCAACCCGTGATATTATACATACAAGACTAGAAGAAATATGATCCCTGTTTTTTCGTCTCTTCTCGCTTGGTTGAGAAAGAGAGAAAGATAGATATTAAGAGAACAGTCTCAGAATGCAACTGTTTCTTGTTTGTTTGGTTGCTTAGACAAAAGAAAAAAGATATAGATAGAACGAAGATGATGTCACTCAAGCCTTTGTTATTGTAATTTGCCATCCGCATTTGTGAGTGATTCTCACTAAACTGTATTAACCAGACCATAAAAGTTCATGGTTACACAAAGCTTTGTGTGTTGGTCCGTTATAGATAGAATGCGCTTGGCCAAGGAGTTCACAACATTGCCATCCGGAAGTATAACGGACCAACACACAAACTCTGTGTAACCATGAACTTTTATAGTCTGGTTAATACAGTCTAGTGAGAACAACTCACAAACGCGGATGGCAAAAACAATAACAAAGGCCTGAGTGACGTCATCTGCATACTATCTATACTTACGGATGGTAATGTTGTGAGCTTCTTAGCCAAGCGCATACTATCTATATGTGTGTGCTGATTTGGCAAAACCGGTCGGACGTCGGAAAAATTCGAATCCCATGATATTATTACATATTTCAATATTTTTTTGTTAGTGAAAATATAGTTAGATGGATGATAAAAAACGATGAAGTGAAAACTCGAACAATCATTAAGATCACGATTTATTTTTCACGTTTATTCGCTCTTATCTCAAAGCTATCTCGTACAACATCCGACGGGTTTTGCCAAATCAGCACACATAATATATCACAATATCACGGCACAGTAGTAGACCTCTGTTAATTTTTTTGGATTCAATTTTCAGGAAAGGGTAACTCGACTTGCCGTAAATCCACACTGAATCACAACTAGAAACCAAGCTGTAAGATTTCATTAAAGATTTTGCCGCGATGGCGTGAAATTCTTTCGCTGGACATAAATTATACTATGTATACAATTTAAATATAAACATGTTTTAGTTCAAATAAATTGCCTTAAAACGAAACCGAAGGTGACACTTGTCTAGGAAAGAAGAACCCTGCTCAGCCGTTCATTTCATACGGAATATCATTTCCCACCTGTTTATTAGATTGCGTTCGACGTGCACGTATATGCAGGTCTGACATCCGAACCCACTTACAGGCCTAGTTTAACATTGTTGTAATGGACAAAAATACTCTACGACATTTTTATTTTTTAGATTTCCATTACAACAATGAGCCCATAAGAAAATTGGGCTATCAGACCTGCAAAAAAGTGCACGTCGGTAGCGTTCAACTCCCAAGTATATTATGTCTCAATACTGATTCGAAGCTGGTAGAAGCTGCTGCTGTGGACTGCATGTAAAAAGTAATAGACAAGTAATGAATAGAACAGCTTCAACAACAACACCAAAAAACTGAACTCAGAACGTTTCGGGCCCTAAACCCTTCTTCAGACAACGAATACAAAGAATAAAACCGTAATTACATTACGTAAAAGCCACATCATTATAGACGACATAAAAATATTTTAGCACCTACCTTTCTCCCGAAACGTTCCGTGCTTGGCATTGTTTTGTTTTGTTTTTTGTTTTTTTTTTTGCAGCGGTTATTATAATATATTCATATTTGATTATTACTTGTCATAAAAGTCGTAATGTCATTCTGAGATTTATTTGCTATTAATATTTGAAAGAGCACTTCAAAGGCGCAAAATTAATATCTAACAGTGAGGACAAAAGAACGGTTTTGTTTAATTGTGCTTTTTTGTTTTTGTTTTTGTTTTTGTTTTTTGTTTTTTTTTTGTTTGGGGTGGGGGGGGGGGGGGAGGGGGAGGGGTTCTTTCTTTCTAATGGGTAGAGACGTATTTCACTTGATTTCAGACTTCTGATGGGGCTTAAGACACATACATATGCAAAAAACACACGAAGGAACACACATATATCTACAAACAATATTATAATATTTATTGTACATTTTGAGTTCAGTGCCGGCAACAATGCAATTTCATATTATACGCATATTAAATAATATGTAACATTGAGGACAAAGGTATCTCTCTCTCTCTCTCTCTCTCTCTCTCTCTCTCTCTCTCTCTCTCTCTCTCTCTCTCTCTCTCTCTTGAATATTTGTTGTTTTTTATTAGTTTTATGTTTTGTTTTGTTTTTTGTTGTCTTTATTTACTTTTTTTTGCTGTTTTTAAGAGGTTAAACCTCTTGCAACACATGCAAAATTAGGTTATATCAGCAAAAAGAAAGAAAACGGGATAGACAAATTCTAGAATTACAATTAAAGCACCCAAGAAAAAGTGAGACAAAGGGGAACTGGGAACAATAAATAGGGATCAGATGTATATTCCAAGAGCATACCATCACTGTACTAAGTTTGAGAGCACCTAAAAGTCCCATCCGGACACCAGCACAGGATCCAACTGAGAAGAATACAGTCAAATGTTTACATTACACATTCAAAATAACAAATATAACAATATATAACAGAGAGATGGTTTAAAAGGAGAAAAAATTACCATCTTCCAAAACAATAACTATACATTTGACTGTTTCCCTCCCGGCCAAGGACTACGGACAGGGCCAGGACAAAACCAAGTAATCTCATTCCAAGACAAAGACAGTTAGCAAATTGGAAAACGGATATAAGGAGATAGAAGACACAGTAAGTATCACCCTGCCCACTATGGGAGGCCAGAAACCGGAATCCAGTCTCTCTTGAATAGAAACGCGTTGACTTTGACATTGGTCTTCTTACGAAGCTACGTGATCTTGTAGTACAATTCGTCTCCGGACCGGAAGGTCCAGGGTTTGAGTCCCGCTCTGAACGGCGCACAGTTGAACCCTTCGAAAAGGCTCTTAACGCACATTCTTTTACTGTCCTCGGGGGTAAAACGAGTTCCAGGCCGTTAACAATTTATTTTTTTTCAAAATGACACCGCGTAAAAGGCGTCATGTTTCGTCTCTCTCACTCTCTCTCTCTCTCTCTCTCTCTCTCTCTCTCTCTCTCTCTCTCTCTCTCTCTCTCTCTCCCTCTCTCTCTCTCTCTCTCTCTCTCTCTCTCTCTCTCCCTCCCTCCCTCTCTCCCCCCTCTAATTTACATGTTCAATGGTTTAATTATATATTTAGAGATCACTGCCTGCAACAAACATAGACACGAGCGTCTGAGAAAAATTACGACGAAGGAAATCGCCCAAAATAATAGCGGATCTCAGATATAATTGACACTCCTACACTCCTATATTCAACCCAAGACCACCCGCCCATTGTCTTATGACAAATGTATTATTGGTGCTATGCGTTTAGTTGTTGTTTTTTTTAACTCACAATATTCTTCTGCTGAATAAAACGTACCGACCGACACACAAAACTATGTGTAACCTTGTACGTTTATAGTCTCATTCATACAACTTAGTGAGAACTCAATTTTTTTTTAAGGCTTAGGGTTGATGATTTTAGACGATTGAGGAGATCATTTGGGCACTTTGTTGTTGTTGTTGTTGTTGTTGATAACTTGAGAATAATTTTAATATTTTAAACTTTGAAGTTTTTAAAAAAATGAGTTTTTATATAGCGTAATATCCACTCGAAGTCTCAAAGCGCTTTACAAGGCGGGGTCCAAGGCCAACAGCAACACTTAACATGAAGGACGAGACATGACGTCTGTAAGGCGATGTCACATTTTTTCCCCCCGAATAGGACAACGCTGATAACGGCCTGGTACTTATTTTATACCCGAGTACGGTGAAAGAATGTGAGTAAAGAGCCTTTTTTCCAAGGACAACTATGAACCAAGCGAGGCTCGACCCCAGGACCTTCCGATCCGAAAGCTAGTATCATACCATAAGACCACATACCCGGCCACAGAGTTCTAAGTGTTATGACAAATGTCCAAAAAATGTTTTGTTTAAAAATTGCATGCAGAATATACGGTATAAATAATTTCCCGTCGATATAGCCAAAGTTCTGGACGGACCGATTCCAGATGAGTAATCATAATCATAGACCTCTGAATGAGTCTGTCATTATAATAAAAGTGTTAGGCAGGTTATCTATGGATGAATCAGGCAGACTTGTAGACGGAGTGAAAAGAGCAGAGGGTCCCTACTGGACCGGAAGGGGGGGGGAGGGAGAGAGAGA
>NC_088367.1:43823999-43846499 GCF_034508935.2 Berghia stephanieae
TGTACAGCCCTAAGTCTGGTTTATAGATCAATAGATCAAACGTTTATTTTTAGGCATTTGCCAATAGTAATAACGATAATTATAATAGTGATAATAATAACGTAAAATAATCTAAATATTAATTAATAAATTAGTTAATTAATAGGTTGAATTATAAATTTTTAAAAAAGTCCTTGGTACAACTCAACTCAATTCACATTTTATAGAATTTAGTGAGAACTAAACATTAAAACGGCTGTTAGTTCTAACTAAAAAATTATATCAATCAGTCAATATAAACGTTGATGGGTAACCACACAAAAAGTTTTGACTGTTGCTACGTTTTATCTGGCTGGTGGGTGCTGTGAATATTTTACTTAAACGCATAGCATCAATAATCGATTTGAATAATATATTAACGAGGGTACTTACGACCTATCAGGTCAATGAGCATGACTCAAGCTATGCAGAGGCGTTGTCAAGTTTATCATTATATTATTATTATTATTATCATTAGTATTATAATAAGTAATGGAATATAATTAGATTCCCCCCCCCCCCCCCCCCCAACAACAGTTTATATTCTTAATCTTTTTAATTTATTTTAATATGTGTAGGTGTTAAAGTATGTGATGTCGTTGTTGGTTTGTGCTGTGTGTGTGTGTGTGTGTGTGTGTGTGTGTGTGTGTGTGTGTGTAAGTGTGTGGGTGGGTGATGAATAGAGAAATAAAGATAAATAACTAAGAAAAAAAAGGTGTGTGTGTGTGTGTGTGTGTGTGTGTGTGTGTGTGTGTGTTTGTGTGTGCGTGTGATAGAAGAGAGAAATGCGGGAGATATATATATATATATATATATATATATATATATATATATATATATATATATAGAAGAGAGAGAGAGAGAGAGAGAGAGAGAGAGAGAGAGAGAGAGAGAAAATACAGAGAAGGAGTGGAGATAGATAGATAGATAGATAGATAGATAGATAGATAGATAGATAGATAGATAGATAGATAGATAGACAAGAGATATAGATAGATAGACAAGATAGAAAGATAGATAGATAGATAGATACATAGATACATAGATAGACAGACAGATAGATAGATAGATAGATAGATAGATAGACAAGATAGATAGATAGATAGATAGATAGATAGATAGATAGATAGATAGATAGATAGATAGATAGATAGATAGATAGATAGATAGATAGATAGATAGACAGATAGATAGACAGATAGATAGACAGACAGAAAAGGATAGAGGGGAGGAGAGACCATGTGAAAAACCCAACAAGCCCTAGGTCATAACTCATCAATCATCGTAGTTGACTGGAGGAATGCAATGTCTGCTACCCCCCCCCCCCTCCCTCCACACACACACACACAGAGACACAGACACACACACACACACACACACACACACACACACACACATCCCTTGCACTTTATACCATGTTACTCTATATTTACATCCAATTACAAAATTTATTACCGCAGGTTTCGTGCAAAGACAATCAATCCCATCAGTCACTCATAATATTACAGTTGACGCCGGATAAGCCAACACGTATAGTCCAATAAAGCTGTCCTATTATTAGCGAATGATTTCAGCCATGGCCCCGTCAAAAAAAAGAAAAAAGTTAACCCGCTCAAAGTATCCTTTATAAACAGGAGACTTGAATTATCCAATGTATTATTTCAAAACATTCAGTAGATAGTAAGTATCAGGAGAAGTATGAGGTGTGTAAAATACCCCCCCCCCCCTCTCCCCCACTTTCAAATGCAAGTACCCCCCCCCCCTCCCACCCCCACCCGTCCTTCTCTTTTCCTCTTTGTCAGTCTTCTTTAACTCTCCCATCTACGCTCATCATCAAACTCTCTCCATGCTTTTCATCCTCTCTAACTGCTTAAATCTTCCAGATTCCTGCTACATAATTTGAATGTCTAACTTGACAAATCTACAGTAAAAACCCAGTTATAGTGTGCGTTGAGTCCTTGCAGAAGGGTCTTTACTCACATTCTCTCACCTTACTTAGGTGTAAAATGAGTACCTGGCCGCAAACAACGTTGTCCCTGTCAGAAAAAAAAAGTGTAATATCGCATAGCAGGCGTCATGTCCCGTCCTGAATGTTAAGTGTTGCTGTTGGACCCCCTGTAAAGCGCTTTGAGCACGTTTAGAGAGGTTTTCTGTACATAAAAAAAGCACATTCAGCAGAAAAAAAGGAACATCTTAACGAAAAAAAGACCGCCTCAAAAAAGACATTATAGTTGACATCAACGAGACAAGTATCCGACCATAGACTAATCCGCCATACAACGCCAAAACGTCATTTCTTCTTTTATATTTTTGGCCATAAAAACCTTAATTCATAATATTATTATCGATAGTTCAAAGAGTCTCCAATTTTGTCTAAAAAGTCTTAAGCCTTAATATGTGTCCGGTTTAAGAATCATTGACTATTAGGAGGGAGAAGGAGGTCATCTAAAACTAGCGATGCATGATGTAAAAAGATTTCTGGCTAAAATTATGAAAAAGAAAGTGTTTTTGTCGCAGTGATCGCTGGGAGGAAGGAGGACCCAAGGGTCATTCTATCGAGAGGATTAAGTAGGTAAGGACTACACAAGAATGTCCACGGCTATCATGGCGGTATAAAAAGCCAATTGACTTAATCAGTAAAGTGCATAGGTAGTAAATTAATGATATATTCACAGGTCTCGAGTCAGAATTCTGTGGAACGCACATTTTATCATAGAGTAATATAAATGGGAGTAATACCCTCGCCGATGACAATACTGGTAAAATATAGAATTATTTGCATGCGTAAGCTACTCAGAATAAAATGGATGGATAGGATTAAAAATGAAGTATGAAAAAGAACACAGCAGAAACCAGTGGGAGAGGAAATAGGAAGAAGACGATGGTGGTGGATTGGACACACCCTTAGAAAGAATGACTCCACTATAACAAAGAAAGTATTGGACTGGAACCCCTAGGGCAGAAGATCGAGAGGAAGGCCACGAGGAACATGGAGAAGAACTAAAGAAGCTGATATACAGAGAAGTGATAAGACATGGAACGATATAAAAAAAAAAAGTTAGCTCAAGATAGAGAGGGGCGGAAACTGTTTGTCTGTGGCCTATACCCTGACCCAGGGTGAAAAAGGCAATGATGATGATGATGATGATGATGATGATGATGATGATGATGATGATGATGATGATGATGATGATAAAATTATTAACATACAAATCACTATAAAAAGGGGGGAAATTGAAAATAACTAATAAACACGGACGAGTCTCTTGCAACCAGACTGTTTACAATGATTTTGAAGGACTGGAGCCCAAGCTGAAGAACATAGCAGAGGAAAGTGACGAAATCCTCTAAATTGCGGGAATTTGACACCCGTGTATATTATATGGACATTTAGAGAGCAATATACCAAAAAAAAAAATTATAAATGAATATAACCGTTTCAAATAAGAAGAAAAAAAAATCAAACATGGAACGTTTCGGGCTCTAAACCCTTCTTCAGTCAACAACAACAACAAAAACCAATGAAAACATAATTACATTATTAACAAAAAATACCCAAAAAAAAAACCCAACAAATCAACGGCAGAGAAATGGTTTGCATGTCATTTTTGTATTAAGATCTTCTCGCAGCTTAATATCACTTGAACATTTGAAGAGCACATTTCCACGGTCTCACCATGCCCAATGGGTTCAGCAATCGTTCTACAATTATCTCCCCGAGTAGAACATAATATACAAAACCAAAGTTTTCATATTTTTTTAAAACACCTTACATTGGTGTCGAACTGACGCCGTCTAATGATAATCTGGTATTGTCTCTAATCCCTCTAAACAAATCTCTTTAACCCTCTCCATACCAACCCTTTTCAGGATTTTCCCCAAAACGTCAAACCCAACTAACACAAAAATATATTTTTATCACTCAAACACAATAGTGGTAAAGTACTTGAGATAAATAAAAAAATAATTTCTGTAGCAAAACATGCTCTACAACACACTATTTTCTTTAAATTTTATGATGTACAAGAGACATTTGAATAAGAAAAATGTTGGTTGTATCGTAACGAATGTGACGATTTTCCTATAGTTGGTAAGGAAAGGATTAAACTTTAATATTTCGTGAGAGATCGATGCCTGAATTTTTAGAGTGTTCCAACTATTTAAACAGTTAAACAGCCGTACTCTGGAAAAACATGCATTTTAAAATTTGGCCAGAAAAGTCGTACTTCAAAAATCGATCGATCTAATTGACCGATCTAGGTTGTTTTGTTTTTTTTAGTGATGTAATTATGTTTTCATTGGGGTTTTTTATCTTTCTTGTTATTGTTCGTAGGCTGAAGAAGGATTTTGAGCCGGAGTCGTTCCGTGTTTGGTATTTTGTTCTCATTTGAAACTGATATATGTATATATATGTATATATATGTATATATATAAATATATATATATATATATATATATATATATATATATATATATATATATTGTTTTTTTTTTTTGTTTTTGTGTATATTTCTCGATTTTTCTGGCCATTAGAAAAAATACGTGTCTTTCCAGTTAAAGCATTTTATGGGGTGGGGGGGGGGGGGGGGGGGGGGGGGGGGGGCGGGGGTACAGGGTAGTCATCTTGATCACCGATATTTGAATTTCAAGTTTTACTGGCTAATAGGAAAAAAAAAAAAGAAAATAAAAGAAAGAAAAAGTGTTTTCTCAATAACGTTGTTCTGCATAGTAAGATATAATTTACAGTCGAGCCATCCTGACAAAAGACAACAAGACAATGATGTATCTATCTCCGCAATGTCCTGGTTTTGATAGCATAATAATACATACATGTATTATTCTGTATGTAATAATATTGGCGGAAGACAGAAGACAAGCACTAATTTAGGAGACTAAGCCAGGATGTTTTATATGACGATTACATTAGTCTCTCTCTCTCTCTCTCTCTTTCTCTCTCTCTCTCTCTCTCTCTCTCTCTCTCTCTCTCTCTGTGTGTGTGTGTGTGTGTGTGTGTGTGTGTGTTTGATAACATAACACATCAATTACTCTATAATAATATTTCAGAAGAAAGAAGTCAAGCACTAATTTAAGAGACCAACCCAAGATGTTTATGACGATTACATTAGTCTCTCTCTCTCTCTCTCTCTCTCTCTCTCTCTCTCTCTCTCTCTCTCTCTCTCTCTCTGTGTGTGTGTGTGTGTGTGTTTGATAACATAACACATCAATTACTCTATAATAATATTTCAGAAGAAAGAAGACAAGCAATAATTTAAGAGACCAACCCAAGATGTTTATGACGATTACATTAGTCTCTCTCTCTCTCTCTCTCTCTCTCTCTCTCTCTCTCTCTGTGTGTGTGTGTGTGTGTGTGTGTGTGTTTGATAGTATAACACATCCATTACTCTATAATAATATTGGCAGAAGAAAGAAGACAAAAACTAATTTAAGAGACCAACCCAAGATGTTTATGACGATTACATGCATTAGGCCCGATTTAGACTGAGGGGGGCTCTCTCTCTCTCTCTCTCTCTCTCTCTCTCTCTCTCTCCCTCTCTCTCTCTCTCTCCCTCTCTCTGTGTGTGTGTGTGTGTGTATGTGTGTGTGTGTGTGTGTTCCTGCAGTTCAACGTGTAGAGTGCTCAAACACACCAATCCAGCTCGGACCACAGAGTCTCAAGAGATCTCCCTGGCTCTTGCGCGCTCAGCCAGGAGAGATTGGGAAGATAGGTATGTTAGACCTAACGGAAAGTACTTTGCAGGCAGTAAACTAGCGTCCTATCCGAAGGGTAACGAGCAATTGCTTTGGTCCGTTTCACGCTATAGAATCCGGAATTTAAAAACTCCGGCTCCATTGTCCATATGTCTTTGAAGGACTAATTTGAATGATATTTACATTTTAAAAAACTCTCATTTCATTATTATTATTTTTTGTATTATTTTTTTTTTTTTGCTTTTGTCTTCGTTTATCTCTCTCCTTACCAGTGCCATTTAACGATTATCCTGATCCTTCCTACCCATCCAATACAAAACGACTTTTTTACCCAGCCAAGAAAAGCAAGAAGCACATAACACATGGACTTAAAAAAAAAGAAAAGAAAAGGAGAAAAAAAAAAAAAAAAAAAGGCAGGTATTGTGTTACAAATCATATATATATATATATTGGATACAAATATGGTACGAATAGTGCTCGACATGTAGCAATGGAGCGAATTATTATTTTAATATTTATCACAATGTTGGAGTCAGTCTACATCGATGTTTCAGGCCTTTTCAGCCATCGTCAGGACTGTGTGTTACAGTATATATATAGATGCATAGAAAAGTAACTGTTTTTGTGAACAATAAGTTATGCACATAGTATGAAACATGTGACACTGCCACGACTGCCAGAGCACGTTATAGCGTCGATGTGGGGTTGGGGGGGGGGGGGGAGGATGGGGAGGATGAAGAGGAGTAAGAATATTCAACTATCATTAACATGCAAAAACCAAAAATATTAGCTTTGTTACTACGCCTGTAATTTGTCTCAGAAAAAACGTAATAAATACACAGGTGGTAGAAGTAACGCGGGTAAACAATGGACACAGTCGGTGTTAGGGTTGAATGAGTTAAGCAATCTTAATGTCTCAGCTTTAAGCGTTTCTTTTATTTGCAAGATGGGTTATTAAAATCCATCGAAAGTTAACCGGCTATGTGGTCTGTGCGGCTATGTGGTCTAGTGGTATGACACTCGCTTTCGGATCGGAAGGTCGTGGGTTCGAGCCTCGCGTTCGGCGCATAGTTGAGTCCTTGGAGTAGGCTCTTTACCCACATTCTCTCACCGTACTCAGGTGTAAAACGAGTACCTGGCCGTTAACAGCGTTGTCTTTGTCCAAACAAAAATTTGTAATATCGCCTAACAGGCGTCATGTCCCGTTCTAAATGGTATGTGTTGCTGTTGGCCAGGGACCCCTTGTAAAGCGCTTTGAGCACGTAAAGTGGATAATGCGCTATATAAAAGCTCAAGTTAAGGTTAACCAAAATTTCAACAAGAAATATGTGTCAGACTATGGCTGTGCTTTTTAAAAAGGGCCGGCTATATTTTTTCCGAACGCTCGGGAAAATAAACTTGAACTTTATTTCTCCGATTGGTCGGCTGGTGAGTTACGGACGCGAGGTCGATACAAAAGTAAAAATGCTCAGCGTGGACAGGGAATTCTCACGAATCATCAAGCTAGCGTTTTTTTTTTTAGGTATATTGTTGACAAAGCCGGATTTTATAATTAAAAGTTGTGCTGTCGCTAACACTCCATGGCGCGTTCACTTTTGCACTTCTATCAAAGAGAGAACAGAAGTAAACCTAAATAAAAAACAAAAGTCTCAATACACATTCACCATTCACACAGACACTCTCGCAAATAACCAAAAAAAAAAAAAATTTTTAAAATCTTGAGAACGGAAACCGTTCGGAGAAATAGTAACTTCTTTAAAAACAAACAAACATCAACATACCGTGAGTTTATCCACTTGATCTATTCAGAAACATGCAAAGACCGAAATTTCCTTGCATATCCTGGAGAGAGAAAAAATAGAAAAAAGAAAAATCAATTAATTATTGTATAATAATTTGATGAGTTTTTTTTTTAAAACAACAAAGATGTGAGAATACTGTAATAATGGATAATTAGATCAACTAAAAGAGATAGATAGCTCAACTTTTTTTTTTATAAAAGGAGCTATTTATAAAACATTTCAAGTATAATTATGATCCTCTACAATATTGTTTCATCATTTCCTGATGAAAGCTAACGCTAGAAACAATAGGCTATTGTAGATAAATAGACAGATAGATAGATAGATAGATAGATAGATAGATAGATAGATAGATCAGAGAAAGAGAGAGAGGGAGAGAGAGAGAGAAAGAGAGAGAGAGAGAGAGAGAGAGAGAGAGAGAAAGACAGAGAGAGAGAAAGAGATACACAGAGACAGATATATATATATATATATATATATATATATATATATATATATATATATATATATATATATATATATATATATATATATAGATAGGAGTATGTCGTGGGGCATAGGGGGGTAAGGGGAGGGAGGTGGGGATAAGGGATGAGGCGATTGACTAAAGGGTCAGATCATAAAATCTAAAGTCACAATTTGAAATTCACAAATTGTACGCAATGAGAAGTGTCGGCAATTTAACCCTTTAACAGCGGCGGACGGCGCTGAATTTCTTTCGAAATAATTATTTATCACATTATTTATCTGACTATAACCGGCAGACCTAATTGTTCTCCACCTAAAGAAACACGTCACATTATAGGACGGCTTTGTGGTCTTGTAGAGTATGACATTCGCCTTTGTACCGATAGGTCCCTGGTTCGAGTCCCGCTCTAACGGCGCAAGGTTGAATCTTCAGAAAAAAAAAGGTTCTTTACTCACATTCTCTCACCGTTCTCTCCGATGTAAAATGAGTACCTGGCCGCTTAAACTGCTGTCTTTGAATTTTTATTCTCTATTGTCTTCTGGCACTTTTCTACTCACTTCATATCTTGTTGTTACCAACATAAGTGCCTGCTCCACTCACTTTTCTGAATTAAAAATTCACCCCATACACGGGAGCATACTCAATGTCTCAATCGTTTCTATGTTATATGTTTGTGATGAGAATATTGGCTATTAAGCTTAACTGCTGGTCAAAATTACTTCGCGATGGTGGTGAACGAATCGGCGATCTCAAGAAGTGGGTGAGAGAGGGATCTAGAAATGACTTTGGGTTTGAAACGAATATTTTTGTGTTCGTGGATAGCTCACACGGTAGAGCCACGCTCTCACCTGCCAGGCGGAGTTGTCGTACCAATAAGGTCGCAGGTTCAAACCCCACCTCCGCCGCGAAAAAAATTTTTATTCTCTATTGTCTCCTGGCACTTTTCTACTCACTTCATATCTTGTTGTTACCAACATAAGTGCCTGCTCCACTCACTTTTCTGAATTAAAAATAGTACTTCTACCAGACTATTACAACTACCACTATTACAACAACTACAAATACCACAACTACTACTACTACCACTACAACTACTACAATTACTACTTCAAATCCTTCTCTCTTCCCCCCCCCCCCCCCCCCCCCCCCCCCTTTTTTTTTAAATGCTGAAAGGAGTAATCAGTCTGTCGTCCACATCTCCACTCTTTGAACTAAGGTCTATGATCATTATGAAGAGGCCTCTCGCTTGTTTATCACCAAATTTTCCTACTTTGATTTCAAACGTATAGGCAATCAGCAGTTGTAGTGTTTACTTTTGTCCCGTGCACACACACACACAAACACACACACACACACACACACACACACACACACACACACACACACACACACACAAACACTATGTTTGTATGGCGTTTCATGGAAAAAATTATCTATACAAGGGACAGTTTTTTTTTTAAAGGAAAATAAATGAGATAAAGAGATAAAGACATCAAGTACTACCACAGTTATCATAAAGTCAAAAACACTCAATAGACCAACAAAAAAAAAAAAAAAATTAAAGATATTAAAATATTTTTTTTTAAATATAAAATAATAAAACCTAATAATTTTAATAAGAATAATAATAATAATAATAATAATAATAATAATAATAATAATAATAATAATAATAATAATAATAATAATAATAATAATAATAATCATCATCATCATCATCATTATTATCATCATCATCATTACTTTTATTATTTATTTCACCACATTATTAGATACCGTCTCCTAGGTATTCCTTGAAGAAATATAGATAATCCATCAAATAAGATGTTTGATGTCAACAGGATCACCAATGTTGTCCGAAGTTTATTATCATCATTATCATGATCATAATTGTTATTATTATTGTTGTTGTCATAATTATAATTGTTATCATTGTATCTGACCATGAGTAGTGACAGATATTCTCTATTGTTAATACAAAAAAAAGGGTGCCGAACAGACGAGATGCATTGTATGAAATGGAATTTAGTACCATATGAACTTGCAGAGAAGGGGGGTGGGGTGGGTGCGGGGATAAACAATAGAGCATTGAGATGCGTTATTGAGCACCATTAAGCCAAGTAAACACATTCTATGTGCATGCATATATTTCTTTCTCTTTTTATTTATCAAACCGTACGCACATGACGATGTTGGATAAATGAGCGCTGAAACTGGATTTGACACCAATCTGATCACTGACCGCACTCAATATTGCTATGCTTTGCTTTAAAGACAATACAACGTACTGCTCACCCCTAGCCACAAACTAAACACTATTCATTGAAATATTTCAGATGAGAACCAAGTATAATATTATTAACTAGAAATTCCGATCTAAATCGTTGAAAAAAGTGACAAAAAAAACCCAACAAAATAAATTAGTAAAAAAGCAAAATTTCGAAAGAAAAAAAAGGCAAAAAACAAAAACAAAACACTAGACAAACTGAAAAGAGTGCAAATCAATTTCATTCCTTGATGCGTTATCATCAATGATCAATACCCATACACACTTTCTCAGATCTTTATCATCAAAAAGGATGTGGGTTGAAACATTATGAGAGAATGCCTTACATTATACATTGCCAAATGCCAATTTACTTCCCTATAAACTATAGATAGTCTGCAGTCGATCTGGTTTTTTTAATGTTTTCATTGTTTGTTTGTTGTTGGCTGAAGAAAGCTTTTGAGCCTGAAACGTTCCGTGTTTGGTATTTTGTTCTTTTTTTTTCTTTTTTTAAAAAAAGTCGTTACATTCATTTTTGTTTATTACTCTTAATGGCTTTGTACAGTATAGATTCAACACAGAAACGCCTTTGATTTCAAATTCCCAAAATTGATTCTAAAAACCCTTCCAAGGTGATTATCTATACGACAGTGTTAATTATTGAGCTTTTTTGTTTTTTTATTGAGCTTTATATAGCGGAATATCCACTAATGTGCTCAAAGCGCTTTACAAGGGGTCCTTGGTCAACAGCAATATTTAACATGCAGGGCAGGACATGACGCCTGTTAGGCGATATTACAATTTTTCGGACAAAGACAATACTGCTAACGGCCAGGTACCCATTTTACACTAGAGTACAGTGAGAGAATGTGAGTAAAGAGCCTTTTCTAAGGACTCAACTATGAACCGAGCGCGAGGCTCGAACCCAGGACCTTCCGATCCGAAAGCGAGTGTCATACCACTAGACCACACAGCCGCACAATTTAAAAGAACAAATATTCACCTGCAGATGAATCACCACCATCAGCCTTGATTACTAATGAGACACTAAATCAATAAAATCCCAGCACTAAGAAGAGACCGGCTTGCCATTGCCATTGCCCTGCATGCCCATGCTGTGATAAAGACCCTTGTGTTTATCTTTATCCAGCAGTTGTTGCACTACGACAACAAGCACTTCAGCATTAACTAACTTAGAGTCTCTTTTGGTACGAGCAGACCTGCCTACTTGAAAATATCAAAATTCATAATTTTTAGGAGATAAAAATTGTAGTCGCTATAGCTAACTTTAAAAATTAGCCTCACGAGGAATAGATTACAGGTAAGGCAGAGAGAAAAATAAAAAGCTGACCTTCATCAGGTATTTTGTTGTTTGTTTGTTTTTAAGGGTTTTACGGCGCTTGCAACACATTTAGGTCATATCAGCACCAGTAAAAAGGAAGAAAATGGGATAGACAAAAGTTCTAGAATTACAATTAAAGCATCCAAGAATAAGGCAGAGAAAGGGGAATTGGTTCAAAAAGAGAACAGATGTAGGTTCCAAGAGAACACTATCAGTGTACTTAGTTTGAGATCACTAAATGTCTCATCCAGACATAAGCACAGGTCCTCGCCAAGAAGAACACACTCAATTGTTTTCAAATCATACATATGTAAAAGGAAAAATAATATTATACATAAGAGAGAGAGAGAGAGATGATCTACATGGAAAAAAAATATCATCTCCCAAAATTAACTATACATTTGACTGTTTCCCTCCCAGCCAGGGCCAGGACAAAACCAAGTAATCTCATTCCAAGACAAAGACAGAAAGCATGTTGGAAAACATATATTGGGGGATAGAAGACACAGTATGTACCTCCCTACCCACTACGGGAGATCAGGAACCCCACCCAGCATCAGGCATTTAGATACAAGAATAAAAAACAATCAGAGAGAATGTGAGAGTGCATGAGTAAATGTTATGAAGAACTTGTTCACTAGTGGTGATGTCGTCTGTGTATTTAATGATTTTAATGTCGAAGAAAGATCATAAAGATTGAATACTTTTTTATTTCTTATTGCTACTCCTCCTATGTACACGGAGTAATATACAGCATATTCCGACAACAAAGTAAGTTTGAATTTAAAATAAAAACCAAAAATAAACCCCATCTAATTAAGGAATACAACAAAAAAAACCCCAACAACAACAAAAAACAAAAATTAGATTTCAAGACTTGCTGCTTTGGGTTGATTTTCGCACATTGGTAAATAATAAGTATTTTGACAATTAATAGAATAGACAAGAGAGTCAAGAGAGCTGAGGAGAGGAGAAATAAGCAGTTTGAGGAGAGGAAAACCAGGACGAAAAAGAGGCTGCAGAATCAAGCACTAAAACCACAGTCAAACTACATGTGCAGCAACTGCCTTAAAGACTGCCATGCAAGGACTGGGCTTCTGAGTCACACCCGTCTCTGCTCTCAACAAGACTGATGAGACCAAAGTCACACAGGACGCAAACCATCGTTTCTCGAGACGGAAGCATGCCTACTACTATCACTATTATCATTATCCCTTCCTAAAAATCCATTTTTTAAAAACAGCCCAATCCACATCATAACCCTATACAATACTTGACTTATGCCTCTTGACTCCTGGCGGAGCATAGGGCCTCAACAGCACTCTTCCATCTTCTTCTGTCCTTGGCACAGATCTTTGCCTCACTCCAGGTAAGATTGGAGACACTCAAATCTTGGTGAAGGCTTCTCCTCCAAGTCTGTTTTGGACGACCCCGTTTCCTCTTGCCCCATCCCTATTCTACTCTCTTGTTATTCACCATAATTTTTAAATTATAAAAACACCCTTCTTATAACTCACTTATTCGAATATATACAATAACATAGCCTGCTAATTTTCACCAAGTACATAAGAAAGCAGCAAAATTTATTTACTGTATTTCTATGGAACCATCTTCTTGAATCAAATTGTCAACGTTTAAAATAAAATTGCATGTCTTGCATTTGTCTGACAATTAATTTGTCATGGAACAACAACACAAAAAGTCATTGATGTTTTTGCATTTTGTCACTGATTCGATTCCAGTTTATTACACAAGAAAATTCATGGACAAACTCGAAAGGAGAATGTGGAATCATTACACTCTAGTGATCTATTTATTGCCTCAAAACGGAATTATGATGACGTCAACCAGACCCAAAAGAAGGATATTAAAATTTAAATGGCCGGAAATGTGATATTTTAGATTCTGCAACTTCAGGAAATAACATTAATTTTCCAAGATAATACAAAAGGACTTAAACCAAGTTTATAAGTTCTAAATTCAAATAACTATAAATGTAAACCACTCTGACATGATAATGCTGGAAGCAGTTGGCTACAGTTGGTTACAGTTCATAATTACTTCATGATTATAGAGTTCTATACGATATGTTCTTCATTGAAGAATAGAACATTGGGGCATAGCGTCAACCAAATTTTTCCCAGATGAAAGAAAATAAATTAAACCAAGTTGATTCCTACACTATTTAAATGTCGAGGACTTAACTTTTAACAACCTGCACTCATAATCTTCAATATTCCCCCCCCCCCCCCCCTCCCATATTGATACTGTCGAGAGTGGTAGGGGCTGTCTGAAGCCGTGATCGTGCAAAATACAAATGGAAGAGTGAAAATGAAGAGGCTTCTGATGGGAACAATACAGATGAAAATAATCCACTATGACCGAGGCACACACATTTGTAGGTCTGATGGCTGAACGCAATTTTTAGCTTGATTTAACGTTGTTGTAATGGACAACATTTTGGTTTATGTTGGTTTGAGAGGATTTCCATTACAACAATGAGCCCATCCATAACAATTTGGATTATCAGACTAGGAAATGAGTACACATTGATAGTGGCAAAAAACAAGTTGAATGTCACCCGAAAGTCTGTTATTATTACGCGAATATTGTGTTATTACTTTTGTCATCATTATTATTATTATAATCATCATCCCTATATTTCATTATTAATTCTGTTACCATAATATCATTGCTACATTTATTATCATATACTAATCAATATAATTATCATACAATTATTTAGGATACTTAATCTTGGCCGTGATATAAATTTTTAGAGACAATGGGACACTAGAAGGTTGACCCCTCCCCCCCCCCCCCCCCCCCCCCCCCCCCCCGCAACACACAACATAAAAAGTCTTTAAATATTTTTTTAAAATATTGTTCTCGTGTGTTACTATTGCTAAGGACTAAGGAGTGTCTGGGGGTTTTTTTTTTTTGTTGTTGTTGTTGTTGGTTTGTTTTGCTTTTGTTCTTTTTCTAAAACACATTTGTTTGAGTATTTTCCGCCGGGCGGAAAATAACCCTTTATTCTTATTCTCCGCCGGGATTATCCTTGGGTCTTGTGACCCCTGGTCGTGTCAAAGGTCACATCCGGTTAACCGTGGCGCCAACCGCGAGGCCATGATTGTTTTGTTCGATTGTCAATGATTGTGGCTCTTGATTTCCAAGCACTTTTTCATCTTATCAACAATTGCAAAAATGCAGTTAACGAATTGCAGACTGAGACTGATACCATTTTTATTTGTCAGGATTCTGTAGAGGTAAGAATTTGACTTTTCGTCTTTTTGTTTTTTTGTTTTTGTTTTTAACAAGGCTCGGACTCAGGACAGTGAAGTGTATATCGAGCAATGCCGATGGCGATATGAGTATGAGGAGATAGCTGAATGAATGAGAATGTAATTGTATTGTAATAACAACACGCCTTGCCGACTGTCACGTGTGCCATGTGTTCTACATTCCAATGTGATCTTTATGGATTAATCCTTCGTTGATTTTACTTCTAATACTGTGTAAGTGTAACTGTGTGCATTGTAATTGTAACTGTAACAACTGGGCAGTTTTCAGCAGCAGTGGAAGCGGTGACACAATTTTTAGAACTTTGGAATGAAATTGAGATGCCTCATGATGATGATAATGACAATGATATAAGATACTGTAATGAAAAACGATATCATTTTAACCATTACTTTTTTAACAAATGTATTTATTTATTTATTATTATTATTATTATTATTATTATTATTATTATTATTATTATTATTATTATTATTATTATTATTATTATTAACTTAAACAATGACATTGGTATGTGCCATTTTCACTGCAGTGAATTTAATTTATTTTTTTCATTGACAGCTAACATGAAAGAGTCCAGTTGACGGTATTGGTGTCCTGACAATCAAGAAAGATAGCTGGCTCAAGATGTGTTGTGGCAATCTTATTAATCAGCAAACCATCATCTGTGCCAACAGAGCAGAGTATCTGCATGCACTTTTTTAAACTGGTTAGTAATGTTTTGAAATCTTCATTAGATTACATCTTTATTGCAGAGATGCCAACCAGTACAGGTTTCCCGTGTTCTGTACGGTTTTTCTTCCGAAGTACGGGCACACGGTTTTATCATGAAAAATACGGGATTTGGTTGAAGTGAAAAATCCACGAAATTACGATCACAACATGAAAAGTGTTTTCATGCAAAAGAGCTTTCATTATCGATACTGAATTTTGCGAATCTTGCCCAGCCTACTGCTATATAACTATAAGTAATTCACTGCCCTTTTTCAAGTACGAGTTAACGAAGTCTGATTCGACCTTTTCGGGTTGATATCGATTTCTGCACGGCGCAGTAAATACAGGTTTTTGTCCTAAAATACAGGTTTTTGGTCTTGAAAATATGGGTTTTCAAAAGGCTAGGTTGGCATCTCTGTTATTGGTGATCAATACAGTACGCTCGAGCATGGGAATTTCGAACAAGTCGGGACCATGCCTGTTTGTTCGAGATTTCCGTGTTTTTTAGTTTTCCAATTTGAGTATTTTACACAGGATTTGAGGGAGGTAAATGTGGGTGGTCTTGATAAAATTCATATTATAATTATAAGGATAACTCCCCATTATTATGAACTCTGTAGAGAGTCGATAGTGAGACTGCAATTTCCTTTTCTCTGTCAGTTCAACACAATCAATTAGTGGGGGAAAAAATTCAACAGATCGCAAGGGAGTGTCCACTATATGAACGAAATAAAGGGATTAAAACTGGGAATTGTACCAAGTTTGAGATTTCCGTGATTTCGAGATTTGCATGCTCGAGTATAAATGCTTGTTAATCTAAATGATAGTTTGTTGCCAAGAGTTTTGTCCTGTATGGTAAAGCCAATGAAATTTCAACTGTGTTGGTGATGGTGAGAATGATGGCCATTTAAAAAAAATTGGTATGTCTTTGACAAATTCAATTTATGACAATGATTTTGATTGTATAGACCTTTCCAAAAATTGCTAACGAAATGCCTCTTTTCTATTTCCATTTTTCAAACCAGAGCAAGATCAACCGTCTTTGTGGAACATCAGACAAAGTGGTTGCAAACAAGTGGTGTTGAATTTTCCTGTATTGAGCCGAAAGAAAAAAATTTTTCTGGGAGTTTGCGAAAGCAAATTGCGTTTGATTGGAGCTAAATCTAATTTCGCCATTTACCTGGGTTTTTTTTGGTCTCAAATAGATTTGATTTTGTAGTTCAAATTGATTAGACACTTATCTCACAAGCAGCATTTAAAAAAATAAAAACATGAGGGTAAGTGCGTCATATCATATTAGTTTTTTTGATTACAGTGATGAATTCGTAAGATATAAATCATATTTGACCACAATAGTGTTAACATTTTTCAGCATTTATTTTCTTAGGGAATGGGTTAGCGAATCATTTATACATTTTTTAGACAGATCAATCTACACAATTTTCGTGTTTTCTTGTCCTATGATAGTCATTATTTTGAAAATTTTATGGATCAGCTTATGTCAAATAAGTGTTTTCTCAAATTTCCGTTTTGTGTCATTTTCTGATTTTCTAAGAACCATATATGCCATTTTCCTTTAGATTATTTTCAAATTTATTCAGAATCTTTTTTATGATGTGTTTTGCATCATGATGGAAACATTTTGGGGTAAATTAAAATTTAGAAGTTTTTTAATTTTAAAAATTAATTTTTTTCCTGTCGATCCGCACCACAATTTCAGCCGAAATTAAAAAATATTGTACAGCATTTCTTTCAAGACAATTTTTTTTTTTCAGAAATTGATCAATTTACAAAATTTGACTATTCTCTTGTTCCATATTGATTATACTTAGAAATTTTGATGGACGTTGTCTGCAAAATTAGCTTGTTTATCAAATTAATAAAGACATTTTGTTTTTTTTTCTCAAAATCTCATTTTCAATTTTCTGACATTCAATTTTCTGACATTCATAGCTGGATTGTTTCCCCATCAGATTGTATACCAAATTTGGTCAGAATCTTTCTTATGATGGGTATTGCATCATGATGGATTTGGTTTTGGGCTAAACTAAAATTTAGTAGTTTATTAGTTTATGAATTTTTAAATTGGATTTTTTCTTGTCGTTCCATGCCAAATTTTCAATCGTAATCGAAAAACAATTCTTTAAATATATTTTTCAAGACTTGCTAAGCCTTTCCATCGTGATGTAGCTCTTGTAGGGAACATTGTGTGTAAATTTGGAAGATTTCGTTGGTTTTCGGTGCATCAGTGTCGGAAATTATTTTTTTTGTGGGTGGGTGGTTGGTCTCTCATTTTAGCCTATATTGTCTGTGACATTGAAGACATTTAAATATATTGAGCTTTTTATATAGCGCAATATCCACTAAATGTGCTCAAAGTGCTTTACAAGGGGGCCCTGGTCAACAGCAACGCTTGTTATGCGATACTACAATTTTTTTGGACAAAGACAATACTGTTAACAGCCGGGTACTCCTTTTACACCTGAATATGTTGAGAGAATGTGAGTAAAGAGCCTTTTCCAAGGACTCAACTATGCGCCGAGCGAGGTTCGAACCCAGGACCGTCCGATCTGAAAGCGTCTGTCATACCATAAGACCACATAGCCACACATTTGTTTTTAGCTTTTTTTTTTTTTTTTTTGTGTGTGTTTGTGTTAATCATCAAATTAGACCTCCTACCACCTGAAATAACAGGGGAATACCAATATTGGCACTGCGATAAAAAATGGATTTTTGACTACAGGTTCTCCTTTAAGGTGAAATATTTCCTAGCTCAGATGAGGGTTTGTTTTAAGCGGACTGTAGTGCGTTCCAACGTGAGATAATTTTTTTTTTTTCATAATAAAATGTATTCACTGCCAGTTGTGACATATAGGTTGACTGCTTAGTTCTGATCTCCAGTGCTATTACATACTTGAGTACCTATCATCAGGCCTATTACACACTGAGTCCCTACCACGTGCTATTAGTCATTGAGTCCCTACCACCAGTCCTGTGAGTCACTGGGTTCATACCACTACTGTTAGCCACTGAGTCCCTACCTCTAGCCCTATTGGCTACTGAGTCCTCACCACCAGCCCTATTGGCCTTTGAGTCCATACCAATACCACTCGCCACTGATTCCTTACCACCAGTCCTGTTAGCCACTGAATCCATACCACTAGCCCTGTACTGTAAGCCACCATAGAGAATACAGGACTCCTAGTCTGTGTTAGCCACTAAGTCCTACCACTATTGTCCACTGAGTCCCTACTAACAGCTCTATTAGCGACTGAGTCCCTACCACCAGCCATATTGTCCACTGAGTCCCTACCACCAGCCCTATTGTCCACTGAGTCCCTACTACCAACTCTATTAGCCACTGAGTCCCTACCACCAGCCATATTGTCCACTGAGTCCCTACTACCAGCTCTATTAGCCACTGAGTCCCTACCACCAGCCCTATTGTCCACCGAGTCCCTACCACCAGCCATATTGTCCACTGAGTCCCTCCGACCAGCTCTATTAGCCACTGAGTCCTACCACCAGCCCTATTGTCCACTGAGTCCCTACTACCAGCTCTATTAGCGACTGAGTCCTTACCACCAGCCCTATTAGCCACTGAGTCCCTGTTACCAGCTCTATTGTCCACTGAGTCCCTACCACCAGCCCTATTGTCCACTGAGTCCCTACTACCTGCTCTATTAGCGACTGAGTCCTTACCACCAGCCCTATTTGCCACTGAGTCCCTACTACCAGCTCTATTAGCCACTAAGTCCTTACCACCAGCCCTATTAGCCACTGAGTCCCTGTTACCAGCTCTATTGTCCACTGAGACCCTACTACCAGCTCTATTAGCCACTGAGTCCCTACTACCAGCTCTATTAGCGACTGAGTCCCTACCACCAGCCCTATTGTCCACTGAGTCCCTACTACCAGCTCTATTAGCCACTGAGTCCTTACCACCAGCCCTATTAGCCACTGAGTCCCTGTTACCAGCTCTATTGTCCACTGAGACCTTACCATCAGCTCTATCAGTATTAGCCAATGAGTCTCTACTACCACCAGTTCTATTAGCCACCATCCTATCAATAATATTAGCCACTGAGTCCCTACCGCCTGCTCTATTACTAAAGGCCACTGCATCCTTACCATGATGGGGAGGGAGGGGGGGGGGTATTTGACACACAGTAGAGTACCCACTGAGGCCCTACCACCAGCGCTATAGACACATAGTGGTTATTTGTTCCCATCACAGTACAGACGATGTGTAACCTTTAACGTGTCGTGAACGGATTTCCCAACTCGTTCACGATGTGTAAAATAAAGGAAAAAGTTCAGAAAAAGTCTCCACCGAAGTGGGCGTTCTCCATATATGTAGAGGACATATATGGGCGGTTAAAAATGCTCTAAAAGCACATCGGGAATCGTCCCGGTACAGTCTAATTCTAAAACATAGTATGGCGGATCGGATCTGTCAGATACAAACGATAGGCAAAATAGTAGATTTAGAATTAGGCTTGGTGTCGAAGAAAAAATAATGAAGGGTGTCACAAGCTTTTATAGGATAGACACGATGACGTCACGTTTACGCGGGAGACAGTGAACAAACACAACATGAAGATTACTCACAACAGCCTGATCGAGACACGACAGTCATACCATAAAAAAAACACTAACAACAACAACAACATAAACTTATCACAATAATCAGTGACATAAAATCTTCCCCACAAACGTTTGTAGTCTGATTGAGCAACACTAGTGAGAACTAATCACACAACTAGCAGTGAGAAAGAGCAGAGTTAAGTCAACTCCCTTCATTCTCCAAATTATTTTAGTCCGGCAAGCTTGAACTTGAAGTGTGTCTCAAATCTACTGGTTAATTACCCACTGATTCTCTACCGTCTACCGCCGCCGCTATCACCCACTGATTTCCTACCGTCTACCGCCACCGCTATCACCCACTGATTCCCTAATGATAACGAGGGAGGGGGGGGGGGGGGGCAAATAACGACCAGATTATTTACACTACACCACGAAGGTCAGATTATGGGAGTCCGCTAAGTCTCAAAGATCAACTTGAAAAACCCGGCGGAAAATAAGCAAATTTGTTATTCTCCGCCCGGCGGAAAATAAAAAGGACTATTTTCCGCCCGGCGGAGAATAATGACAAACACTCCGACAAACACACTAACACTCATGGAAAGAACTATCCTGTAGCCGTAGCCTTCCCAGTAGTAGTAGTTGAAGATTAGCTTTTGTATGTAAGTATCTAGTAAATAACAATAGACTTGTTGTTATTGTCCGTTACCAATCATTTTCAAGCTAAATGCGATTTCTTTAGGTCGGTCGTAAATTACAAACACACCGACAGATAGGAGTAGGTTAACGGATTCATTAAGACATCGACAAATCTATTAAAGTTAAAGATCAAGACAGAAACAAAACAAGGAACTGAAGTAAAGCATAAACAACTAAAATAAGCTCGGTGACAGCAGTAGGTACAGTTAGACTGACATCAAATTACAATCAAATTTTCTAAATCGACAAAACGCAAGAAGAGTGTGTGAGTGTGAGGTCCTCAAATTATTTATTTTCAAGTTGGAATGGTTCAGTAGTTTAGCGAGCCAAGCTTCTTGAGGTTGTTATTATTTTCATTGCCTCCAGCCTACCCCTACTTCTCCCTGTTTCACATTCTCATTCTTGATTCTTATTGTGATAACGATGAGATGTTTTCACCTGTAAAATGACTCCACCTTCACATGAAATGAAGCAATACTTATAAAAATTTAAACTGAGTGAATACATACCTTCTGATATCAAGAAAAGTCGTTGCAATGAATTATTTATCCTTCAATAAGAGTTCTTCATTTCATTATTATGATAGCAGCTCGTTCCAGTTACTTTTAGAACTTGGCCTTCTTTTCCCCAGTTAGAATTTAGAATCAACGGAGGTGACACTCGTCGACCGACGGACAAACACACTTGTTGTCACACCTTGTCGTACACACGACTTGATGACGCGCACCGCGCACCGCGCACCTTCCGCGGGTGACACACAAGAGATGGGAGGGGCTGGGAACTGGGAACTGATTAATGTTTAGCAAAGTGGGAGAAAACTGTTGCCAACTCAAAAGGTTTTTGAATGTAAAAAGTTTAGTTTGGGTTTTTCAGTGGTATAAATTTTGACCTGTTTTAGTTTATTGTTGGCAACACAAATTTCGGCCAGGTGAACCGAACGGTTTATTTTTAGTCCTCGTCTGGTCTCTGATTGCCAAAATGACATTAATAGCACAGTTTTGCAAACAAAACATTCAAATCTATTCACAATAATTAGCCTATCATGTCCTCGTTTTCATAGTAAAGGAGAGTGGGAACTACGAATTAGGCTGTATTTAAACAATAACGTAAATTCGATGAAATAACCGATGGGTATATAAAAAAAGAGCTTTTATAAAGGGCAATATCCACTAAACGTGACCAAAGCGCTTTACAAGTAATGATGTTATATTAATTTTTTATAAAATTTCCCAAATAATACAACATTGATAATTAATCAATTACATGTTATAGTGACTACTTATAAATACCCTTTATGCCTCAACACACTCTACAGCACTCGCCAATGCTTACCATAACAATACTCATCCACGAACCTATTCACTCCAGGATCGAGTTAGGTCATCACCCTGTGCCAGCACTGTTGCACCCATAGACGATCATGATTCGTGTTCAGTACTGTGTGCTTAACAAATAAATTATAAATAGAACGCATTCTCACGGATTCACCAAGCTCAATGCGCTTTTGCAACGTAAAGTAAAATGCCTTATTCAAAATCACGACCGCGAGGTTCATAACAAGCACCCTTACAATCTATGAAAATATGAAATCTTGGAT
>NC_088367.1:43848999-43876499 GCF_034508935.2 Berghia stephanieae
AATAAGGTCGCAGGTTCAAACCCCATCACCGCCGCGAAAAATAAAATTATTCTCTATTGTCTTCTGGCACTTTTCTATTCACTTCATCTCTTGTTGTTACCAACATAAGTGCCTGCTCCACTCACTTTTCTGCATTAAAAATTCACCCCATATACCGGAGCATACTCAATGTCTCAGTTGTTTCTATGTTATATGTTTGTGTTGAGAATATTGGCTATTAAGCTTAACTGCTAGCCAGGTAACTTCGCGATGGTTGTGTGTTAGACCCGCGATCTCCAGTAGTCGGTGAGAGAGAGCTCTAATAATTAATGACCTGAGTTTGATACGAATTTTTTTGGATTCGTGGATACGGTAGAGTCACACTCTCACCGGCCAGGCGGAGTTGTCGTACCAATAAGGTCGCAAGTTCAAACCCATCACCGCCGCGAAAAAAAAAAAATATTCTCTATTGTTTTCTGGCACTTTTCTATTCACTTCATCTCTTGATGATATATACAAGGGTAGCCGGAAAAGTCTTTACGCGGCCATAGAATTGGACGCGGCTCTTTTATTTTCAAAACTACAATAGAGACGATATTGACAAAGCTTACCAAAACAAAGCCTAGTTTATGTAAATTTCATTTAGAAGAAGAAGAAGAAGAAGAAGAAGAAGAAGAAGAAGAAGAAGAAGAAGAAGAAGAAGAAGAAGAAGAGGAAGAAGAAGAAGAAGAAGAAGAAGAAGAAGAAGAGAAGAGAAGAAGGAGGAGGAGGAGGAGGAGGAGGAGGAGGAGGAGGAGGAGAGGAGGGAGGAGGAGGAGGAGGGAGGAGGAGAGGAGGAGAAGAAGAAGAAGAAGAAGAAGAAGAAGAAGAAGAAGAAGAAGACGACGATGTCGACGACGACGACGACGACGACGACGAAGACGAAGAAGAAGAAGAAGAAGAATTTCTGCAATAACCGGAGAGCGTCTCGATAGTCATCATTGATAAAATTACCTCCAAAAGAAGAGTACTCGATCAACTGACTGTTTACTGTTTACTTACGTTGATCATTGTCTTGTGCACTTTAGTTGAGGAAGTAAAGGAGTGCATAAGTATTATAAATATTCTATTGAGAGTTTTAAATATTTGAAGGTAACTGGTTTATGTGTGAAGTGAAAATTATTCTGATGTTCTTGAATCACAATTGTTTTTTGGGGAATTTTTTTTTCCAAGTTGGGTCATCTCAGGGACAGGGGCACATGCACAGCTATTCTCACCAACTGTCTGCTGTCCTGACAGATTGATATGATTCATGCTAATGACTATTATATATGTTTGTTTCAGACACTTGCCTGACTCACTTCTCAGTGGAAATTAATCCGACTGGACCGCGAGCAGAGCTTTTGTTGGTTTTATATGGCATGACGACATGACAATTTCATTTACTCCACTTGATACTTATACTTATATTGTCCAATGCAAATTGATCTGAATCAGACACAGACCGTAGTCTACGGCGTAGACCGTTGTTAGTTGTTATACTTATACAGAATAGGAAAACTTAGATGGTCCATCCACTTCCAGTATCAATAACTCACTTCAACTTCAATCATACAACTATAACTGAATTAATATCAATAATAATGAAAAAAAAATAGTCCTACGTGAGGAGCCATAGCCGGAGATTATCCAGGTTTATATAGCCTGAAACGAATAATTCACTTTCTAGTGCAAAGTAGTTTCCACCAGATCTAACAGACCCAGTTACCCACCATTCACTACTGAGTAGACTGGAAGGTCAGAAAAAAAAAATCTCGACTGCATCAGGGATGTATCTTGGTCCTTTTGTGTGTGAATCGAGTGCTCAACCAACAGAGATATCCGGACTCCTGAATTATGATGAATCTGATTTTATTTACTATGATTTTTAAAATTTGCCATGATTATTGACAGACGGTTTTGACCCAAAATGGCTTGTGATTATTCACAAACACCTTTTTGAAACTTGCCCTGTTTTTTTCTTAAATGTGTTTTCAAGGAATATGAAAATGGGGTCTCTCATAAGGGTGTGGTCCCTACCATGCAAGGAGATTTTACTAATGACACTGTTTTGACTTGCAACCAGATTGTCACATTGGATTTTTTGTAGTTATTTTTTTTTCTCCTCAATTGTGAAGGACAAGGGGCATTTTTAAAAAGTGTTTAAATGGGGAAGAAATAAGAAAGAAACAATGTTAATTCAATATCAACAAATTTTTAAAAAATTACCCAGACAACAAATGATTTGAGTGGTGGCCCACTGTGTATACATTATATTCTTCATCATTCACGTGTTTAATGGTTTAAGTTAAAAGGCTTTCTTCAAGTTTCAGATGATTAAATCGTGAAATACCATGTCCTCTTTCACAATAGCTTAATGAAAATAATCTAAATTGTTGTGAGATGAAATGATAGTTAACTGTAACTTGAAAATTATATTGTTTACATTTAATGCTAAAATGTTTTTACATGTTACAATAAAAATGTCTTAAGATGTTTTTACACTTTTTAATTTTCAGATTGTCAGTGACTCAAGAACCTGTTCAAAATGACTTTGATGGAATTTTTTGGCTGCACGTTCATCGCATTTGGTCTTCCATTTGCCTTGTTCCTCTTCACTATTGCTAGAGATCCAATGAGGGTCATTGTACTCATGGCAAGGTTAGGCATTCGCTTGATTTTAGTTTTAGTTTCAGTGATCTAAACTGGTATTCCTTAAAAATTTGTTTAAAAATTGAGCTTTATATAGTGCAATATCCACTAAAATGTCCTCAAAGCGCTTTACAAGGGGTCCCTGGTCAACAGCAACATTTAACCTGTAGGATGGGACATGCTGCCTGTTAGGCGATATTACAATTTTTCCTTTCATTTTTATCACTTTAATTACTATTAGGGAACGAAAGTGTGGTGCCAAAATAACTGGTTCCAATCTCATTTGAAGTGTAAAACCACTCTTCCAGAGGACTGGATACATACTTTGTGTAATTGATCTTCTGGTTTCAGAGTGATGGTATTTTATTGTCTGTAGTGAAAATGTATGCTTGTCGGCAATAAAGATCATATACATCCTCTCTCTTTTATATCCTGTAATCTGAAGAGTCTGCCTATACATCCTACATAATATGATTCAAAACTGCTTGAGAGAAATCACATGTGGTATAACAATGGTAACGAGATCGATAAGTTAAAAAGATATTAAAGACTATAATTGTCCCCCACATGATAATGATATGTGACTTAAAACTGTTTTGTTTTTTTGTTTTTTGTTAAGTTAAACAGTTGTCAAAAGCCATTTTTTTCCCTACATGATATGCGACTTAAAAACTGTTTATTTCGTCTATAGTGGAGAACTCACAAAGAACCTTAATCTGAGAGTCATGTCCACACAAAATTTCAACTTTAAAAAATAAAATATTAAAAGATTTTTCTTTAATTTAGGATTGATTTGAATTGAAAAATGTCCTCCTTAAGTCTCTCCTGACCGATCATTTGCAATATTTCCCCAAAATGGCAAGCTTACCCAGCAGAAAAATTGATTTTTTAAGCTCAAACAAGCTCTCTACAATTAAATTAATTGCTCTTATTGATTAAACAAGGATCATTCTTCAAAGTTTGTGATGTACAAAATAAATCTGAATAAGAATAATGTATATTGTGTCGTAACAAATGTGACAATTTTGCTGCACGTGGTAAGGAGAGGGTTATAATATTACAGTGAAAATAATCCGAGTTAGAACATCCATTTGTTACCTTTTTTTTTTTTAGGGAATATCTTATAAGGTTCTTATAATTTATTAAAAAAATTGTTTCAATGATTTCATTGCATGCTCTCGATTTTGTTTTCAGTGGATTTTTCTGGCTGTTATCATTGTTGATATCATCGCTACTTTGGTATGCTGTCGTGCCATTAAGAGACAAACTTGCCTTTGGTTTAGTTTTTTCCGTAATTTTACAAGAAGGTTTCAGATACCTCTTTTGGAAAACTCTGAGGTGAGTTAATAGTTAAGTCCTAATATTTAAGACAACGAATTAAGCATTGCATATTTTGATATTATTTTAAGGATATTGCAGGATTACTGACTTGGATTGCAAAATGATATACACAAGAGATAATAATAACATTGATGAGAGTAATATTGATAATAATAATAATAATAATAATAATAATAATAATAATAATAATAATAATAATAATAATAATAATAGTAATAATAATAATAATAATAATAATAATAATAATTAATAATAATAATATGATAGTAATATTAATAATGATAATGATAATAATAATAATAATAATAATAATAATAATAATAATAATAATAATAATAATAATAATAGTAATAATAATAATAATAATAATAGTAATAATAATAATAATAATAATAATAATAATTATAATAATAATAATATACTCTTATACTTAAATGGCGCACAGTATCTTCAGCCATGATGCTTTTGGCAGTTTACATCAACATGGAGATTAGGTGGAAAAGAAAAATGCCTTCAACTTCTCCACAGAACAGTACATTCCAACAAAACAGAAGTAACTCTACCACAGTATTTTACAAAACAACACTGTATATTCACAAGAAATTATCAATCAGCAGTAAATTCGCAATTCCAACACACAGAACCAACGTATATAGAAACAGTTTCTTCCCAAAAACCATCAAGGAATGGAACACTCTCTCATTAGAAATCCTAGAAATTACCAACAACAACAAATTTGGTCAACTGTGAACCATTTATCTTTCAACTCAATACCACAACAATGGAGAATGTCACCGCATAATTGTATAAAATCTGCAGTGATGGGTAAATCGCTTTTGCTGATAAGGAACCCTGAACTTGAACACAAAATAATTTTCAAGGTCACTCAGTTCCAATCTAGATTGGGTTTCATTGTATTACAGCCAGGCTTTGTTATACAGTCTGAGCCGATTAATTGGGATGGCTCGGTTCAGGGCAAATCATCCCAATTAAGCAATGTCCCCAATACAGGCTTGGACTTTATATATCTATTTTTCAAAACACTGTAAACACTATTAAATGCGTATGTAAAATTGAAGTATTCTTCTCATCATTTTCTTATTTTTGTTGAATTTATAATGACTCTTTACAATAGCATGTAATGAAAACACCAGTCGTAATTCCAGTTCCATTCTTTTTTAACAATAGTAATAAACATTAACTCACTCAATCCTAGAGACTTTTGCTACTTTTCAAAATTGAAAAAAAAAATGTATTAAAAATGAGCATGTGCATAGTATGGCAGTGACCCAGCAAGTCACAGGAATAAAAAAAAACCAAAACAACTGACTCTGACATTGTGTCACATTGTGTAGCAATGACTATCCCGCACAAATCTTTGGGCCTCTTTTTCGCTCACGAAGTGCCCGAATTCGCGTCAAAATATGGGACGAAGCCGTTGTGTATATGCTATTTTAAAAAATTAATTACGACGCTGTTTATCGATGAATATGACTGAAATTTGGCACACAGTTAGAAAAAAGGTCATTTTAGATTATGTCAAGCGACAAAACTCGTGCGATTACCAGAAGACCGTTAAAAATAGATTTTTACTCTTTGGAGTAAAATATTTTTAAAACTACCAGGCGTGGAGGTTTTGTCGCTGACAAGGTAATACATGAACATTTCTTCTTTTTGGTTGTAAAATTTCATATGAATATGACGAGTACTTTTCCCGTATTTTACAAAACACCATCCTAATTTTCTCTTCAAGTTTCAATCTTTTAATCCACTTATTACGCAAGATACAACCAAAGGTCGAAAAAAAATGCCGTAAAAGCGTCCCATATTTTCGCGTGTTTTTCCTCTTTGCGGGTCATCCAAATAAATGACACCTTTGAAACTGCATAACTTGTTTATTTATGAATGGATTTTCAAAATTCAAAAACGTTTTTACTCAGTGGAGATAGGGCTTTGATTTTAGACAAAAATTTTCCTCAAAAAGAGAAAAAAACATTTTTCATAGTCATTGCTACATTGTGACAATGCATAAGGCACTTTTCACTCACCAATCCAAAACGGACTTAATTATATTGTGATTTAATATCTGGACAAAGCTACTGATGGCTATTGTAAGAACCTAAATATACAAAGGGTGAATTGAAATGTATGAAGTCTAAATTTGGTTTTATATGGCTCATGATGTTAGAAATAACTAAGGTTGCTGTAGAATGCATTAAATATGGTATAACCTTTAATATTCATTATCAAAAATGAAAGCTTTTATGACGGGATATTGTTTCACCGTGGAGAATTGTTCATTTTGGAATCCATTTTTTTTTTTTTTTTTTGGAACATGAAAATAGGCGAAATGCAAGTTTCTCTAAAAGGATTACCCGTACCTGAAAAGAAGAGATCAGAATTCCTTGCACAATATAATTGTTAAACGTTGCAAGTCTGTTATTGATTTTTATAGATAGCTGTGATGAGTATATCTTATTGATTTTTAGTAACAACAAAGAGTAGTTGTTTATAGTTTTGTCATTAAAAAAAAAAAAAAGGAAATACTTGAATAAACAAAATTGAAATGCTGCCCATTTATTCCCCACTGCACCATAAACATAAATTTCAATGGTTCTATTTATAGAATGGCTAATGATGGTTTGCTAAAGATGACCCAGCAGTCAGATAATGCAAATGTCACACCCAAGGATTTTTCCAACAAGCACATCATGTCATATGGTATGTATATAATGGACAGTGCGATTTATAAATATGTTACTTACTTACTTAGTTACTTACTTTACTTACTTGCAGCTATGTGGTCTTGTCGTATGACACATGCTTTCGTATCGGAAGGTCCTGGGTTATTCCTGTTGGCATGTAGGGCGGCAATGAAGGACCTCTGTGGCCATCGTCTTCAGGGAGCTCCATTTCTTCAACCTACTCTCTCACCTCCCCCTTCACTGGTCCTACAAGTTGCCCAGGGCCTTCCTCTTCTTGTCTTTCCTTCTGATGTCCGATGTAGAGCAGTTCCCCCCCCCCCCCCTGATTTTTCCCTCCTCCATTCTTATAACATGTACTACCCATCTCCACCTTCTTCTCATGATGATGTCTCCACTCTATGTCTTCCAGTGTCAATGGTGCTTCTCGAAGCTCGAAGAGATAAATAACAGTGTGAAATTGAATGTAAGCTTCCATTTAATATACGAAAACAGATACAATGGACGTTTCGATTTCCCCTTTATAAACAAAACAGGATGAATGAAACACTACAGACGAATCAGATAATCTATCTCATGCATCATCATCATCATCATCATCATCATCATCATCATCATCATCATCATCATCACATGTATCATCATCACTATCATCATCATCATCACAATCATCATCATCATCGTCATCATCATCATCATCATCTTTTAAAAAAATTTTCAACTCTACTTACAGTTTCTGGTTTTGGTTTTGGATTGATATCCGGTGCTTTCTCAATCATCAACGTTTTGGCTGATATGTCAGGTCCTGGCACCATCGGCATCCACGGTGATTCCAAGTATTTCTTTTGGAGCACAGGTATGATGTTATTAATCATTGTTATTAACAAAACAAAAAAAACCCCAAAAAAAAGAGAACAAAAAAAAGAGTAAAATATTTAACAAAGAACCTTACTGTTCAAAATCTTTATTTAGGCAAGCACAATGAAAACGACTTCACTTTAAATAATTAAAAACAATTGAGCTTTTATATAGCGCAATATCCACTAAACGTGCTAAAGCACTTTACAAGGGGTCTCTGTAACCAACAGTAACACATAACATGTAGAACGAGACATGATGCCTGTTAGGCGACATTACAATTTTTTCCAACATATACAACGCTGTTAACGGGTAGGTACTCATTTTACACCTGAGTACGGTGAGAGAATGTGAGTAAAGAGCCTTTTCCAAGGGCTCAACTATGTGCCGAGGGAGGCTCGATCCCAGGACCTTCCGATCGGAACGCGAATGTCATTCCACAAAACCACATAGCCGCACTTCACTACAGGTTAAACCAAGACAGGTGGGAGAATAGTTCTCTGCATGGGATAAATGATTTATATCAAAGGGTTTAACTAATTAAAGAATCTGTAATTTTGAAGCACTTGTCAGGATTTTTCCAGCCCTGTATGTAAAGTTTTCTTTAATAATAATGGTAGTAGTAATAATAATAATAATAATAATAATAATAATAAAAATGAATACGGTAATAATAATGATGATGATGATGATGATTATAGTAGTTGTTGCTTTTGTTATTGTCATTGTTCATTATTATTATTATTATTATTATTATTATTATTATTATTATTATTATTATTATTATTATTATTATTATTATATATTATTATTTATTATTATTATTATTATTATATTTTATTATTATTATATTATTATTGTTATTGTTATCATTATTGTTATTGTAGTTGTTGTTATTATTATTTTTATTAATGTTGCTTTTTTTCCCCCCCTCAGCTTTCTTGACTCTCAGCTTCATCCTGCTCCACACTTGCTGGGGCATCATATTTTTTGACGCTCTGGATAGGAGAGTCTATTACAGAGTGGCCCTGGTCGTTGTTTCACATCTTGTCATCTCTTGTTTGGTAAGATTTGCCGGCCTCCCCTATGGATATTAGCATACCTGCCAACCCTTCCACTTTTGGGGGAATCATTCCTATTTTCACTCTCTTTCTTTTTCAACTATTCTGTCATTGTCTCTGATTCCGATTTTCAAAAATGATGATAACGGTAAGAATAAAATAAAAAAAGGGTGGGGGGGGGGGGGGGGGGGGGGTAAAAAGTGTTTTTTTTGTTTGTTTTTATGATAGCCAAAAGGGAGATAAGTAGGAAAGTTAATTGCACTCCTTTCCCTTCCAGTACCTAACACATGTGATAATGTGTAGTTTTGCCAGCTGTGCCAGAATACTGTCTTTACGTGTTTGGTGGCAAAGATTGTGGTCATTTTGATACAGAATTATCCATTGTTCAGAAAATTCCTATTTTTTTTTGGTCTCAAATTTGTATTTTCTGGCGTTCTGATTCCACTTTTAGAATGGGACAGGTTGGCAGGTCTGTATATTTAGTATTACCTCGGAGTGAACCAAATGAATAAAAAAGGGAGTTGAAAGACCAGTTGATCAGAATTAGGAGATATAAGTTGTTGTTTTTTTAAATATTTGAAGTTTAAGATATTAAAGACAATCTCCATGGTGATTCCAAGTATTTCTTCTTTTGGTACACAGGTATGATGTTATTAATCATTGTTATTAACAAAACAAATAAAAAAAAAACTTATAAAGAATAAAATAAGATATTTAACAAGTAATCTTACTGCTCAAAACCTTTAGGCAAGAACAATGAAACACCACACTCAATTAGGGCATTTATTTTAGCTCAGCTCTTATTATTCTCTTATTACAGTGGAAAAAAAAAAAGAAAAAACAGCTTGAGCTTTTATATAGAGCAATATCCACTAAACGTGCTCAAAGTGCTTTACAAAGGGTCCCTGACCAACAGCAACACGTAAAAAGTGGAACGGGACTTGACGCCTGCTAGGCGATGTTGCAATTTTTTTTCTGACAGAGACAACGCTGTTAACAGCCAAGTACTCATTTTACACAGCTTTCATCACACAGTGCTCTTGAGGGGAATCAAACTTGGTACCTTTTGGGTACGAATTAAAGATCTTACAGCTGTTTATTCTCTGATTTTTCATTTATTCATTAATTTGTTTATTTCATGTCTCCAGACCTTACTCAACCAGCAGAGCGATATAGACAACTCTAACATTTACCTCGGCAGTATTCTCCCAGCCTACGTTTGTCTCATAGTGACGGCTTGTCTAGCTTTCATCACCGCTGGGGGATCCTTGGTCAACCTGAAAGCAGCTCTAGTCTGTCGTAAAGGCCGCTATGAGATAGATTAACTTATCCATGATTGTCTATATATATATATATATATATATATATATATATATATATATATATATATATATATATATATATATATATATATATAGTATTTCTGTACATTGCAGTGCACTTAAGAATACCTCTTTTATAATGTTCTAAATGTTGTATAGACTAGAGACAGCAGCTGCAACAAAGAAACAAGATTAAGATAAAGAAGTTGAGGTGGCAGAAATGAGGATGTTGAGATGGTCACTTGGCTCGACAAGAAAAGATAAAGTGAGAAATTAACAGATTTGAAGTTTGACTGAAGTGAAAAATGTATCAATAAAGATGAGAGGCGATGGAGTGAAATGGGTTGGTAATGTTAAGAGACCAGAGAGGGTGTATGTGGGAAGGAAAGTATTGGATATATATACAATTAGCGGGAAAGGGGGAAAAAAGGTCACTCAAAGACTAGGTGGTTGGATAGGGTAAAGGACGATATGAAAGAACTGAGCCTGGAGGAGGATGCCATGAACTTGTACAATTTTTGACATCAGAATCAATTCTCAAATTTGATTTGTTTTTATTTTTATTCTGTTCCTTTCATACCTACAAATAGAAGAAGTTAAAAAAAAAAAGGAATAAAGTTGAACTCAATTTTACAACATTTAGCACACTAACTGATGAGTTAGGAGTGTGTAGACCAATCCAATGTTACCGTTGCCAACATCTTCATCATGGCTGTTTGATCTCATTCTCATCTGTAGGTAATGCCATTATGAGTTGGATCGACTTATCTGTGCCAGTGCATGACATAATTGACATAATCAGTCGGAAGGTGAAAATTTTGGATTTGAATTATTTTTTTTTTCCATTTTCTGAAAGAATATGCTTACTAGAGCATTTTAATCTTTATTTGAAGTAAATCGGGTGATTTTTCATGAAGTTACGATCAGATGTATGGGAAAGGGTATCCGGCAACTTTTCTGACATTTCATACTTTTTCAACTTGACTAGCTGTAAATATTTAGAAGTGAAATTAAGCCTTGCTATTTCATGAAGATGTACAAAAAGGTTGATTTAATCATTTATGACAAGAACTCATTTTGGATAAAAATTGGCCTTCTAACTAAACTTGGCAATATTTCAATTCAAACTTTTTCACCATCCGACTGATTATGTCATTCACTGAAACATCTGATTGAATATTGATTTTTATCATCTTGTTTTAATTTCACTATTTGTAGCTTCATCCGTCGTATATGTCAGAGACAGTTTGACTTCTTTATATCTGTGGCACAAACTTAGAAAACCCGTTTAATTTTATATCAGTTTTCTAAGTTTGTGCCACAGATATATATTATAAATGAGTACTCAATATTATAAAATGTGAAATGTATTTCATATTTTTTGTTTTCATTAAAGAAAATATCTACTTTGACAACATGGTTTATTCCTGTTGACATCAGACATCCTATTTGATGGATAATCTATATTCCTTCATGGAATACCTAGGCAACGGGATTGAATGGTGCCATTGCAGAAGGACGTCATTTTAAAAATTATTATTATTATTTTAAAATGTAGATTTGGACTGTAGTATTCTGTAATCCTGTACAATCTTTACTTGTCTGCTGGTGGTGTTCAGTTGTGTGTAACTGCGGGTAAAATAAACGGTCTTCACCTTGTCTCTGAGGTTTAATCTTTAGTGCCCTGCAGTGAGATGTGTTGTATATTTGTAAGCCATAAATGTTTTTTTTTTAATGGAAAGGCAACCTGCAAATAAAAAAGTGATCGAGAGGTCAATTAATCTAAGAATATAAGAGGATCTCAATAAATTGTTAATTTATTATTTCCTTGCGTAGAAAATTTATTATTTTCTTGCGTAGAAGATGCGCGTTTCATTCAATATTTATAATTACAGATACTCATGTCAGTTTTTGAATGAATTTTATTTTTCTGCATTAAATTTAAAAGAAAGAACTGGGTGGGGTTCCTGACCACCAATAGTTGGCAGGGAGGCACTTACTGTGTCTTCTATCCCCCTATATCTGTTTTACAAATTGCTTCCTGTCTTTGTCTTGGAATGAGATTACAGACTTAGTTTTGTCCTGACCCTGGCCGGAGTTAATGTTATACTATATACTTTATATTTGTATTAAAAAAACAAACAAATGGGACAGCGTGGCTCAGCTATATGGTTTTGCCTTGTACTAAGAACCCGAGACGGCAGAGCATCTTGTCGAAAGGTGTGTTGTGATGATGTTACCCGGCGGGTTCGCGACGGTGCACGAATGTGGACCGGACTTTGCTGATTGGGTCGATCGTCATAACATAGTAGTGTGAGAACCATAGAGGCCTTGTACTGGAAAAGTTATCGAGTTCAACTACCCGCCACGCTGTGTGGCCTGAGCAAGTCACCTAGCCTTAGCTCACATTGCGGTGCTGCACTGAGGCTGATTACTGGGTTATTCCAGTCTTTCCTTGTAATAGACCTTAAAGATAAATTTTCCCTTTAGGGATGAATAAAGGGAATTTATTATTATATATAAAAAAAACACACACACACGCACACACACACACATATAAAGAAAAAAAAAACCCACAAGAGATTACCTCTAGGTATGGAGTAAATCTGAAAAGTGATTTTAAGATTCTTTCACGCCTTGCCTTCCTTATGTAGAAATGACAGATAAGCTGTTGTATCATGTGTGTATAGTGTATGTATATATATATCTATGTTTATGTGTGTGTAATGTTGGTAAGTGATATTATATTTATATGAATGGGTGGGCCGATGGTGGGTTGATGAATATGATATTTTATGTTATGAAATGTTAAGTTATTTATGTGTCTTTAAAGAGTATGAGTGTATATACATGTGTGTGTGTGTGTACGTTTATATGTGAATGTAAATGCAATATTTTAGGTAATCTATTTTTCTTCTTTCTTTTGTTATAACTATTGATTTGTATCCGTCACTTCCAGTAATCCTGGGTGGGGTTCCTGCTCTCCCATAGTGGGCAGGGAGGTACATGCTGTGTCTTCTATCCCCCCAACCCGTTTTCCAATTGTTTCCGGTCATTGTCTTGGAATGAGATTACTTAGTTTTGTCCTGGCCGGAGTTCCTTGGCTGGGAGGGAAACAATCGAATGTATAGTTATAGTTTTGGAAGATGATATTTTTTTCCTTGTAAATCATCTCTCTGTTATGCATTGTATTATGTTTAGTTTACATATTATATTATATGATTTGTAAACATTTGAGTGTATTCCTCTTTGTTGGGACCTGTGCTTGTGTCTGGATGAGACTTTTGGGTGATCTCAAACTAAGTACTTTGACTGTGTGCTTTTGGAATCTACATCTGTCCCCTATTTGAACCAATTCCCCTTTGTCTCACCTTTTCTTTTGTGCTTTAATTGTAATTCTAGAACTTTTTACTATCCCCTTTTCTTCCTTTTTACTGGCGCTGATATAACCTAAATGTGTTGCAAGCGCCGTAAAACCCTTAAAAACATAAAAACAAAACTTCCAGTAATCAAATTCTCCTATCAATGCAAAGTTTTGCAGTCAACATTGTCGTTCAATGTTGCCTGTGTTTTTTTACAAGACGGGACACCAAAGAGTAATATGTGTCAGTGCATGACATAATCTATAACTTTTTTTACTGTCCCATTTTCTTTCTTTTTACTGTCGCTGATATGACCTAAATGTGTCACAAGCGCCGTGAAACCCTTAAAAACAAACAACGTGGGTGTTGGTGCAATGAATGAAAAACTAAAGACGAAGAGAGAGAGAGAGGAGCAAATTGTTTTGTTTATCTGCCTTAACAACGCCAGTCTCTTATTTCTCATTCATCTGTAGCGTTTCATTCATTGTTTTTCCGTTGACATAGGGGAAACCCCATAATCTCTACACTATATGTCTTCTTAATTAAATTGAAACTCTCATTCCGTCTGTTCATTATTTCTTCGAGCTTCTAGCAGCAACACTTGCATTGTTTTTGGAAGGCATCTTGATGCATTTAATTTTTAGAAAAAAGAATGTTTGACGTTTTAATAAAAATCACTGTTTTGTGTTTTAGTTAGAAAGAATTGATCAAAAATAACTGAGACATTTTTATTTTTAGTCATTGTTCTATAAAAGAAAATTTTATAGTCTATTGATGGTATGCATTTGAGTAAAATACTCACTATTCTTCCCACCTGTAAATGGTACCAACACACATAACTTTGTGTGACCTTAAACGGTTTGTAGTTCGACAAGGAGAATTTAGTGAGAACTTAACACTTTATATTGACTGTCTTTTAAAAAAAAAAACAACAAAAAAAAAACACACAATATGTAAGAGCTAAGTGATGCCATCTTTATTCATTCTATTAAATGTTTTATTTGTTGTATGGTAAAGTGTTAAGTATTGGAATTCTGTACAAGTACAAGGGAATTGAATGTTTCAGATCCGATCCGACAGTATCGAATATTTTTGTGACCAGTCGTTGCATTCAAAACGATATTATTAGGTCGGGGTGAACTCGTTGCATCAACTTGGATTTTAAGCACAACTTTATATCAAATTTGGCTTTAACTAAAACGCCTTTATCAAGGAAAATGACTTTGATTTCTCAAATTTTATAACCGAACAAGAAACATTAAACCAACCCTTCCCCCTCCCCGGCAAAGAAAAAAGAACAAAACAGACAGCCTCCTCTCTCCCCTCCCCCCCCCCCCCCCCCTGAAAAAAAACAAAATAAAAATCAAAACAAACTAACAGCCTCTTATAATGAAAAAAAAAAATGACCATTAACTCCATGAGAACCAAGATGAATTTCCATGTCTTTGGACAATAAAGTTTTATTATCATTTTCTCCACCTGGTTCATTCCTCCAACATAATACCGCCAGCCTGACACCTAAGGTCACATTTTAATTGTGTGTGTATACGTAAGGTGTACAGTGGAATCCTGATAAGTAGAGCCACCACCGCCGGACCAACAAACTTGGTTGATTTTAACCAGACCTGTCTACATACTACGAAGATTTTGTAGAACTACGAATTTTTGGGTCCTAAATGACACTTGTATATAAATATTTTTAATTCAATAAACTTGTTGAAAACGAAGTTTTGTTGCCAGGGATAGGATATAAAGGATTTTAAAGCATTAATTTAATGTATTTAAACACAAATTGATAATAATTTTTAGGTGTAGTTATAATTTCTTCTGTGTTATTGCCCCTTAAAACTACGATTATTTTTTTTAACTTTAAGCAACTCCCATAGTGGGCAGGGAGGCACTTACTGTGTCTTCCATCCCCCTTGATCTGTTTTCCAAATTTCTTTCTGTCTTTGTCTTGGAATGAGATTACTTTATCCTGACCCTGGCCGGAGTCCTTGACTGGGAGGGAAACAGTTGAATTTATAGTTTTGGGAAAAGATATTTTTTTCCTTGTAAATCATCTCTCTGTTATGTATTGTTAGTTAAAAAAATTTTAACATATGATTTGTAAACATTTGAGTGAATTCCTCTTAGTGGAATTCTGTGCTGGTGTCTGGGTGAGTGAGACATTTAGGCGATCTCAAACTAAGTACACTGATAGTGTGCTCTTGGAATCTACATCTGTTCCCTATTTGAACCAGTTCCCCTTTGTCTTGCTTATTCTTGGGTGCTTTAATTGTAATTCTAGAACTTTTTACTTTCCAATTTTCTTCCTTTTAACTGACGCTGATATGACCTTAATGTGTTGCAAGCTCCGTAAAACCCTTTTTAAAAAATAATTACGGGGAGTTATAATTTCTACTGCATTATTACCCCTGAAACTACAATTTTCTCCCCAATTCCAAGTAGGCAGGTCTGATTTAAAGTTAAGCTACGTTAACTCACTCAACCCTAACATCGACAATCTCAGTATTGGACTGGCTAATTTTCCGCATTATTTGGATTTTTTGGAGACGAAGTATATGCTTATTATTAAAACTACTTTTTAAAATTTTTTACAAGATAATGGTATTTGAAGAAATCTTTGAACACGTCAATTTTCTTTTAGATCGAGTAAATGAGTATTTTTTTTTTTTCCAACCTGAAAAGTATCAAAATCTCTTGGAAGCATGGCCGTCATCGTAGCCATCGTAAAGTTATAGCCTGACACTGACCAAAAATTGTCGTCAAAATGCCAGTCTTTTGCCACAAAAGAAAACAAATCGTGAGTTGTATTCAATAGTTCAACCAATGAGATAACTTGTTTCCTTGAGCTCTACTAACGACAACTCACAAGGCGCTACACAAACCTAAAAAATGACGTTAAAGAGGGTTCTAGTGTCAGGCTATATGTTAACGATGGCTACGCCATCATACAGGTAGAGGGATAGGCTTGAATGAGTTAACTTTATCCAGTATCAATAGAACACACTCAGACGAAGAACAGAAAATTCAATTCGGGACCAATCTTTAACTCTCCTTACCAGTACCAGCCATTTTCAGGATTTTCCCCAAAATCAAAACTTCACACCCAACTAACACAAAAATATATTTTTTTTTTATCACTCTGACACAATAGCAATAAAATTCTTGCGATACATAATTTCTTTAGCGAAACATGCTCTACAACACACTGCTCATTTTCTTAAAATTTTATGATGTACAAAAGAAATTTGAATAAGAAAAATGTTGGTTGTATCCTAACAAATGTGACGATTTATTTCCTATAGATGGTAAGGAGAGAGTTAAAGCATAAGATGACTTTAAGAGTGTTGCCGTTATGGGGATTCCACTGTATCTCTCTCGATATTAATTACTTTTTTGTTCATTCCATTCCAGTAAATAGATGTGAATGTTGACTGTTATTATGATTTTTAGAACTGTACATAATTTGTAAATAAATCTTTATATATAAATTCAAACAGATTTAGTGTCATGTTGTTTTGTGTTAATCATTAGCTACGGTTGCTTAACATGCTTTCTCATTTGGTTGTCAAATTGAAGGGCATTTCATTATTTTCTTTGCCTACTATCATATATATATATATATATATATATATTTATTGAATCGTGTTGGATACAAATATGGTACGAATAATGCTCGATATGTAGCAATGGAGCGAACACACAATCCTGACGATGGCTGAAAAGGCCTGAAACAACGATGTAGACTGACTCCAACATTGTGGTAAATATTAAAATGATATATATATATAAGACGTATTCTGTAAGCAGAGCTATTCGTAAGCTCTGGAAAAAAAAGTTCTGTCTTAAGGTGCTTTTTGAAGGACTGACTATCCCTAATTAGTTTTACTTCTGGGGAGAGCGCATTCCACAAGATGGGACCACTTGCAGAAAAAGACTTATTACTAAAGGATTATCTGGTTCTTGGGACGATTGAGAGAATCTTCAACTTCAGCTGACCTTAGTGGTCGTGTTGATTATAATGTTGACGGAAATCCACGAGATACACTCGAGCTTGATTATTTATGTATTTATGAACAATATAGGGGGCGAAGTGGCCGAGTGGTTAAGGCATTGCACTGGGACCCGAAGGACCCGGGTTCGAGCCCTGCTTCAGGCACTATTTGTTTTTTTTCCTTGAGCAAAATTATTAACCCCCAATTTGCTCACTTGGACAACATGGGTGATTCCTGTTGACATCAGACATCTTGTTTGATGGGTTATCTATATTCCTTCGTGGAATGCCCAGGCGACGATGTCATAATTTAATTTTTTTAAATGAACAATATTACAAGTTTTAAAAACAATCCTTTCACTAAATGGCAACCAATGGAGATTATATAGAATTTCTTCTGTAGGGTCATTGGATTATTTCATCATTTTTGCGGCTCTGTTTTGAATATTTTGCAAACGTATCATTTTGGCAGGCGCGCCTAAAAGCAATGAATTACAGTAGTCGTACCTGCTGGTTACCAAAGCATGAACAATAATTTGTGTAGTGCTCTCATCAAGAAGATGTCGAATTTTACCAATATTTCTTTAGTGATAAAAGCACGATTGGAAGGTATTTGTTATATGATTCTGCATTGAAGCATCAGAATCAAAGAATGAGCCTAGATTTCTTATAGTTGCAGTTTTCTCTATCTTCAAATTTGAGTCGCCTATGTCAATACTATCAAGATTGATCTTTTCCTTTGTTTACTGGTGCCAATCAATAACAGTTCTGTCTTAGAATAATTTAATTTTAGTTTATTTTCTAACATTCAAGTCTTAATTGATAAGCAGCCATTTTCATTTCACTGTCTGTTCTTGTCCTGGATGAAAAGCGGAATATAGTTGCGTGTCATCGGCGTATAGATGGTAGTTAATACTGAATGACTCGATGATGTACGTCAGTGGTGCTGTATAGAAAGAAAACAGAAGTGGACCCAAAACAGAGCCCCGAGGGACATCACGATGAAGTTGATGGTGTTCTGATATAGTATGTCCATTAGGCGAGTCGAGTTGAACAGACTCTGTTTTGCAGGCCAAAATCCATTTCAAAGGAGTCGCAGCATTCATTCCAAAATGTTTCAGTAGTCGCTGAATTAATGTTGTCGAAGGCCGCACTGAGGTCCAGCAAAACCAACAACACGTATTTACCCTGGTCCATAGAATTAATTATGTCACTGCGGACACGTAACAGAGTGGTTTCTGTGCTGTGTCCAGTACAGCATGAAAACTGGCAGCATATATTGTGCGTCGTCAGAAAGTCATTCAATCTTTTTGCTACTAGTTTTTCGATGAGTTTAGAAACGAAGTGCAGGTTGGAAATTGGTCGGAAATTTCCGATGTTATTGGGTTCCAGTGACGATCTTTTTACCAGAGGCTGTACTATGGCATGTTTTAATCTGTCTGGAAAATCGCCATTTTTAAGACTTGCGTTGACAATTGACATGATTGATGGTGCGAGTAGTTCTTTGAATTTGAACTTTTTAATTAGCCAAGTCGGAACAACATCGAGAGATCACGTTTTATTTGGGGGACTGATAATTTTTTAATTATCTCATTTTCGAATGCAGGATCAAAGTATGATAGTGATTTGTTGTTGCTTTGATAATCTTGTGAAATGTATATATATATATATACACATAATGTCTTTTTTACATTCAACATTCTGGGTGGGATTCCAGATCTCCAATAGTGGTAAGGGAGGCATTCACTGTGTCTTTTATCTCCCCATATCTGTTTTCCTACATGCTTTCTTTCTTGTATTGGGATGAGATTACTTGGTTGTTCTGGCCCTGGTCGGAAACCCTAGCAGGGAGGGAAACAGTCAAATGTATAGTTAGTTTTGGGAGATGATATTTTTAGTCCTGTAAATCATCTCTCTGTTATATTAATGATTTGTAAATTTGAGTGCATTCATCATCTTAGTGGGGAGCTGTGCTTGTGTCTGGATGAGATTTTTAGGTGATCTCAAACTAAGAACACTGATAGTGTGCTCTTGGAATCTACATCTGTTTCCTATTTGAACCAATTCCCCTTTGACTTATTTAGAACTTTTTACTATCTCATTTTCTTCCTTTTTACTGGCACTGCTATGACTGACCTAAATGTGTTGCAAGCACCGTAAAACCCTTAAAAACAAAACAATCATTCAACATTAATCCTTTCGACCTGGGTGGGGTTCCCGACCTCATGGTGGGCAGGGAGGTACTTCCTGTGTCTTGCCCTGGCCGGAGTTCTTGACTGGAAGGGAGATAGTCGAATGTATAGTTATATTTTTGGGAGATGATATTTTTTTTGCTGGTAAATCATCTCTCTGTTAGGCACTGTTATTTTTAAAAATCTTGAACATATGGAGTGTATTCTTCTTAGTGGAATCTTGTGCTGGTGTCTGGGTGAGTAGCGGTCATAAAACAATAAATCATGGCTGAATGACGTCAACTCCATTCATTCTATATCATTACAGACGTGCAAAATAGAACCAATTTTTTATTTATTTGGAAGCAAATTTATTCCGTCACATGAACATTAATAAGCATAATAATAAACATAACAGTAACAATGATAATAATAGTAATAATAATAATAATAATAATAATATGATAGTAGTAGTAGCAGTAATAATAATAATAATAATAATAATAATAATAATAATAATAATAATAATAATAGTAATAATAATAATAATAGTAATAACAATAATATTAATAATAATATAATAATAATAATAATAATAATAATAATAATAATAATAATAATAATAATAATATTAATGATATTAACAATAATAATAAACAGCAGTAAAACAGCACATAGATAATTATAGAGCGACAAGAGAAATTTAAAAAAAACAAAAACCCAAAACAAAACAAAAGAAATACAATGATTTAAGTGGCACAAATTGGTAATGACTAAAATAATATTATGAATTTAAATGACAAGGTAAATTTCATGAAGATTGTAATCGTGTTATAAAACACACCATATCAGACCTATCACATGTAATCTGTATTGTCCTTGCAAGAAAAAAATACCCCCCCCCCCCAAAAAAAAAAAAAAAAAAAATTAAAAAAAAATTAACAAAATTACCAACCACAAAAATCAACAAAAGAAAAAAAAAGTCCACCCCCACCCCCCCCCCCCCCCCCCCCCCCCAAAACAAATATAAACAAAAAACAAACAACAATACACCCCCCCCCCCTTCCCCTCCCGAAAAAGAAACCAACAACAAATTACTTTGAGATAAGAAAGTGACCCGCCACCACCCCAAACTGGCAAAATGTCCCAAGATTTCGTGCACAAATAAATAATTTGCAGATCTGCTAACCGAATGCATCCAAGTCCACAATTCAGTTCGGTTATCCCACCTACTAATTAATATGTTTGTGCACGTTGGTCGTCCATTTATACTTTGAAACCAGATCAATCCTAGAGACTTAAATGACATTTTTATTTTCCTAGAGAGATATTTTAAAATTCAGCAGAATCAGAGCTGAAATATACATTTGTTTGTGTTAATCTTGAAACCTTTTTAATGATTTTTTAGAATATTAACAATGGTGAAATAAGTTAAAAAGATAAACTTATACCTGCTGGTCTATATTTTAATCGAGTGCCCTCCCTTCCCACTCATGGTAATTGAGTCACTGGATTTTACCCACACCAAAAAAAAAAAAAAAAAAAAAAAAAAAAAAAAAAAAAAAAAATATATATATATATATATAATATATAATATATATATATATATATATATATATATATATATATCAAATATAAGCAATAAGAAAAGATAAAACTTTAAAAATTAAAACTATTTTGTTTTTAAGAAGATAAAACCCAACAATTATTTAAGAAATTACCAGAAAAACAAAATAATAAAATACTACAAGTCAGTATTCCAAACAAAGACTGCATAAGTTATTCACTACTCCCTCCACAAAATGTTTAACCACAATGGCTATTAAATTAGAAATAGAATTGAAATTTTTAATGACGTGTTTTAAATTCAAAGACGATTGTGTGAAGTAATGAACATAATAATATGTGAAAAGAATGTAAGAACATATACATATACACCAATGGGTATCTCTTTCATACATAGACAAAAAAAATATATTCTGCCAACTAGGTTATGAACTCAATTCATTTCATTTAATCTCAAGTTAAACTTTAAGTCTCTAATTTATGATTGTAAAAAGTTAATAAACAGAAATAAATATAGTTTCAAAAAGAACAAAAATACCAAACACAGAACATTCTGGGCCCAAAACGTTTCTTCAGCAAACAACGAAAAACAATAAACAATGAAAACAGAAATACATTCCTTAACTTTGTTGTTGATTTAAATGACCCTCGCTTCGTTTAAAAACTCTCAAACCTGGGACCTCGCAAAGGTGATTGGTGATCGTGATCGTTCTTGCGTGCTATAAGGCCCAGTGGATAAGTAAGTACGTACAGCAATGTTATTTGTGAAAGATCCCAAAAAGCACTCAATCCATGTGACAAATTTGAGGCCACTTTGAAAATCTCATCCAAAGAACAAGGGTACAAATCTTCTCCAAGAGGTAGGCACTCGATTGCTTGACAAAAAAAAAACAAAAAAAAGGATCTTGTTATCATGTTTCATTCCAGCATCTGGATGGGGTCAGCACTAAAACATTCACTTCTAGTGCAATGTCTAGAAATATTTTATCAGCTGTACTTACAAACCATCATATAACTACCAAGAAAGAAAAAAGGTTATTTGAGACCATATTCTATATATCTCTTTATTTTTAAGCAAAAAAAGTTGATTTAAATAAAAAATAAATCTAAATTAAACACTTTTGGTTGAAAGAGAAAAAAAACCCAAAACAAATTGTGCTCAAAGCACTATACAAGGAGTCCCAAGCCAAAATCAACACTTAACAAGTAGTATAGAACTTATTAGGCGATATTAGGATTTTTTTTTTCGACAGAGACAACGCTGTTAATAGCCAGGTATTTAGTTTACAACTGAGTACGGTGAGAGAATGTGAGTAAAGAACACTTTCCAAGAACTCAACTAACTATGCACCACTCAGATTGGGACTCGAACTCTGGGCCTTTGCCGCATAGAAGATGCTGCTTAGCCCGAAAATTACAGGGGAAAGAAAATTCTTCATTCCAATGGAGATCAAATGAAAATTTTTGAGATTGCAGTTGTAATCTTATAAATGTTATCTTATCAAATACACCAACCATATATAAAAACATACATTCATGTTTAAAAAAAAAACAAACCCAAAAAATAGTAATAAAAGTAAAAGCAAAGAAACAAAAAATATTGACAATTAATAGACGTACCGGCATGGAATTTAAAAAAATAAAAAATGAATACCTTAAAGACAAATATATAATACAATCGCAGTATCACGGATAAAAGCTTAAATGCATTCATTGATGACTATGATATAAACTTGGACTTTTGCAGTCATTTCAATTTCAGCTGATTAGATCAAAGACGCTTCCAAATTTTTTTTGATAGACTGAAGATTTAAAAAAATTCAGACTTAACAAGAAAAATAGAAATCCTTATTTTCCTAAGAAATCAATTTTTTTAAAATTGTGAAATAATAAAATCGCATTATTAACTACACCTTTCAATCAACAAGAGCAAAAATATGACAATGACTTAGGTACGACGAGTTACCCCTGACATCGCTGAATCCAAGGTCCAGTAGCTTTATCTTATTGGTCAAACTAACAAAGGTTATAAAGTGATGGTTTAAGGAGAAGTGCGAAGGTCTTACACATTACATACATGTGATGCGGCAACTCAGAGATGTACTTATTTGAAGGTCTGACGACCCAAATAGTTACGGGCTCATTGCTGTAAATACTCTCAAACCAACGCAAAATAATGTCCATTACAAAAAAAATGTCAAATCAAGTCCAAAATTGCGTTCGGTTATCAGACCTGCAAATGTATGTATATCGGGCAACACTAACAACAATAATAAGCGAAGTTAATTAAAAAACAAAAAACAAACAAACAAAATTGCAGCAGCAATAAAAAAAATAAAAATCTAATGAATCAATCAATAAATTCAATAATTGATGAGGCATTTTATGGATATCACAACGGTGAATGTTTCAAGTGACCTTTTGACCTTTGTATTGTGAATAGCACCATCAATAAATCTTGTGACAACAGTCCAACCTGTCTTGAAATTTAAAAACCATCACCAGCTTTAGTCAAATAATAACTAAAAAATTACAAGATCGACAACACCGTCACACTCCAGTATTCTAAAATATTCCATGAGCAGCTTCCCCCCAATTTTTCCATCAGAATACTTCCAGTAACAGTATGTCAAATGGGAAAATAAAAGTCAGAGCTTTTGTTTTTTTTTGTTTTTGTTTTTAAGGGTTTTACGGCGCTTGCAACACATTTAGGTCATATCAGCGCCAGTAAAAAGGAAGAAAATGGGATAGTAAAAAGTTCTAGAATTACAATTAAAGCATCCAAGAGAGAGTAAGACAAAGGGGAATTGGGAACAAATAGGGATCAGATGTAGATTCCAAGAGCATACTATCAATGTACTTAGTTTGAGATCACCAATAAGTCTCATCTGGACACAAGCACGGCCCCCACTAAGAGGAATACACTCAAATGCTTACATTATAAATTGTAGCAAATATAATAATACATAACAGAGAGATGATTTACAAGGAAAAAAATATCACCTCCCAAAACAATAACTATGCATTTGACTGTTTCTCTCCCAGCCAGGACTCCGACCAGGGCCAGGAAAAACAACAAGTAATCTCATTCCAAGACAAAGACAGAAAGCATGTTGGAAAATAGATATATGGGGATAGAAGACACGGTATGTACTTCCCTGCCCACTATGGGAGTCAGACCCCTTGAAAATCCCACGTAGCCCATAAGCATAATGTAAAAAAAAAACCAAAAACCCCCTTGAAAATCCAATGTTGTGTTTACACTTCTATTTTCAGGGATCAGAAAATGATAGGCTCTCATTTCTAGAAACTATAATTAATATATGAAGGACCTAAAAAAATGCTTTGCCATGTATTTCAAATACATATTTTTTGTATTTAAAGAGCAATTTAACCCAAAGCAACATTATCAAACTTACACCAAAACAAATCTTCTCTATTTTACTGTCATGCAATTCAGTTTTTACGTTATAATTTTTTAAATAGACGCAACAACCAAAACAAATCTTCTGTATTTTACTGTCATACAATTCAGTTTTTACATTATAATTTTTACACTAGTCTCAAACACTAAAACAAATCTTTTGTATTTTACTGTCATACAATTCAGTTATTACGTTATAATTTTTACACCAAAACAAATCTTCTGTTTTTATGTTTTTATGTTTTTAAGGGTTTTACTGCGCTTGCAACACATTTAGGTTATATCAGTCGCAAACACTAAAACAAATCTTCTGTATTTTACTGTCATACAATTCAGTTTTTACATTATAATTTTTACACTAGTCTCAAACACTAAAACAAATCTTCTGTATTTTACTGTCATACAATTCAGTTTTTACGTTATAATTTTTACACCAGTCTCAAACACTAAAACAAATCTATATTTTACTGTCATACAATTCAGTTTTTACGTTATAATTTTTACACCCGTCGGAAACACCAAAACAAATCTCTATTTTACTGTCATACAATTCAGTTTTTATGTTATAATTTTTACACCAGGCGCAAACACTTAAAACTAATCTACTGTATTTTACTGTCATACAATTCAGTTTTTATGTTATAATTTTTAAATGATTTCATCATTTTTTCCAAAGACAATCTGTCTGAAGAGATAAAAAATCTTTAACCTCTGAGTCTAGGAATTTTGTTTGAGACAGGTTTGACTGTATGTTGTGAATTATTATCATTATCATTAAATATGACCAAGGCAAAAATGGGAATACTGATCCAAGTAACCTACACAAAATAACATTGAGTTAAATCGTGGATAAATGAGAAAATAAAAGAGATCGTTTTAAATAATAAAGATGATGTCGTAACTATTGCAAATAATTATTTATATTCAAAACTATGGCAGTTTTCTGAACAAATGAAGATGGTAATTTTTAAAAAAATGAAAAACGGTCTCCTTGTAGTCAAAACATTCAAATGTTAAAACCATCCATACTTACAAAGGGGAGGGGGGGGGGGGGGGGAGGATATATATATATATATATATATATATATATATATATATATATATATATATATATATATATATATATATATAATAAGAGAGAGAGAGAGAGAGAGAGAGAGTGAGAGAGAGAGAGAGAGAGAGAGAGAGAGGGAGGAAGGGAGGGAGGGAGAGAGAGAGGGAGGGTGGGAGGGAGAGAGGGAGGGAAAGAGAGTCTACCAAGAATTAAGCAGTGCAGGGAACAAGCTCCAATGAGATTTATTCCTAATTCTCCAACGATAAATGACAACAGTGAGGAATAAGAATGACATTGAGATATATAACACATCTTGTTTTGGCCGACTGGAGAGGCAGACTGCATGGAACAGTCACGAGCTAAAATTGAAAACACATCTGTCAACATGCATGACTCGTATCAATGTGTGGAGGATGAAAATGGGGAAATGAGGTTATCAGAATTTGATAAATAAAACGTTTTTACATATTTTCACTTTTTTTTAAAATGTAAAACAAAACTCGCAATACTGAGATGTCATATCAGCGCCAGAAATGGATAATTGTATGACGGTTTTAAAAAGGAAACAAATTTTTTTTTAAAGTCCTTAAATATTGGGGGGAAAAAAATAATGAAATCTTAAATTGAGGAATAATTGTTAGAAACAAAATTATTTCGTTAGAAATCTTTATTTATCAAATTCAGAAAGGCCATAAATAATAATAAAAATCATAACGAAGTATAAAAATATTTTATATAAATGCAGAATGCATTGACTTCTACTTTATATGTCATTATACAAACTGATGTAGGATGTATACGATATGAAAACTGTATAAAACCATAAAACATATAACATAGAAAATTGTATTACACACTAGAGATGGATTTGCCTTTAACACAACAATAGAGAATGAAAGTGGAGTATGCATAACAGTAACATGTAATATAAAATCATTGGAATTTATATATAGACTATCATAGAATAATCCGTGCTGATGGTTTTCCTTGAATCCGCGGAAATCCATGATTTTGGAAGTCGGAGGAGGAATTTTCCTCTTTTAAATAAAAACCCCCCCCCCCCCCCCGAATCAAATGTATTAACAGGCAGAGACTTGATGTCGGATGGAACAAAGTTTCCCCACTCTCCAAAAGTTAGCTAGAGTATCAATGAAAATTTAATATCTCAATTGCTCTAAAAACGGGGGTTAGTGCACTAAAAATGGCGCTCAAAGGCTGTCATTAAAAATTTTTCTCCTTTTTTTTTTTTTTACATTTTGTTACCATCAGCACTGAATAATAATAATAATAATATAATAATAAGTATAATAAAGTCATAACCAAATTGTATGATGTCGCAGCTGAAAATGACAAAACATTTTAAAAGAGAATTTACATTGGACAAGCTTTAGATAAAGGACAAAAATAAAAAATAAATATTTTATATAACATGATGATGTATAGTAAAAGTCCCCCATATTCTATAGATTATCGTATCACTGTCAAGCCAACCAATTTTTTCAGTTCAAGTCTGCGTCGAGTCAAAGAAAACAAACATTCAGAATTGAAGAAAGGTCTTTTTGTATTAAATAAAAATCCCTTCGACACTTAATTTTCTTGAGTTCATTATGAATGAAAACAATCCATTTGATCACAAGAGAGTTAAAACAGTGTGTCTGAATTTCAGTCAATTTAATTCAAATAGTCATTTACTGTGTGCGCACAAATTCATTTTTACACATATAGAAATAATTTCCCTATATAAGCTTCTGTTAGCTTTCGAAAATATCTCAATTTTCTAAATTTACTTATATAACTATCATGTTTACTGTTGTTTTAATATAGTGTTCAAACACTGTAAATTGTAAAGTAGATATTGTGCAATAAGAATTTTGAGTAAAAAAATGCGAAATTACAAAGGATTCAAGTTAGATTGTATCTATTGTAATCAGATAGTGGCTCTTGCAACAATTTGAATTTCCATACATATTCTTGCTTACTTCCCCGTATA
>NC_088367.1:43881499-43888999 GCF_034508935.2 Berghia stephanieae
CAAGGATTCAAAGGTTATTTTTAGGCAATTTGCCAATACAGAAAAAAGACTGAGATTAACCAGGCTTGAGTCGTGGGGGGGGGGGGGGGGGGGGGGGGGGGGGGGGGGGGGGGGTTGGGAAGTGACAGAGTGGTTAAGGCATTTCACTGTGTACCGGAAGGTCCCGTGTTTGAGACCCGCTTCAGGCACTTTCGTTTTTTTTTCCTTGGGAGAGAGTTATTAACCCCAATTTGCACACATGGACAACATGAGTGATTCCTGTAGACATCAATCATCTTGTTTGATGGATTATCTATATTCCTTCATGAAATGCCGCGGCGATGGTATCTTATGATGCAGTGGCGGAAAGGCGTAATTTTAAAATTCTTTTTAGTTGCAGTAAAGCTCCAAAATTCGGGTTTTACCCCATTGTCAAAAGAAAACGATGAATCAAACACTAAAGACGTCTCAACGATGAATGAAACACTTAAGATGTCTTTAGTCTTAATAATAATAATAATGCTGAAAACTTATATAGCGCTATAACTCCGAGACACCAGACTAAGCGCTTAAATTACAAAATACTTTGGCTGAGAGATACTTTCTCACTCACACACACACATACACACACACACACACACACACACACAAACACACACCCAGACACACAACTCACAATAGAAACCAGACGGACCTATCTTGCTTCTCATAACATCTACTAAAGACGAAACAGATATGTCTTCCTACCTGTCCTTCATCCATAACAATGTGTCCGTTTGTCATAACGTATTCGGGCACGCCGTGACACACCATACCCTCAAAGACATTGAAATCCACAGCCTGGTGGTGGGTCTTGGCACTGATCATACGCTGGGCCTCTGGGTTCCAGATCACAATATCGGCATCTGAGCCGACAGCTATCCTGCCCTGTAGAGGAAAAAATAAATAATTAAATATTACAGAAAAAATATTGTATAGGAACGATACAATCTCTCCATTTTCACTCTTTCGTTAGTACATTGTCTGTATAGTTCCTAAACTTTCGTTAGTATTTTCACGATCACAGGCTTCAGACAGCCCTTACCGTTTTCTAGAAAAAATATAATAACACCAACCCCCTCCCACCCTGACTATAGAAGGAATGAAACTGACGTCTTTGTTACTGGTATTGATTTTAGACAGCCATTTTAGTGATTAGTTCTCACTAAATTCTATCATTCAGACAGTAAATGCTTAAAGGTTACACATAGATTTGTGTGATGGTTGGTATGTTATATCCGGTGGGCGAATGTTGTCAGTATTTTACGTTAACACATAACATCAATACCGCAGACCATGCCACTGACATCATAGTCAGAATTAATTCAGTATAGATAATATGTGCTTGGCTAAGAAGCTCACAACATTGCCATCCGGAAGTATAACGGACCAACTATGTGTAACCTAGAATGTTTAGAGTCTGGATAATACAGTTTAGTGAGAATTACTCATAAGCACGGATGGCAAAATACAATAACAAAGACATGAGTGACGTCATCTTCGTTGTATCTATAGATTAAGTAACTACATATGACAAAAAAGGCCCTTGAACCCTGGAGATGTTTCCTGGTTTCTGAGTCTCTAAACGACAGTAATTCCTAATAACCATTTGGATGGGACACTTGTCTATCACAAAGTAGTTACCTTCAGTTACCCAATCACTGCTGGGTCAGTACAAAATAATCCTGACTACACCCAGGAAATAATAATAATAATAATAATAATAATAATAATAATAATAATAAATAATAATAATAATAATAATGATAATGATAATGATAATAATAAATAATAATAATAATAATAATAATAATAATAATAATAATAATAATAATAATAATAATAATAATATGTTATATATATAGCCCTCAACTTCCACATGAGTCCTCAGCGGCGCTTTACAATATTAATTGTCATTTGAACGTTCATTCTTTGACAATTTTGAGAATACATAAACAAACACATGCACACAAACTCAGTCACAGATACATTTACATTCATACATAATACACACACATACTTCACCAATATAACTCACTAACATTAGTAACTTATTCTTACGAAAAGAAAAAAAAATAATTAAAAACTTCAGTTATAAAGTGGAAATAGTCAGTCTGAACTTAAAGGTCAAAAACTGGAATAAAATAAACTTAAAATCAAAATTCGATTTAAGGATAAAATCCCTTTGATTTTTGGGTGTTCTATCACTGAACTATCAGGACCCCCAACTTCATGGTGACCATGGACAGAAATAAATTCACTATACTGGTGATTCTGTGAATAACCCATTTTTTTTTTTTATAGGACTCCAAACGATACAGTAAGATGAGATAAAGATCGGAATAAGTGTGTGTATGAAATGCCGATAGACAAATCAAGAAAAAAAAATACACGAAAAAAAACCCCAAAAATCCACCTGCCTTGACAGTCGAAAATTAGGAAATTAAATGAAACAATCTCTCTAATTAATCTTTTTAGATTGGTACTACAATAATCTAAAAACCTTACTTATTAATAGATGAGAAGGCATAAAACAAAAACAAAAAAACAAAACACATCACTGGATGGCTTTGGATATGAGATAACACACTCTCTAGGAACGAGCAACAGCAGGTAAAACCAACAACAAGTACAAATAGACAATGTGTCAGATGGATGATTACTCTAGATTATTTTACCAAAACAAAGATTCGATTTTCTGATTTTACCTTCTTGGGATACAAGTTGAACAATTTGGCGGCTGTGGTACTTGTAGCTGCCACAAATCGACAACGGATCCATCTTTCCTTGATGCTGAAAATAACCACACAAAAAAAGGACTTTTTTTTTTTTTTTCAGTTTGTAAAAGAAAAATAAATTTATATAGCATTACTCCATGGTGAACACCATGCTCTACTAAGCTTTTATCAATTTTTAAAAAAATCTGATGATGGATTTGCAAGAGAAAAATGATTCCATTCTAAACATCATGCTCTGAGCTCTCTCTCAATTAAAAAAATCTGATGATGGAAATTCAAATTTAAAGGCTATCTCTGAGGGCCATTTTTATATTTGTTTTTAAATAAAAAAATTCAAAACCTCTTAAGGTAGGTATCTATTTTCCCTTGATATTTTGATTGTTCGTATCACAAAAGATGTTCTACTACTACTATTATGAAAAATATTTTTCAAATATAAAATGAATTTATTTGTATGTGGTGATACAGGAGCATTGGATATAAGACAAAAAACAATATGTGTGATTTGAATTTAAAAAAAACAAAAAAAAACCCCAAAAAATCACACACACAAAAAAAAACAACTTTAAATTTTTTAAAAAATGATAAATAGCAAATACAAAAAAAACCCCAAAAAATCACACACACAAAAAAAAACAACTTTAAATTTTTTAAAAATGAAAAATAGCAAATACAACCCCCCCCCCCCCCCCCCCCCCCCCATCCAAAAAGGACCCTGTGTGATCTGAATAAAAAACAAACATGAAATAATAAAAAAAAAAAGAGAAAAGAGAAAAAAGCTGGAAAAGACAAATCTGCCGTACCACTCCGTTTTCCCAGATGACTGACATCCTGTCTTCCACACCATTCACTCCATGAGGAATACACCGGAAATCGTCCTTGCCCAGGGCTTTCTGATTGGCGTTGAAAGTACAGTTGTCACTTCCTGTCACTTGCAAGTCATTGCTACATTATAAACAAGCAAACATGAAAAAAAAAGTTTTTAACATTTGAATGATAAAAAAAATTGCCTCTAAAACAAAATAACATAAAATATGTATTCCTGTACAGCAGTAATTCTTGTAGAGCCAGAGTTCATCCCAGATTATATGACATTAAAAGATTGTCACAATTCCTTGCAACCTTTTGGATAGGATAGAAGTGCACAGTACTTTCTGCCAGATCTAACAAACACAGCAACGACTGACTGCTGGGTGGATAGGAGATCAGAATAAATCTGAGCTGTACCCAGGATTGATACTGTTCTTTTTACCTTTCAGATGAGTGCTCTAACCATTGAGCTATCTCTAAAGGTATCTGGTGTAAATGATTTCAAATGCAAATCAATTTGAGAGAAATCTAAAAAAAAAAAGCAGTTGATTGTTACCCTTTGGATAGGACGCTGGTCTATTGCAAAGTAATTTCTGTCAGATTAAACAGACTCAGCTACCCGATGACTGCTTGATAAACAGGCGGTGGGGGGTCAGAAAAAAAATCTGGACTTCACCTGGTATCCATTTCAGTCCCTTTTCATGTGAAATAATTTGGTAATCAGCTAATTTTTCGTTGTAATTTCTGAAATTTCAATTTGTATAAAACCTTTGTTTGTTTGTTTGTTTTTCGGGGTTTTACGGCACTTGCGACACATTTAGGTCGAATCAGCGCCAGTAAACAGAAAATAGAATGGTCAAAATATTCTAGATTTACAATCAAAGCACCCAAGACAAAGGGGATTGGTTCCGTAAGGGAACAGATGTAGATTCCAAGAGCATACCATCAACGTATTTAATTTGAAATCACATAAAAGTCTCATCCGGACACCAGCACAGGATTCCACTAAAATGTTTACAGAATACATATGACTAACAATGCATAACAGAGAGATGATTTACAAGGAAAAAATATCATCTCCCAAAACTAACACTATAGATTTGACTGTTTCCCTCCCAGCCAGGGTAGGGTATCCGGCCAGTACAAAACCAAGTATTCTCAATCCAAGACAAAGACAGAACACATGTTGGAAAACATATTATAGAGGGATAGAAGACACAGAAAGTGCCTCCCTGCCCACTATGGGAGGTCAGGAACCCCCCCCCCCCCCAGGTATTAAACCTTTATTTATCGAACAAACAGCAAGTGTTTAACTCTCTCGAGTTCACCCAAATTGAAAATCGAACAAATTTGTTCAATTTTCAAGGCATATGAACACAAGAGAGTTAAAACTAAACTTTCCTTACTGAATCAAAACATTTATTGTATGGAATTAAAAATAAAACAAAACAAATCCCATCCCATTCAAGATAGATTTATGCTACATACTTGGCCAAATAGTTCATGAGATATCCAGGCGTGTTAGGGTCATCTCTCAAAGGTGGAGATGTCACATGACCTGCTGCGTGTCTCCAACACTCGTTGTACTGATGTGTTCCGTCTGTGCCCAGGCCTGCTGCTGTTACTTCACCAAACACAACTTTACCTGGATTGACGGGAGAAACATGCATGGTCGTTTTTGCAATCTTTCTTTTTAATTTGAGAAAATTTGTACCAAACGGCATAAAGAAGACTGGAGCTGTATGTTTGTTTTAAAGGGTTTTACGGTGCTTGTGACATATTTAGGTCACATCACCGCCAGCAAAAAAAACGAAATGGGAAAGTCAAAATGTGTTGGAATTACAACAGACCTGCCAACCCTTCACACTCTAAAAGTGGAATCATAACATCAAAAAATAGGAATTTGAGACTAAAATAATAGAACTGTAAATGAGCTCTATAAAAATTGACTGAAACTGAAACTCTTCGTAATTCGTCGTAGCGGTAAAATCCAAAGAATCAAAATGAAAGGTAAACAGCAAGCTCACTTGAGCAAAGCAATGGCAGAAAACTAAATTGCGAGGGAATTAATTAGGCTACTTACCATTGTTCCTTATAATTAGGTACCCAATCAGTGAAGAAACTTAGAAACGGTCAACCAGTTTGTTTACAACATGAGGTAATCGAGATGTGCTTGTAGCAATCATTTAACTTTCGTTTTGAAGGTGTCTACATAACGAACTTTCGGTGTTTCGAATTTTTCTTTCTCATACTTTTCCTGTCCTTCAAGTAAATGTGGTCAATTTTGGCTTAGACGAAACAGTGAAATTTATCGCTCGGCGGCTCAGTTAAAATTGGCTACGACAGGTTTCGAAAGTGAAAAAATAATTTCACACTGGGGTGTGTTCAGACACGGCAATTCTAAAAAGCGTCGCTTAGCCTTGGCAATATATATCCATCATTAATATAAACGGCCCATGAGCTATGCGTGGGGCTGTGGAACATTCCTAGTTAACTTTACAGTCAATCGACTACGATTCATGAATTCTTTCTTTATTCATTTCTTTCTTCCCTTTTTAAAAATATTTGAATTTGACGAATTGACTGATTTCAGTTAATTGACTGAGAATTTACAGGTCTAAAATAATAGGAAATTCTTATTAATGGATAATAAGGTATTATAAAATGGGATCACACCAACTTTGCCACCAAACACACAAAACATTATTCTGGCACAGCTGGCAAAACTACACATATCAGATGTGCCAGGTGGTGGAATGGGAAAAGGGTAATGGAGTGCAATTAATTTTCCTACATAGCTCCTCTTGGCAATCATTAAAAAAAATATCACCTTTTTAACCACCTCCCCCCCCCCTCCACCCCCAACCAACTCCTTTTCTAAAAAAAATATTTTCTCTCTTCTTCTTACCATTATCATCACTTTTGAAAATCGGAATTTTAGAGACAACGGCAGAAAGGAAGAGTGAAAATAGGAATGATTCCACCAAAAGTGGAAGGGTTGGCAGGTATGAATTACAATTAAAGCATCCCAGAAAAATTAAGACGAAGCGGGATTGGTTTAAACAGGGAATTAATTTGTTCAATTTTCAATTATGTTGGACTCGAGATGTTTAAGTATTTCTATAAAGAGAATCATTGTTAATAATAAAAAAATATGAGCTGGATTACTATTGCATCATCTCACCATGTTTTCTGGACCTGGCGATGACATCAGCAGATCCTTTACTCATGACTTTGACAACATAGAGAGGAGCACCGGCTTGGTCTGCTATCAACACTGCTCTTTGTGTAGCTTGCTCTTCTGACTGAAATCATCATGAGAAATTAAAAAAAAAGCATTGGTAAATATTAAAGGAGAGGATGAAAGCAGTCTCTTAAACTTGAAAATATTTATTTAAAAACCCCCCAAAACTACTGGTTTTCCTCTTATTTTAACCAGTAGATTTTTGACCAATCAAAACATGGAATTTGTGACACAACTTCACACGTGCTTGGACAAACATACTTGGTTGTTTATAAACAATAACGAAAATTAAATCAATCTCTCTCTGATCATTGTTATTGTTTTTATACCCCAGATGGGTGACCAGTTATCACATGATTTTCTCGATCATAACATTATAGTAATTCCCTGTGTAAATAGCTATGTACTCATTTTACACCTGAGTATGGTGACAGAATGTGAGTAAAGAACCTTTTCCAAGGACTCAATTATGCGCCACTCAAAGAGGGGACTCGAACCACACGACTCCGACCAGAAGGTGAGAGTCATACTACAAGACCATGCACCACGTAGCCGCATATTTACACAATTTACAATGAGTTTTGAAGATGCAGATTTAATATTTATGGCCCTGACTTCCCCAGCATAATACCATTATTAGACAGTGGGTCACAAATACAAGATATCACACTAGTTGTCAAGCCTGGAAAT
>NC_088367.1:43898999-43903999 GCF_034508935.2 Berghia stephanieae
AACAATTTTTACGAGAACTGAGGTCTAACAAGGATATTTAGGCCTTCACGTTGTAGCCAGAAGTCCCAGGCTTGAGAGCTTTTTTTTTTTTTCCAAGGTGATGTTGGTATCTAACTTAAGTCTGTGGTTTGTGTTTATCAGATTCCTGGCCCCGATGATTATAATGAACACACGATAAAAATCAAATACCTCGCACCCTGTATTACACTGAATTGTAGAAGGTTGCCTCTAAAAGGAGGTCCAAAAAAAAAAAAAAAAAACCCAAACAAATCGACTGCATCGGGGATTAATCTCAATCCCTTTTCTTGCGAAGCGAGAGCTCTATCGGTTGAGCTATTGGAACTCCCCACTGCGGGTCCAACCGTAGCCATCGTAAACTTATAGCCTGACACTGATCAAAAAATGACGTCAAAATGCCAGTCTTTGGCCACAAAAGAAAACAAATCGTGAGTTGTATTCAATAGTTCAACCAATGGGACCAATTTATTTCCATGAACACTACTAACAACTCACTAGGCGGTGCAAAAGCCAAATAATGACGTAAAAATGCCAGTCCTTTTGAGTTTCAGTGTCAGGCTATAGATAGTATGCGCTTGGCTTAGAAGCTCATAACATTGCCATCCGAAGTATAACGAACCAACACACAAAACTGTGTGTATCCATGAACGTTTATTGTCGGGTTAGTACAATTCAGTGAGCATTACTCATAAACGCGGATGGCAAAAAACAATAACAAACACCTGAGTGACGTCATCTGCATACTATCTATAAGATAACGATGGCCATCATGCCTTAATTTTCTACAAGAACTAACTGAGGTCAAACAAGGATATAGATTGTTCGAAGATGACGTCAATCAGGCCTTTGTTTTTGTTTTTGCCATCCGCGTTTGTGAGTTGTTCTCACTAAACTGTATTAACCAGACTATAAAAGTTCATGGTTACACAGAGTTTGTGTGTTGGTCCGTTATAGATAGAATGCGCTTGGTCAAGGAGTTCACAACATTGCCATCCGGAAGTATAACGGACCAACACACAAACTCTGTGTAACCATGAACATTTATAGTCTGGTTAATACGGTTTAGTGAGAACAACTCACAAACGCGGATAGCAAAAACAATAACAAAGGCTTGAGTGACGTCATCTTCGAACTATCTATACTTCTGGATGGCAATGTTGTGAACTCCTTGGCCAAGCGCATTCTATCTATATAGGCCTTCACATTGAAGTTTTCCTTATCGAGAAATATAGATAGTATGCGCTTGGCTAAGAAGCTCATAACATTGCCATCCGGAAGTATAACGGACCAACACACAAAACTGTGTGCATCCATGAACGTTTATAGTTGGGTTAATACAGTTCAGTGAGCATTACTCATAAACGCGGATGGCAAAAATACAATAACAAAGACCTGAGTGACGTCATCTTCGAACTATCTATATCCAGTAAGAATTGACACAGAAGAGTATTTTGCCGTACTCTGGAAAAACCCATGTTTTAAAAATTGGCCAGAAAACTCGTCCTTCAAATATCGATCGATTTAAATGACCCTCATCTTGGCCAACAAAAAAACCCCCCAAAAAACCCACACAAAAAAAACAAACAAACAAAAAAAAACTCTCAAACCTGGGACTTCTTTTGAGAGGTTTCTTGGGGGGGGGGGGGGGCAAGATGAGTGTCATTTAAATAGATCGATATTTGGAGGACGAGTTTTCTGGCCAAATTTTAAAACGTATGTTTTTCTAGAGTACGGCAGTAATGGAAATGCAGCCACCGGAGCTTCCTATTCGGACGATTAGGAAGCGAAATGTCAGTCAGTCAGTCAGTTAATCAGCGTATATAAAATGTAATATGACTATTATTGGCGTTGCCTTGTGTATACAGATCGTGGATAGATTAACGACGGGTTGGTGTCATAGGATATGATCGATTCACATTGAATACACAACATGAAAGGAGACAAAACAAACGTTCATTGATAGTATTGATAGCCGCCATGCACTGGTTTACATTAATTGTTTCCTCATAAAACACTCCTACAACCAAAACACACACACACACACACACACACACACACACACACACACACACACACACACACACACAAGCACGCAAGATCATGGATATATGGATATATACACAACCCCCCCCCCCTTCTCTCTCTCTCTCTCTCTCTCTAACCACTGTACCCCCCCCCCCCCCCCCTCCTTCATCTATATCCCTCTTCAATATAAAATCTAAGTTCTAATAGACACATGCAGACAACCAGCTAGATGGACAGACAGACAGACAGCCAGATAGATAGACAGATAGATAGAAGATAGATAGAAGATAGATAAATAGATAGATAGATAGATAGATAGATAGATAGATAGATAGATAGATAGATAGATAGATAGATAGATAGATAGATGGATGGATGGATGGATACATGAAGTTGGCATTAGTATTAGTAATGGTTTCAAGGCTAGCGGCGAAATTCATTGTACACAGAAAGTAAAGTGAGATTCCAGCCAACGCCTTCAGGGGTCGTTGGATAGAAAAATAAAGTCCGTAAATGTGACGCATATTACGGGAACAACTAAAACAAACAACGTTTCATCCCTTGGCCTTCGACAGGAGACAAACACACACAATTCTGAACTGTATTATCCAGACTATAAACGTTCATGGTTACGCAGTATTTTGTGTGTTGATCAGTTATATTTCAGAATGGCAATGTTGTGAGCTTCTTAGCCAAGCGCATACTTTCTTTATACCATTTGTCATAAATTGCATGACCCGGAGCGGTATGGCGAAAATGTGGTATCTTGGCATAAGGTAGAAAGAAGCCCACTCTAGATCATTAACCACAACTATGAGGACCTCATGCAACTCTCAGACCACAGAAAATAGAAAAGCATGCGTATAAAAACAGTCAATTATTATGATATCTAGGTCAAGGTAAATAATAAAGCCAGAGTTACCAACACCACCAAATTTAAGAGTAACATTTCATTGCCTGTCAAAAAGGGACTAAGAATTGGAGAAAAAGATTACAATAAAAAAAGAGCTCTCAAAATGTTTTCATCATTCATCAATAACAAGCAAAACAATAATAATATACGATTTAAGATTTACAGAATCCTCTGATTTTTCTTCATTTATTTTCGCTGTTGTTGAAAAACTCTCTTCTTACCGATGATTTTCAGTATTTTCCCAAAAATGGCATGCTTTACCAGCAGAAAAATCGATTTTTTAAACTCAAACAATCTCCCTACAAAACAACTTTTTTTTTTCTTCTCATAAATTAAACAAAGATAATTCTTCAAAGTTTGTGATGTACAAAAGAAATCTGAATAAGAAAAAAATGTATATTGTGTCTTAATACAAATGTGACGATTTTGCTGCAGGTGGTAAGGAAGAGGGTTAAGGGGATGGGCGGGTCCTGAAGGCGAAATTCTAAAATGTAATAAGTAGCTGACTTTTAGTGGTAATTTTAGGTTATATACATCCTAATTAGAGGAAAAAAAATTGAAAACCTAAATTTCAGTTTTTGGTTACCATGGTAACGCCGCCATTTTGAAATTTGATACCCTATAATGAAGTAGTTTTCAAAATGCTAAGGCTTCGCCAAATGACAAGTTATTGACATGAAAATAGGTACACAAGTAGTATTTGAGCCATTCATTTTGGCTAAGCATCGATTTTCTAATATCTACAATAGTATTATTTTTATTGATTTTCAAAGTTCATCAATTTTGAAACATCAAAAATTGACCCATTTTTGGACATTTGACCCACATTTACGCAAAATTTATACAATAAATCTGAAATACAAATGCTCAGTTGTATGAAGCTAGTAATACTGTATGCACATGCGAAAAACCATTCAAAAATGTTTACAAATAAAGGAAGAGTAGCAAAATATATGTAGAAAAAGCACAAACAGAGAAAAACGCATTCAAAGTTTCAAGCACAGGAAACTCAGACAAGATCATGCATTCATGCGTCAAAATGACCCTGCTTGATGTGCAGGCCCTCCCTCTTCAGCCTCCTGTTCCTGCCTTGCCTTTTCTCGGATTCACACACACACACACACACACGTACGTACACACACACACACACACACACTCTCTCTCTCTCTCCCTCTCTCTCTCTCCTCTCTCTCTCTCTCTCTCTCTCTCTCTCTCTCTCTCTATCTATCTATCTACCTATCTAAGCTATGAGCGGTTATATGGTCTTGTGGTATGACACCCGCTTTCGGATCGGAAGGTCCTGGTTTCGAGCCTGGTTCAGCGCATAGTTGAGTCCTTGGAAAAGACTATTTACTCCCGTTCTCTCACCGTATTCGGGTGTAAAATGAGTACTTAGCCGTCAACAGTGCTGTCGCTGTCGGAAAAATTGTAATATCGCCTAACAGGCGTCATGTCTTGTTCTACATTTTACGTGTTGCTGTCGGTCAGGGACCCTTTGTAAAGCGTTTTGAGCACAGTTAGTGTATTTTGCGCTCTCTCTCTCTCTCCCTCTCTCTCTCTCTCTCTCTCTCTCTCTCTCTCTCTCTCTCTCTCTCTCTCTCTCTCTCTCTCTCTCGCTCGCTCTCTATCGTTCTCAAGTGCATAACAAACCTCTCGCTCATTCGTTTACAACCAATACTCAGTCTAGCTCGACAGTAACTCCATTCATTCATTTAGAGACCTCAGCGCTTTTTCATTTTGCATCATGTTACGAAGGAGGAGTGACAAATTCTAACTATAAAAATTCACAATAATATTACTGTTCCCATCTTGTTCGAGCTGCTGATTTTGCAAGTCGTACAATTCGAGTCTTTCTAGGCATACTTGTTGCGTACGTGTCGGTACTTTTCATAAAACAAAACTTTTATGTCCCCGGGAAGAAGAAAAATCACACACAGAATAACAATGTTTACATGCGACGCATGCGAAGTTGAGGTCAAAGCATGAACTTTGACTCGCCCACTAACCACTCAGAAAGCAGTATCAGGTCATGTTATCATTGACT
>NC_088367.1:43908999-43923999 GCF_034508935.2 Berghia stephanieae
CGTGAGCTAAAACATCACATTTAATTTCTACATGATTTCTAAAAAGGTGATGCGTTGACCTCGTTTTAAGCACATGCCAAACAGCATTCAAATTTCACTTTCAAGTTGTTTATTTCATATTCTGTTGAACAGAGTATGTTGAGCTATCTCATTTTATCTCTTCTTCATATTATCAATTGATTACAAGCATTAACCCAATGAAAACAGCCCATAATTAAGTAAAAATCAAATTTTCTTAACACTGGTATCAGGCGGGCACCTTTTGACCTTGGCTCATATATATATATATATATATATATATATATATATAATATATATATATATATATATATATATATATATATATATATATATATATATATATCTTTACAATTATATAATCTGTATGTCCCTTGAAATTTAAACAATGTAATTATTCTCACAGCTTACAATATTATTACACTATATCTATTACCAAATTTTACTTTACCACATTATAATTACGTACATTGTGTTTATGTATGTATCATTGTCGGCATTTATACTTCAGGACAAAAATTTCCTTTTGGATGAATAAAGTACATTATTATTATTATTATTATTATTATTATTATTATTATTATTATTATTATTATTATTATTATTATTATATTATTATTATTATATAATAGTTTTGTGCGCTATGTGGTCTTAATCGGAAGGTCCTGGTTCGAGCCTCGCTCGGCGCATAGTTGTGTCATTGGAAAAGGCTCTTTACTCACATTTACTTTCTAAGTCCTTACGTAGTTATAATTAGGTGGAAGTGGAAGGTGGTGAGTGTACTACTATCTTACAGTAAGGATTATACCCCGAGCTTTTCTTTTCTTATGAGTGTGATAGAGAAGAGAGAGAGAGAGAGAGAGAGAGAGAGAGAGAGAGAGAGAGAGAGAGAGAGAGTGGAGGGAGGGAGAGAGGCCGACACACACACACACACACACACACACACACACACACACACACACACAGAGGGGATGGGGGGGGGGGGCGAAAAAAATTACACCAACAATGTACGCGATGAGGAAAAGAATGTAGAAAGGAAGGAGATGCGTTTGATAAAGAATTATGACAGTTTCTGGAGCTGCTGTCTCCCGATTGTTTATTCCTAGAAGGCTAGAAAGGATGTACCAAGTATCAAGTACCAAGTACCTACCGTGTTAAATTAAATTAGCAGTCATTCTTTTTCTAGTGAGTGTGACAGAGGGAGATAGACAGACAGACGATAGATAGATAGATAGATAGATAGATAGATTAGATAGATAGATAAGATAGATAGATAGATAGATAGATAGATAGATAGATAGATAGATAGAAGAGAGAAGAGGAGAGAGAGAGAGAGAGAGAGAGAGAGAGAGAGAGAGAGAATGTACGTGGATGAGGGAACGAAGACCAGAAAGGATGTACCAAGTACCTACCATGTTAAAATGTGTGACAGAGGGAGGGAGGGAAGGAGGGAGAGAGAGAGAGAGAGAGAGAGAGAGAGAGAGAGAGAGAGAGAGAGAGAGAGAGAGAGAGAGAGAGTACGTGGTAATAAACGGGAACGAAGGCCAGAAAGGATGGACCAAGTATCAAGTACCAAGTACCTACCGTGTTAATTAAATTAGCAGTCTTTTTTTCTCTCTCGCATTTTCCTCCCACTAAAGAGTGTGTAGAAACTGTGCTACCATAAATCAACAATACAAATTCATTCACTTTGACTACTATTTCTTTCTTTCTTGGAGCTGGGTCGTGACATCTAAAACTAAACCTCGTAACTGCAGAGATGCCAACCCACAATAGCTGTTGTAAGTCGGGTTTTTGATTCGTTACATCGGGGCAAAAATCTCGTTATAATTAGAGGGAAGAAGAAGAAGAAGAAGAAGAAGAAGAAGAAGAAGAAGAAGAAGAAGAAGAAGAAGAGAAGGGGAAAAGGTGGGGTAGGGGAGGGGGAGAGAGAGAGAGAGAGAGAGAGAGAGAGAGAGAGAGAGAGAGAGAGAGAGAGAGAGAGAGAAGGAATAAATAATCGGGAGACAGCAGCTCCAGAAACTGTCATAATTCTTTATCAAACGAATCTCCTTCCTTTCTACATTCTCTTGACCTCGTATTATGGTTATGATGATGATGAAGACGATGATGATGATTTTATTACTATTATTACTATCATCGTCATCATTATTACTACTATATAATATTACTATTATCATAATCATCATTCTATCATTTACTCGCTACCTTTTTAACTTAGAGGTCGTGCAAATACCTACTACGGCACTGATCGTTATCACATTCCTTCTTTCATTTCCTACAGACATATATATATATATATATATATATATATATATATATATATATATATATATATATATATATATATATATATTATCTATCCTGTGGAAGGCAGAGTGCGACTCTTTGAGGCTGTTATCACGGAAAATCAAATAAGAAATTAACGCAGCCGAAGGTAGGAATTCCTATCACATCAAGGTTATCTACAGGGGGTTGGTCTGCAGCTCCTGGTATTTAAACTTTCTTTTTTTATTTTTTTATTGCTTCTATTTTTTTTAAATGGAAAAAAAAAGAACGAAAAAAAAATAAAGAGAAGAAAGATATTTAAAAGATATTTATCGGGTAAGATAAACATTGAGAGGGGGGTTCAAAGAGCGCCGCGTATATCGCTAGTTTATAATGACAAATTAAAAAATGTTTAAAAGAAGCACTACAAGAAGCCCTTGGGGAAAGAGATAAGTCAGTGTTGAGGTCGAAACATTAAAAAAAAAAATAAAAAAAAAAACAAACAAACAAAAAAAACAAACAAACAAGCAAACAAAATGAAAAAGGCCAAAGAGTGATACATTGACGTGCATAGCGAGATCTATCTTTGAAACAGCACACACTTGAATCAACAAATAAAAAGTACAGTACTTTTTTACTATAAGACCCGTGTGTGTCGTAAGAAGAGTTCTCCATTCTTTCTTGTCAATGGGACCGATCTATATTCATGTTTTCTTCCAACCAAGTCATCGATCACATGATTTGGTGCTGTACAACGATTGGATATTTCTTTAAAATGTAAACACGCTGCTTTGTTTATGAAAGTTGTAAACATGCACATGTGTCAAGCCGAACAATATGACCGATCGTGATGTTAGATAATATTTCAAGAAACTGTGAACACTTTTCACTATGTAGGTCACTTTGAGCACATTTTGCAATGTGACCACTGACCTCGAGCACATGGAAATGTAATATAGATCACCCCCATTAATCAATCACAGCTACACGACCTCCCGACCTCGATCGGTGATCAGACAATCTTCCTACCCAACATTGCCAAATACTTTTTACATTTCATTTTTGGCCCGAAAGCTTTTATTAACTTATACGATCGATTTTTAGAGACAATGTGGCATATCTATGCGGTTATCGTGCATTATCATCAAAAAGGTTTTTGACAGAATTGGGGGTCCCGGTAGCTCAGTTGGTAGACCACTTACTTCACACGCAAAGGGACCGAGATTATTTTCTGAACTAATAACGACCCCCCCCCCCCCCCCTAAAAAAAAACAACAACAAAACAACAACAACAAAAAAAAAAAAACAAACAAAACCCCCACCCCCCCCCCCCCCCCCAAAAAAAAAAAAAAAAAAAAAAAACAAAGAAAGAAACAAAAAAAAAAAAAAAAAAAAAAAATAAAAAAAAATCAAAGTTTGAGAATTGGCAGCTAAAACGCCAACTTGGCAAACCTAAGCATCCCTTCAGCCTCTAGCCGCGTCATCAATCCAAATCCAGGGTCAGTCAAGTAAGTAATAACAGGTCAAAATGACGGTATCCTTCAACTTTATAGTACTATAGCTTCATCCCCCTCTCCCCTTTAATTGCAGTAATGACCCTCCGAGATAGCGCAGAATGTCATAATAAGACTATAACAGACCTGCCTACTGCTACGAAAAATTCGTAAAATTACGAAGATTTCGGCTCCAATGTTCGAAAAACTATAACATTTTTAAGTCATTAAAACTTATCAAATAAATGAAAGTTGACATGATGCTAAAGTATATAATTTTAAGGACTTCGAAGTGTTATTTAATAATTGCGGGGGTAAATTGTTGATCTATAAAGTTAATTATTGCGACCATTATTTTTGTCTCCCAAAAATACGATTAAAATTTTTTTTTTTTTCCAGTAGGCAGGTCTGCTATAAAATGTAGTAGTAGCATAAAAGTACACCATGACCCCTTAGTCCTCTTTCATGTCACTTCAAACAGGAAGTGGTAACGACGTAGGCTGTGATTGGAGATTATAATAATATTATCATTATGAATTTTGGCTTCCTACCACAGGTAAACCCCTTATTTAGTACAAGTGCATGAGTGAGGCCAGGGCAGCTAGATATACTTCAATTAGTTGAATTAGAGCACTGAATTCATTCGCTAACATACCTAGGTCGAACCCGCGAAATGCTATCTTAAAAACTTGCTTCTAATAAATAAATAGATAAATAGGTAAGGCGGGGGTCTGTTATTTTAACATATTAATCTTTAATATAAAATCTTCAAGGTCAAAACGGTTTTGAAAGAGTGTGTGTTTGTGAGAGACATAGAGCAAACGAGAGAGAGAAAGAGAAAGAGAGAGAAAGAGAGAGAGAGAGAGAGAGAGAGAGAGAGAGAGAGAGAGAGAGAGAGAGAGAAGAGAGAGAGAGGGGAAGAAAGGGAGTGAGTGAGTAGAGAGAGAGAGAGAGAGAAGAGATATATAATATATATATATATTAAGGGAGCGAGTGAGAAAAAAAGAGAGAGGATGAAAGAGAGTGAGTGTGTGTGTGTATGTGTGTGTGTGTACGTGCGTGTGTGCATGCGTGCGTGTGTGAGAGAGAGTGAGTAAGTGAATGAGTGGGAAAGAAAGAAAGAAAGAAAAAAAATAGAGAGAGAGAGAGAGAGAGAGAGAGAGAGAGAGAGAGAATGGGGGGGGGGGGGGGGATAATAAAGCAATATAATAAATTGTCCCTGAAATATAATTATTCGAAATGAAGGAGGCAGTGAGTTGAAATGAAGAATGAATTGTGAAATTTCAAGATAACAAGAGACCCAATAGCTAACTATTCTCAACTCACAAGGCACACAGGCTCCGCCTTCTGAATCTATGAAAGGTTCTGAATATCGTTTAAAATAGGCAGTTATGTTTCGAACCACAATTCACCATGATCAATGCGTTTCGTGATGTTTTTAATTAGTAATCAATTCATTCCACTGGCCGGAGATACATGGAACGAATGACAGACAAATGGAGCCAGAACGCAATATAATGTGTTAACCATTTCAGGCTGTTAAATTGAATCCACAGCACTCTACATGGCCGGGAAAAGAAACAAGCAAACAAAATGAATAAATTAATTAATTAATAAATAATAAATAAATAAATGAATAGATAAATGAAAAGACAAAAAAAATAATAAGCAAAACAAATTTAAAAAAAAAAACAAACAAAACAAAACAGAAAAACCCCATAAAAATACCCCCTAGGCAAACAAAATAACAACAACAACAGCAACAAAACAACACCCCCTCCCCACCCCCGCTATACAAGCATACCCACAACAAAAAAGTCCCCCCTCCAAAAAAAAAAAGAAAAAAAAAAAGAAAAGAAACAACAAACTCTTCTATTTATTGAAGGACTACTTCTATCAGTTTGGTGCCACGAGAGCAAACAATGAACCAGATTAAAACCATTATCTATGGAATTTGGCTCCACGCCTGTCCTGTCACCCACACACCGCAACCACACACTATAAAACTGTCTAACAATAATAATAATAATAATCATAGACTAATTATTCGACTCATTTATCACAAGATATAATGTCACGCAGGATTTATTAGGTGGCGGTTTGGCTAATTGGATAAAGCGATACTGTAATACGCGGAGGACTTGGGTTCGAAAAGATTTTGCGTTCAAGTTAAAAGTATAAACAATCTTCAGACCTCAGAGGCCATGCCATATTTCATTTTCATGTCATAGGCAGAGGAATTAACAATCTGAAGTGCGAACTTGCGCGCGCGCGCACGCACATACACAAACATTATGTGATCATTTTCTCGTTTTACATACATACAGTACAACGCACTTATAACGAACGCCCTTGAAACAAATTGATGGGCGAGGGAGGGGAATGCACTTATGTGCCCCCCCCCCTCCCCACTTTATCATTCCTTCTGAAACAAAGAGAACTGATATATAAAAAGCCTTTTTTATTGTCCAGAGGTGTGCTGTGCTGTATCTGTGCTCGAATGTATTATGTACATATTTAAATTTGACAGCCAATTGACACAATTCGATCAGGAACACAGCTGGCGGGTAAATGCACATTGACACAATGTTATAAAACATACCATTTTTCTGCTCTTCTTGCGCGCGAGCGCGGGCGGGCGTGGGGGGGGGGGGGGGGGGGGGGGGGGAGGTTTGATTGCTCATCATAACAAAGATAATAAAAGAATGCTTATTACACAGATTACATGATCAAAAGCCGTTTAATGCATGCTAATATTGCATCATATATATGTAAACAATCTCATACTCGCACCATTCTCTCGATCTTTAACAATCTCTCATCACTGACAGCACATGAGATTTTCGCACGGGGCGTGTGTTACATCAGTGTTTATTTTTCGGGTTTAGGAAAAACAAGGGGATGGGGGAAGCTAATTTATCTCAAAAGAAGGACGAGTTTATAATAATAATATTAATAATAATAATATAATAATAATGATGATGATGATGATGATGATGATGATGATGCTGATGATGATGCTGCTGATGATGATGATAATAATGATAATAATAATAATAATAATAATAATAATAATAATAATAATAATAATAATAATAATATAATAATAAGAAGAAGAAGAAGAAGAAGAAGAAGAAGAAGAAGAAAAGAAGAAGAAGAAGAAGAAGAAGAAGAAGAAGAAGAAGAAGAAGAAAGAGAAGAAGAAGAAGAAGAAGAAGAAGAAGAAGAAGAAGAAGAAGAAGAAGAAGAAGAAGAAGAAGAAGAAGAAGAAGAAAAGAAGAAGAAGAAGAAGGATGAGGAGGAGGAGGGGGGGGCGGAGGAAGAAGAGGATAAGGAGGATGAAGGGAAGAGGAGGAAATGAGATAGAGTAGGAGGAAAATGAAGTTTGAAGCGTATCCCATCTATGGGGGGAAATCCATGACCAATCAAAATGATAATTACCCCCGCCTACCAGCAACAATGTACTGTGTCAGTATGTAAATGGGGCGAGTGACATCCAGTATAAGTCACGGCACAGACTAACACAACACAGCAAAAAATAAATGATGATCTCTATCAAGTACAGTCACACCTCAATAACCCGGACCGATATTATTATCCCGACTGATTTAAACTATCCGACATAATATGAGCAACATACATATCTTCCTCTCAACTCCTCCATCCTCTTGCTCCTCCTCCTCCTCCTCCTCCTCCTACTACTACTACTACTACTACTACTACTACTACTACTACTACTACTACTACTACTACTACTACTATACTACTACTACAACAACAACTACCACAACTACTACTACTACGACTGCTGTCACAACACAACTGATGCTGCTACTTCTACTGGTGCTACTACTACTACTACTACTACTACTACTACTACTACTACTACTACTACTACTACTGCTACTATTACTACCGCCACCACCACCACCAAGACTACTATACTGTAGGGCATAGAACCCCCCCCCCCCCCACCAACACACACACACACACACACTATGGTTTTAACCAACGCTTTGCACAGCATGCACGCCGATCGATAATAAATTAAGAATCATCACCAGCAGCACAATCATACACGATCAGGATGTATCATTGTGCACGATATTGGATTATGATCTCGACAAATTCTCAACACATTGTTTGCTTCAACACACACACACACACACACACACACACACACACACACACACCACATACAAACACGCTCAAAATAAGACACACATCACACAATGAATCATTATTCAATCAATAATGTGTCCAGAAATCAGAAATACATACACGTAAGGATACAGTTCCTTCTTCAACTAGCAACACACAAACACACACACACACAAGCGCCGGTTTGATTATTGGAAAGAAATAAAAAGAACCTCTCAAAAACCCCTAAAATAAAAACAAAAACAACAACAACAAAAAATAAGAAAACAAAAAAAAAAAAGCAAAAACAAAACAACATTTCAATAATAACCTCCCCCTCTCCAAAAAAAAAAAAAAAAAAAAAAAAACCCAACAAACCAACAAAAAAACAACAAGAAACAAATAAACAATAACAACAACAAAAGAAAAAGAGATATTGGCCTATTGTTATCCCGTCTCAATCAGTAGAGCATGTAGATAATGATTCAAAGCGTAAGGCCCATTTATCCAGTAATCACATACCTGTCCTTTCTTTCCTTCCCTTTGGTTGGACTCAGTGACATTCTTATATACTAATCAGTAGAGCAAATGGTTGGACTTCAATAGTTTCGCTAGATCCAACAAGGCTCGAGACTCGGCTACCCAATCACTGCTGGGTGGGAGGAGAGGCCAGAAAAAAAAAATATCTCCATTATCCATTCAATCTTCGACATAAACGGATCCATTTCGGTGCTTTAGTTGAGGTGACCTTCAACCGAAATAATAACAGCGACAACAACATCAACAATAACATAACGACAGCAAAAACAGTACCCCGCAACCGTTTAACAATATCAATTATTGCAACGACAGCGGCAAACGTAAGAAGCAGTATCACCACCAACACCGCCACAGCAACAACAAAAAACACCAACAACTACAGTATCTGTGTCGCAACAACAACAGTAACAACGATTAAATAAAAAGAAAAGAAATAATAAATTGAACATTAAAACGACTAAAACTACCAGCTATAGATAGTATGCGCTTAGCCAAGAAGCTCACAACATTGCCATCCGGAAGTATAACGGGCCAACACACAAATCTGTGTGTAACCTTCAACATTTATAGTCTGGTTAATACAGTACAGTGAGAATTACTCATAAACGCGGATGGCAATAAACAATAACAAAGACCCGAGTGACGTCAACTTCGTTCTACCTATAAGTGCTTTCAACAAGAGTTCCAGATCTAGATATAAATGATTAAGGCAGAACAGGAAATAATTTAAAAAAAAAAAAAAAAAACGAACGAAAGAGACAGTTAATCCCAGTTAATAACAAGACGGATTTCATAGATGGAAAGCACGCACCATTTAATCTCCCCCGTCAATCCAAAAGAACGTTCTTCAACACAACAGGCGCACACCTGACTAGGTGATGGCGTGACTCACGCGGTCATTCGTTATATATAGAATGAATGAGTTGAACTTCCGGTATTTAAAATGATGTGGAAGGAAGAGTAGTACATCCATAACAAGTTAATATCGGTCAAATGTGTCATAATATTCGGAAGGAGAAAAAAAAAAATCACCTTTGCTGGTTAAAGTACTCCCTTGTCCCGTCTTTTCATTTTTCATCTCCTAACCCCCCCCCCCCCCCCCCCCCCCCTTTTTTTTTTTTCTCCGCTAACACACACACACACACACACACACACATAGAGAGAGACACAGACACACATTCTCATTCGTATCCGTGCATTTTTAATTTTTTTCTTTTTTATTGCTTAATTTCATAGCCATGCTTAATTTGGAAGTTTTCCGGTGGCAGTGGCACCAACTTTTTAAGATCATAATAATGATAATATGGGCTTCAGAAAATGGAAGGAGAAATACTTGTCTAAATTATTTTTTTAGGTCTAGAATTTGCCTACACAAGTCAGTAACCAAGAAAAAGTAAACTAAAGCGAGAGAAAAGGTAAAAAGGGGAATGGGGTTGGGAGAGAGAGAGAGAGAGAGAGAGAGAGAGAGAGAGAGAGAGAGAGAGAGAGAGAGAGAGAGAGAGAGAGAGAGAGAGAGAGAGAGAGAGAGAGAGAGAGAGAGAGAGAGAGATGCCATGGTGACAGAGAAGTATGGAAATCATTTCAAGAGACGACGAAGAAAAGACCTTTTTAAGGTTAAGGGTGAAAGGTCAGACCAAATTACTGGCATAATTTTGTCTCTGACGCGCGTTTACGACACTTCATGCGCTGAGCACGGGCACCTTTAACCAGTTAACTGTTTTACTCTGGAAAAAACAAAGTTGTATTTAAAAATTTGGCCAGTAAACTCGTCTTTCAAATATTCGATCGATTCAAATGACCCTCACCTTGGCAAGAACTCTCAAATATGAGACTTCGCAAAGTCCCAGGTTTGAGGGATTTTGCGAAGATGAAGATCATTTAAATCGATCGATATTTGAAGGACGAGTTTTCTGGCCAAATTTTTAAATACGTTTTTTTTTCTCTTCAGATTACGGCAGTTATATAACAGGTTAATTCCTCACACTCATCATCAACTTCAGATATGATGGCATTTGTTTTCCGTAACATAACACAACAAAACCACCAGTGGCACCTCTTGCTCTTTATATGAAAACTTGCGCAGTGCATTCACTGTTATCGTTAAACTTCTTCTGTACATCCTGAGTACATAATAGATAATAATTCTATTAAAATAAACTAGGTCACTAAAATAAAGGCGTATAATATAATATTATCATACATCGCGTATTGCTGTGGGGAGAAAGACAAAGTTGGTGGTTGGGGGGGGGGGGGAGAGCTTGAAGTGGGAGAGAGAGAGAGAGAGAGAGAGAGAGAGAGAGAGTAGGAGAGAAGAGAGGAGAGAAGAGAGAGAGAGAGAGAGAGAGAGAGAGAGAGAGAGAGAGAGAGACTGCACTAAATATTACCAGACAAGTTCTAATATACGGAACCCAAAAGGAACTAATATGGAACCCATAAGGAACGAGAAGAGAGAGTGGTGCCAAGGAATAGCTGGAGAAGGGCATTGATGGAGGACCTAAATAAAAAACTTAATGAAGCTTAATCAAGTAGGACGAGAACTGATTGTCAACGAATTATCAAATAAGTGCAGCCTAGTATAGAAGGTAATATAGTAATACATCCTATTCATGTAGTAACTTATTGTGTATTTTAACAGTCTAAGTCTAAAGTATAATATAATATTAATTAACATCATTTTTTTTAATTTATATAATAGCTCATTGAGCAAAAAGTGGACTTAGTACCTTTTGATCCTGACCTCCCACCTCATATCTTAAAGACCTCTATCCGGCCATTCTTTGCTAATACTGCCATTAAAACCAAAACAATGACCACCCTAGGAATCCCTAAAGAGACAACGGGAACCAAGATCGAGATCTTAACGCAGCAGTAATTTAACCAGGTAACCGCCGTGCTCTGGAAAAAAAACAACTCTTATTTCAAAATTTGGCCAGAAAACTCGCCCTTCAAATATCGATCGATTTAAATGGCTCTCATCCCGGCAAAAACTCTCAAAACTGAGACTTCGCGAAGTCTTCATTAAAGTCCCAGGTATGAGAGTTTCTGCAAAGATGAGGGTAATTTAAATCGACCGATATTTGAAGGACGAGTTTTCTGGCCAAATTTTTAAATACGAGTTTTTTTGGGGGGTTTTTTTCTCTCCCATAGGACGGCCGTTAACTGGTTAATCGTGCCAGACATGGCCGGGTGAACATCAATGGTGCGACAACAGGAAACTGGCAACATTTGAACCATACACACGGTAGCCATAAAACTACCCCTGCATACAAGATTCAGTAGTGGAAGCCAGCAGGTAGGTTGGGGGTAAGGGATAGCTAGCTGTCTGCTCCGCGTAATGCTACCCGTTTAAGTATGTATGAGAAAATCTATATGAATAACATAAGCAGTTTACATATATCTATTATCATTGAAATGGAAGTAAAAAAAAAAAATAAAAAAAAATATTTAAAAAACTTCCTTCCAACCCCCCCCCCCCCCCAACTCTTCTTTACAGGATGTGCTATATTATGGTCTTGTTGCATGACACTCTTCTTCGGGATGTTGTGGGTTAAAGTCCAGATCTGAGCGGCGCATAGTTGAGTCCTTGAAAAGAGCTCTTTACTCTCATTCTCTCACCGTATATGGGTGTAAAGTAAATGCCTAGTAGTCTCTGTCTCTGTCGGGGGGGGGGGGGGGGGGGGGGGGGGGGGGGGGGGGGGGGGGGGGGGGGGGGGGGGGGAGGAATGTAATATAGCCTATATCAGTTGGCCATCTGGTGAAAAATAAATACACCTTATTTCGATTCGCAATACTGGGCTGAGTACAAAACAACTGATTGAAAGAGTGAAAATGAAGAGGCTTCGTATGGGAACAATACAGGCAATGGATGTTTCGTGCTGACGAAGAAGGGGTTTGTACACGAAACGTCCATTGTCTGTATTGTTCCCATACGAAACCTCTCCATTTTCACTCTTTCGTTGGCATTTTCACGATCACAGACAGGCTTCAGGTAGCCCCTACCACCGTTTCGTAGAACAACCGTTTGAAGTTTAGAACGATAATAACCACCTTGAATGAAAACCACCGCACCTTTGTAACACCATCATCCGGTAGCAGTAACATCATCATCCAGTAGATCGATAAACGATAAACAGGTTTTCAGGTAAGAAGAGTGACATCATACCATTTATCCAAAATATCTTTTTTTTAAACCCTACCTAGGATAATGTTTTTCCTTTATTTAAAATCCCGGTGGTTGATTGTGTAACAATCAAGAAAAATTTAGTCTAGACAGTTCATCTACAGTGTTAAAATGCCAGGCAAGAAGCTTTGTCTGGCACTTCTTCGTATGCACACCTTTTCAGATTGAAATCCTACGCACAACATGTGTTCTTATTCAGTTAAAACTCTCAAACAGACAGAACTGCCTACCGTTACGAAAAAAATCGTAGAATTACGAAATGTTGGCTTCAATTTCCGAATTTCATCTCTCTGAAAATGAAAGGTGATACAAGACTATAAAGCTTAAGGATTGTGTTGCATTATTTAATCCTTTGAGGGTAAATTTCTGATTTGCTATACATTAATTAATATAAATGTTGCTGCTCGAAGCTCGAAGAAATAAATAACAATGTGAAATTGAATCTATCTTCAATTTAATATACGAAAACAGATAAAAGGGACGTTTCAGGTTTCCCCTTTGTCAACAAAACATGATGATTGAAACACCCCAGACGAATGAGATAATGTGGTAGTAAGCGGCGTTGTTAAGATTCGTCTGTAGTGTTTCATTCATCCTGTTTTGTTGATAAAGGGGAAGCCCGAAACGTCCCTTTTATCTGTTTTCGTATATTAAATTGAAGCTTACATTCAATTTCACATTGTTTATTTATACATTAACTATAGCGACCATAGCATTTCTATCCCCTAAAAAATACGAATTTTTAAAACATATTTCAAGTAGGCAGGTCTGCTCTCAAACTTGTCATTGAAGGCTACACATTCCAGATTGCACCACACATTCCAGATTACATCACTTACGATGTATTATCCAAACTTCAAACCGAAACTTGAAAACTGTCTGCGGTAGACAAAATCTAAACACTGTCTTGTTTGTTCGAAAGTGTGAGTAAATCAATAGATGTCTAAGAGCTGGGAACTGAGAAAAACAGTAATATCACACACACCTTAAATGCACACACATCACATACCCCCCCCCCCCCCCCCCCCCCCCAAACCCCCCCCCAAACCCACCCCCCCCCCCCCCAAAAAAAAAAAAAAAAATTAAAAAAAAAAAAATAAATAAATAAAAAAAAAAACAAAAAAAAAAACAAAACAAAAAAAAAAAAAACACAACAAAACAAACAAAAACAAACAGACAAATGAAACTTGAATGAGCCTCCCCTTGGACATCATACTCTGTCGTCATTCATCGTACCCGACGTGTAGATAAATGCAAATTATAAGTGCACATAGATCGTATCCCACACTGTTTAATATGGTGATATTGATTGAGAAAAAGTGAACTTAAAACATTTCTTCTTATTATTTATTATTATATACATACATACATACATAAATACATACATACAACCATACATACATACACACATATATACATACACACATACATACATAAATCCAAACGTACATACATACATACATACATACAACATACATACATACATACATATACATACATACATACATACATACATACATACATACATACATACATACATACATACATACACACGTACAACCATCCATCCATCCATATAAAACACACACAAGACTGTGAGAGGAATCATACACCCCCCATAAGTAAAATACAGATAAAGTACAGGCGATATATTTATACAAGGCAAACGGATCACATCAGATACGGAGCAAAGTTGAAGTCGGTAAACATTTGACGGTTGTTTAAGATTTAAATTATGTACCGGAGCACCACTCCAAATATAGGTGAACGTAAACTTACATAATGTGAATAATAAACCCCTTACAGATGTGCACTGTTAAAAAAAAAAGAAATAAAAAAATAAAAATAATAATAATAATAAATAATAATAATAATAATAATAATAATATATAATAATAATATATAATAATAATAATAATAATAATAATAATAATAATAATTTTTTTTTAAAAAAGAAAAGAAAAGAAAAAAAAAAGAAGAAAAAGTAATTAGAATAAAACAGGCTCCCAACTTCGCGAAGTCTCAGGTTGGAGAGTTTTTGCCAAGATGTGGATCATTTAAATCGATCGATATTTTAAGGACGAGTTTTCTGGCCAAAATTATTTTAAATACGGGGTTTTCCAGAGTACGACAGTTAACTGGTTAAAATAATAAAATGAGAATTTAAAAAAAAATTTTAACAGACATATTTAGGCCCTTACGGGTTAAATAAATAAACGTGAACAAATTAAATAGATCCCATCTCATCCCATCTAAGTACGAAATCTCTGCGCTGCGCTGCTCAAAGCGTGTACCTGAAAGTTTTATCAAATTATTAAGGTCAAAGTTCGCTTAGTTCTCTCTCTCTCTCTCTCTCTCTCT
>NC_088367.1:43928999-43936499 GCF_034508935.2 Berghia stephanieae
GTCTATTGATTTAAAAAAAAAAAAAATTTGATAGTCAAAAATGTCAATCCTCCCATCCTCTCCTGTGTTCACATTTTTATAAGGAGTCTTATTTTATTGTTAAAGAGCACTAATGTTTTTGAACGGGTGTTTAACACAAATGTGGGTATTAAATATTACACAAATTTCTCATGGTGAATCAAATGATCGCCATCATTTGATTTTGTTAAACAAGGGGATTTAGGCTCTGAGGAGAAGTCGTCAAGAGCGATCAATCATGCCCACTGATGTGGGAACTAAACTCAGGTTTGAAACAGCCTGTGTTACACAGATATATCCTTTCGTGTCAATCCTGAGTTGCCTTAAAGTACTTAAATAAACTTCTAGAAAGAATTTTTGAAATGTAAAACGGATGGTGCCCTTGACAGTAGAGTGAAATCTCTGCAACCTTTCAAACCAATTCTGAGATTTAGGCTAAACAGCTGGATATTGAAATCTGAAAGAACACAAAAACAAACAAAAGAAACAACAGGACATTCAAATTGGCGGGGAAGTGATCTTCAGTCTGGGTAGAATACATTGGATAGTTGCTAAAATGGAGGTACGCCCAAAGAGGAATTCCCTTTCTTAACCCTGAAGAGAAATTTCTCTTTATAGTCTATACCAAATGAAGACTGAAATAATCCAGACATACACTGCAGTGCAAAGCTGCAATATGAGCAATGGCGAGGTGATTTGCTGAAGGCCACAGTACAGTGACACCAGGACAAACCCTGGGAAGAGACCAATACATCACAAGCCCAGCGCTTGACTGGAACCCTCAAGGCCCCGGCGAATAGGACATCCAGCAATAATACGGTGAAGAGTGCTAATTTGGAACTAAAAGTGTCAAAATGTCGTGTGAGTGTGTGTTGGGGGGGGGGGGGGGGGGGGGGGGGGGGGGGGGGGGGGGGGGGAGGGGTGGGGGGGGGTGAGGGGAGTGGGGGGGGTGTGGGGGGGGGGGGGGGGGGGGGGGGGGGGGGGGAAAGGAAAAGGTGGTAGCCAAAGACCGTCCCAGATGGAAATCCTTGGTGGACACTCTGACTCTATGCTCCAGATGGAGTCAAAAGGAATAAGTAAGTACAGTGACACCAGATGTCAAACTCAGTACATTTTAGAGAAAGACGCAAAGATTATACTGCTGTGCCATGCAGTCTAAGTATTGGTTGAAATTTTAGGGTGACACAATCAGACAGTAGCTTCGAAACATGAATGTGGGCCAGCCAATGCCGAATGGGTCAACTGATACGGATTTGTGGTGTGACTCGCTGAAGACCACAGCAGTGAGACTGGCAGTCAAACTAAGTACTTTTTAGGTGAGAAGCAAAGTCAAAGACAATACCGTTGTGCCATGCAGTCTAAAACTAGGTCGAACTGCTTTAAAATCCCACAGACAAGAACACAAAACTACAGAATTCTTTCTTAATTAGAACTAACTCGTAGTGGAATGGGCTGGATGAACTGGTCATCATGGCACCACACCTAAACGATTCCAAGGCCCGACTGACATGGGCCCGCGCCCAATGAGGACGCCGCTGAAATACAACCAGACCAATGGTTTCTTCAGCGCCAACCATACAGATACAGAACTGTAGGGTGATACAATCAGAAGGCAACTTCGAAATAGTTCATGAATGAGGGCCAGGAGTTACTGACATGGATTTGTGGCATGACTCGCTGAAGGCTGCAGTGATACTGGAAGTCAAGCTCAGTACCTTTTGGGTAAGAAGCAAAGATGATAATGCAGCTGCAGTCTAATACTGGGTTGAACTGTAGGGTGACACAATCCGAAGGCCGATTCGAAATAAATGTGGCCAGCTTTTGCCGAACAAGTTGGTGGATTTGTGATGTGACCATCCAATATTGCTGCCACTCTTGCAAAACTTATTAGATGTGATCTACACTGATCCCAGCTGGGTAATAGAGCATTTGAGCATTGGACTTGAAAAAGAAAGTCAGGCATATCAGAATTTTTGTCACTCTATTGGTAAATAAAAGACAGAAAAATGACAATTGTTTGCCAAACAGGGTTAACTTCTTATTCCATTATAATGTCAACAAAATTTCTCATACACACACACACACACACACACACACACACCAAAATATTGTTCTTCAATCATAAAAAGATGATCGTAATAGTGATAGTGATAGTAATAATAGTCATAGACTAAAGAAAATGTGATACGACTCGTCTCTCTCTCTCTCTCTCTCTCTCTCTCTCTCTCTCTCTCTCTCTCTCTCTCTCTCTCTCTCTCTCTCTCTCCACATGAAAACTGCTTCTTAAATTAAATATAAATGAATAATTGGTTGTATGAAAAAAAATTTTTCAGGCCTATACATATATCATTACATCATCCCCACGCACTGACATGCAAACAAGACATAAGACTGTCGTCTTTTCAAATTGAACATGGACATCAAGTGATAGCTTTAAAATCTGAAGTGGGTACCGGCAGGGTTATTCTCATCAAATTTCAGACAATAAAGACACCATGGTCATAGGATTAACACTGCCTGATTTAGGCTACATATCATAGACACAACTAGAGAATCTTTTCATTATCTAAAATATCTAACTACTTCTACAAGGCTATCACTACTGCTACTACTGCTACTACTACTACTACTACTACAACTACTACAACTTTTAGTTTATTTATAAATTTGTTACAACTCCCCATTTTCCCTTGATCTTACCTGCAGGTGAATGGGTACTTTTTTAACAGGTGCTCTATGAGAACTCATTTTGGGACGTCAGCTTGTAAATCGATGGTTTAGTCCTTACAAATAAAATGATAATCCGAAAGTTTGGTGACAAAAGATGGATGAATTCACTGAAGTCAAAGAAAAGTTCAAATCCCAATCGTTAGTTTTAGTAGACAGCAGTCAGTCAGTCGCACCAAAAACCAAACGATAATCCACTGAAATTTAGACGCTTACCATCCAAATAAATCTAAAACAGAAACAAAAATAGAATCACCATAGCCTACCTGAGAAACACATTAACTCTTAGGTAAATAAAGAAAAATGAGCAAATAAAAAATAAATAAATAAAGCTTACTTGACTCACTAATACTTACAGTAACCACGGACAAGGCTAGACACATACAATGCTTCTGCACTGCTGCTCTACCTACCGCTACCAACTCGAACTATGGGTCGAGGGCTTCCCCACCCCTATATAATAGTCTATAGCCTACTTACAACAATACACTGAGACCTAATCAGATCATACATTCTTCGTGATAATCGTTTCCAGTAAATAACTATTACCATGTATTTAAAAGCAAAAACGAAATAGCCGGCCTGCGAATAATTTATCCGAAATGAGCGGTCACAACCATAACACAGCTGAAAAATGTGACGTAGCACACTGACTACACATTCAACACACTGTCAGTGAGTAAACTTCTGTGTCAAACTTAACCCGGAAAAAAACGAAGAGTAGCCTTGAACAATCCCTTCATTAACTCCCTACCTTCGAATTGTTGAATACGATGTTTTGAAGATCAAGTGATTCACACTTGATAAAATAATAAAACAAATCAATAAAATACAAGCGGAATGTTGAAATATTGACACAGCGCTCAGAACAACGAGAGAGTTGGCCGGTTTGAGGAAGCGGGAAAGTTCGGTGTTTCTACCACTGGTTCCCCGTCAATGCACGATCGAGCATCGCGAGTGAAGGTGGAGCCCTTCAACGAGCATGAGTAATATTTTGGCCGGAACCGGCGTTTTACTGTGTCGAGTAAGTACGTGTGCATTGCCAACAATGCGCGGTTTTTTTTTTTCAACGATGAATGAGAATGGCAATGACAATGAATGTGCGCTCTATGAAATCTCTCCAGTATTGAACGGACTTACCCCTTTATCGCGAAATCACTGTTGCCGCACCTTCCTTATTCATTGCAGCCATAGACTGAAATATTACTCATTCATTCGCGCGCTCATTCATCCTTTCATAACTAATTGATCATTGATTGATATGAAAATATGATCTAGCGGCGCGTTATTTACATGTTATTTAATACGAAAACAATAAAGAGTAGTAGGTTGGGGTTTGTTTTTTTTTTTCTCACTTTTTTGCTTTAATTTAGTCTCTTCCCCCCCCCCCCCCCCCCCCCCCTTTCTTTCTTCCTTCCTTCCTTCCCTTTTCTTTTTGATGCCTGTTTCTTGCTTTGCTTTATACTTTATTTGATAGGCATACTTGTGAAGACCCCGGAAATAAACGCATCTACGAACAGGCACTCTCGTCTTAATCAATTAATGATTATACAACTGTGTTGTAGAAATTAACATAGTTCGTGAGCCATCAACGGTCACATTCATAATAAAGTCTGTAGGTGCGCGCAAATGAATCTGGCAACAGGGCGACTAGTGGGCGATTCCCAACGTCAAATTATGACCAATTATTAAACCCAAGCAGATTTTCTAAATAATCATTAGGGTCAACAGGTGATAGAATTACACTTAATTGTGGGGGAAAGGGGGGGGGGGGGAGGGGGAGTTCGCAAGTTAGGTACTTGTATACAATCTGTAAAAAATACTTTTATATTGGTATCAAATATCTGATATATGATTTGTACTTTGCTAATATTTGATTAATTAAGAGAACTTGGAAATTGACTGGATATATCCTTAGAATGGATCTGAATGCAATTCCCAGGATAGCCCTCAGGTGGACCCCCCAGGGAATGAGAAGAAGGGGCCGCCCGCTGGAGGTCTGGAGGAGGAGCATCAAAAGAGACATGAAAGCTAGTGGATGGTCTTGGGGACAGTTGACAAAAATGGCCTCCAATCGAGAAAGATGGCGTTCCACCTTGTCAGCCTTATGTGATTATCAATGCCAAAGAGGATAAGTAAGTAAGTAATGTTTGATTCACTGATACATGTTATTTAGCCATTATCTTTATTTATGGTCTGATTGAGATTTGCAGAGATATTTTACTTTTCTTTACCATTACAGGATTTTCAAAGGTCAATAGACCTATTCAACCCTTAATAGGATTCAGTAGTCTGATGTCACGCCGCCAGGCAACGGCGGCCATCTTGGCTCTAAAATCATTACTTTTTTATTCTTCATGCTGGCTAGAACTTTTCATTCCCTTTTCATATGCCTTTTGATCAGAATGTGTAAAAGTCAAAACATGATCAAATTTATGTGTTTTTTTCCCTCTGGAAGCGTTTTTATGCTAGCCGGAGAAATATTTCATACGGGCGTCCGCCATTGTTCCGATAGTTTAGAGCCAGTGTTACTAAGTTACCATGCGTCATTAGGAAGGAAGTGACGTTACGACTATTGAATCCTATTATGATGTTATAATGAATGTTATTTTAATTTGCCAGTAACTTTTTGCTCGTTGGCAAAATTTAACATTGGCTGTGTCGATCAACTTTGACCCCCAACCCTGTTATTTTTTCAAGAATAGGTTTGAATAAATAAAGGAATTTTTTTGTTTTTGTTTACTTATAATATGTGACCCCTCGCCTCAAAACGGTATTAAGTCGGGATGACTAAGAGGCTGAAAATTAAATTTGTAGCCAGAAATATCAGACTTGCGTTCAGTTTATAAATTGTATTGAGGAGAATGAATATCATATTTCAGGTTGCTAAATACCAGTAATTCATATTTTTGTCCAGTTTCACTTTAATTTGACTTTTTAGCATCTGGTCTATCCCGACATAATACCGCTTTGAGACGTTGGGTCACATATTTTAATTTCATTTTTTTTCTCTTCGGAAAGTGGAGGGGGTCCCCACATCAAGGGATGATAAATCTGACAGACTCACTCTCACAAACAATTTGTATCAGGGCGATAACATTCTGAAATAACATGCCACTTGAAGATAAGCAACATTCTTCATATAATAACACGCTCTTCCATTGACTACGGCACTGAACAATTGTTATCTCTCTGTTTATCACTTCTATTCTTTTTCTTCTTATCCCCCCCCCCCCCCCCCCCCCCCCCCCCCCCCCCGCGAAGAGCATTGTGATTCATTGTTAATGGAAGTGAAAGCGCGGTAGATATGAATAGTTAATATTATGACAACGATAATCCCATGCCTTGTTACATGTTACCCTTTTGTGCGGCTATGTGGTCTGGTGGTATGACACCCGCCTTCGGATTGTTAGGGTCCAGGGTTCGAAACTCGCTCTGAGCGGCGCATTGTTGAGTCTTAGGAAAAGACTCTTTATTTACTCACATTCTCTAACCTTACTCAGTTGTAATACTAGTATCTGGCAGTTAACAGTGTTGTCTCTGTAAAAAAAAAATAATGTAATATTGCCTAGTCGTCTTTCATGTTAAATGTTGCTGTTGGCTAGGGATCCCTTTATAAAGCGCGTTGAACATGTTTAGGGAATATATTGCGCTATACAAAAGTTCAATATTTTGTTTGACTCCTTGTTGATACCATCCATCTACTTATTTATCTTTTATCAATGACAGCAACAATGAACTGATAAAACTAATTTTGTTTGAATCCGTATTGACACCATCTACTTATTTATTATCTTTCATCCATGACAGCAACAGATAACTGATAAAATGTCTGTGGCTCATAGCCTTTCTACTCCTGTAATCTCCCCTTAAAAAAAAAAAAACAACAACTAAAGCCTAAAACCACAGAGGAACTCGTTTGGACATAAAGATTAAAAAAAAACAACAACAAAAACTTGAGCTTTTACATAGCGCAATATCCACAAAAAGTGTTCAAAGCTCTTTACAAAAGGGCCCTGTTCAACAGCAACACGTAACATGTAGAACGAGACATGACGACTGTAAGGCGATATTACATATTTTGTCCGACAGAGAAAACGCTGTTAACGGCCAGTTACTCATTTTACACTTGAGTACGATGAGAGAATGTGAGTAAATAGCCTTTTCCAAGGACTCAACCTTGCGCCGAGCAAGCTCGAGCCCGGGACATTCTGATCCGAAAGAAAGTATCATACCACCAGACCACATGTGTTGTGTGTGTGTGTGTGTGTGTGTGCGCGCGCGCGCGTGTGTGAGTAAGAGAGAGAGAGAGAGAGAGACAGAGAGAGAGAGAGAGAGAGAGAGAGAGAGAGAGAGAGAGAGAGAGAGAGAGAGAGATCAGTTCAATATTTATGATTAGTAATGTCTATACAAAGGGAGAGAACCGATTTTAATACTCCCGGATGGAAAATTCCCACGACTTACCTTAAAGTTAAAATTGTTGGGTTGTTAACAAAGCATTCTTTGTCAACTAGATATACTTTTAAAAGAATTAATAAACATCATTGTTAAAGACAATGTTAAAATAACGTATTTAACAGATTAACAAACAAATAAATGAATACGTAAATAAACAAATAAAAATGATTTATTATATCAAACATGTAAGATAATGATATTGATAATGATCATGGATGGTGATGATGATGGTGACGACGACGGCGACGACGCCCATGATGATGATGACAATAATAATAATACTTATAATTTTTAAAA
>NC_088367.1:43943999-43948999 GCF_034508935.2 Berghia stephanieae
TTATGACATGAGTAAACAACACACAACAAACCGCACGTGTGTGTAAAGAACACTTATTAATATTCAAACCAAAAAAAATTTTTCACCCACTCATTCTGCAGCTCAACTTAAAACGCTCCGGCTTCATGGTTAAAAAGAAACAAGAACTGAAAAAATAAAATAATAATAAAATAAAAATAAAAAGTTTTTCTCAATCAGGACAGCTGTTTATCGTGTTAAAACGAGCCTTTCATTAGTCGTGTTTCGTTTCGTTTCTTTTCTTCCCCCTCCTCCTCCTCCTCCTCCCCCCCCCCCCCCCCCCCCCCCCCCCCCCTCTCCAAACTGTTACTAACCATCTTTACAAGTTTAGTCGCTTTGATTGGAGCAGACAGTAGACAGACGGAATGTTACACATACAGTATGGAGGCTGTTAACTTTCATTTGTTTTATACATACTTTAACCCGTTAACTGTCGTATTCTGGAAAAATATGGATTAAAAAAATTTGGCCAGAAAACTCATCCTTCGAAGATCGATCGATTTTAATGACCCTCATCTTAGCAAAAACTCTCAAACCTGGGACTTGTCGAAGTCCCAGGTTTGAGAATTCTTTATTGTGTGTGGCCAAGATGATGGTCATTTAAATCGATCGATATTTGAAGGATGAGTTTTCTGGCCAAACTTTTAAATCAGTATTTTTCCAGACTTCGGCGGTTAACTGGTTAAAAAGTTTTACTGTAGCTTTGTATTTATAGGAGGAGAGTGTAACATGGCAACGAAAAGAATACAGTTACGAAGACACTGTGATGAGAGGAAGTGATATTATTTTGACTGGGTTAGAAGTGGGAGAAAGAGGATGAGAATTTGAGGTTGACGAGTGGTGTGAAAGGAGTAAAATCGTTGCACGAAAGGAGGAGAATGAGGAGGAGATGAAGAAGGAGGAGGAGGAGGAGGAGGAGGAGGAGGAGGAGAGAGAGAGAGAGAGAGAGAGAGAGAGAGAGAGAGAGAGAGAGAGAGAGATGATGATGATGATGATGATGATGATGAGATGATATATGATGATGAATGGTGATATGAATTGATGATGATGATGGTGGTGTTGATGATGATGATGATGATGATGATGATGATGATGATGATGATGATGATGATGATGATGATGATGATGATGCTATTGCTGATGGTGATGGTGATGACCATGTTGATGATGATGATGATGCTGATGATAATGATGATGATGATGATGGTAATGAGGATGATAGATAGATAGATAGATAGATAGATAGATAGATAGATAGATAGATAGATAGATGGATAGATAGGTAGACATATAGATAGATAGACTGACAGATGGACGGATGAGTGGGTGGGTGGGTGGATGGATGGATGGATGGATGGATGTATGGATGGATGGATGGATGGATGTATGGATGGATGGATGGATGGATAGATGGATATATAGATACAAAAATAGACGGAAACACATAACTCAGCCATTTGAAAGTAGTATATTGTCGAACTGGACAAGAAGAAAAATCAAAACAAAACTGAAGTTAAAGTCAAAAGATCATTTTTTTTTGAAGTTTAAGAGTTTAGACATCAAAACTTACACTCTTCAATAAAGGCGTTTATTATTGGCAAAATTCTACAATTAAAACTATAAATAGAATTTTAAATATCAAGATCAATCCGTCAGAATACCGTGTTGAGATTATATGTCACATATTGATTAAGCAGACAGTATCAGAGAGGTAAACAAATAGTGGTCGGGAAGCGCTAGAGAGAGATAGAGAGATACAGATAGAGAGAGAGAGAGAGAGGGGGGGGGGGGTTGGAGAAGGACAGAGAGAGAGAAAGAGAGAGAGAGAGAGAGAGGGGGGGGGGGGGTTCGAGGAAGTAGGCGTACAGGAGAGAGGAAGGAGGAGAAGGACAAGAAAGACGAGGAGGAATGTGAAGAGGAGATAAGGAAGAGGAGGAGAAGACGAGGAGTAGAGAGAGAGAGAGAGAGAGAGAGAGAGAGAGAGAGAGAGAGAGAGAGAGAGAGAGAGAGAGAGAGAGAGAGAGAGCAGGAAAAGAAGAGGAGGATGAAGAAGACCTACGATCACAGCATCGAACATCTATCTACCTGACTACCTGTCCAAATTCGTATATCCACATTTCCACATGGCACCTACCTACATACTTTGTGTATAAACAGAATAGGGCGTTTACTAACTCATTCGTCCGCAAGTTTACAAACTTCTACTGCCAATAAGATGTTATCGGGACAGCCAGCGCTGCCGCCAAACTCCACCAAACCCATTCTATATAATTTTGGTTAGAAAATTTTTACATCAAATTATATATATCAATCGTTTAAATTAACCCACAACTTACTAAATAAAATAAAAAAAACTAATAAAATTCAAAAAATTATAAATCCAAATATGAAACTTCACAGAAGTGTCAAGTTTACATTTGAAACATTTTGGCAAGTTAAGGATCATCTCAACTGATCAAAATTTGAAATAGAAGATTTCTGGTCAAAAAAAAAACAAAACAAAAACGTTTTTCGTCGGAATATGGCCAGTGCGTTTTTGAGATATTTCTTGCCACTATTTAGTGCACTCTTGTTGGCCACACATGCATGTTTATTCACGACCTCTCAGAAAATATTGTGACCTCAGGTCAAAGGAGATAGAAACGAAGGTCCCACCTAAATAATATTATTCTCCTTCGTACCTGGTTCACCAATGGAAACAGTTTATTCTTTAAAAAGTTAAACCTCGTTTTCTGCTTAGGAAGGTGCATTCATATGACACCAGAGAGTTCACAAGAGTAGTAAAGTTCCTTATAGTATTATAGAAAGAAATGAATTGAATAGGAAAGTGCCAGAAGACAATAGAAAATATAAATTTCGCGGCGGCGATGGGAGCTGACTGATTCGACAACTCCGCCTGGCCGGGGAGAGCGTAACTCTTCCGTATGAGCTATCCACCACTCAGTAAGGTCGTAGGTTCGAGCCCCCATCGCCGCCGCGAAATTTTTATTCTCTATTGTCTTCTGGCACTTTCCTACTCACTTCATTTCTTGTTATTATCAACATAAGTGCCTGCTCCACTCACTTTTCTGAATTATAATATTATAGTACTAACAACAGGTCCTGCAATACCTTATGGCAGTAGATTTACAATGTAGCAAGATGCACGGTTATGTGTGTGGTCTAGTGGTATGACACTTGCCTTAGGTCCGGACAGTCAAGAGTTCGAGTTTGGCTCTCAGCGGCGCATAGTTGAGTAACTTGGAAAATGCTCTTAGCTCACATTCTCTCACCGTACTCAGGAGTAAATTGAGTACCTGGCCGTTAACAGCGTTGTCTATGTCGCGCCCAATACGCATCATGTCTCATCGTATGTGTTAAGTGTTGCTGTTGGCTGGTGACCCCGGTGTAAGCACGACATGTAGTTTATAAAAGCTCCAGATGAATAATGAGTCACCTTGCAATGGATAATTTTAGTCTACAAAATAACAACAACAACAACAACAACAATATTAACAACAACAACAACTACTACTACTACTACTACTACTACTACTACTACTACTACTACTACTACTACTACTACTACTACTACTACTACTACTACTACTACTATAAAGATAAGGATGATGACGGATGATGATGATGATGATGGTGATGATGATGATGATGATGATGATGATGATGATGATATTAATAAAGATTATAACAATAACGATATTTAACCCATTTAAAGACCCCCCCCGTTCTCTCCCCCCCCCCCCCCCCCTCCCAAAAAAAGAGAAAGAAGAAAAAATAACGAATTACGAACATTGAACAAGTTTTAAACACACACACACACACACACACACACACACACACACACACACACACATATATACGACAAAAATGTTTCTCTCGCCCCCCCCCCCCCCCCCCTCTCTTTCCCCAAAAAAAAACAGCCCCACCAAAAGCAATTCCCCCCCCCCCCCCCAAAGATAATAAAAAAGAATTAAAAAATTAAAAACCAACAAAAAAGAAAAAAAATAAACGATAAAGAAAGACAGGGGAAAAAAAACAAAGTAAACAAGAAAACAATAATTGCAAACATTAAAATGAAACAATTCTAAAACCAAAACGCATAAGATATGACGGCAACGGGACGGTATGTAAAGTGGTCTCATTAGTCAAGTGCCAAAATGTACCAACGATAAGATTATAAAGTTAAAGGATCGATCTTATCTCCACTACGACGACGACGACACTTAAATTAGGATAAGACAGTTATCGTATCGCGCGTGTAAGGAGGTGATTTGTTCTTGCAACTAAACTGACGTGCGAACGCTCTTAGTCTTAGCGAGCACTGGATTCACGAACATTTTTTGAGTTCACTGAGTTTAAACGATTCAGGTTCATTCTTTGAATTACTTGACTTATAGATAGAACGAAGATGACACCACTCGGGTCTTTGTTATTGTTTTTTTTTTTTTTTTCGCAATCCGCGTTTATGAAGTAATTCTCACTAAATTGTATTTTCCGGACTATAAAAGTTCATGGTTACACATAGTTTTGTGTTTTGGTCCGTTATACTTCCGGATGGCAATGTTGTGAGCTTCTTAGGCGAGCGCATACTATCTATTGCCGATCGCCTCCTGATCTTCGGACTGGGACGCTTTGGCAGCTTCTCTGATTTTGTTGAGTGAATTCTTTCCACTGATGACGGTTTGCTGCGATGGATCTCAGGTGTTCTAAATCCTTTTCGCATCTCAGTTCTTGTTTGTCATCGAGGCGCTTGCGGTCTTTATTTATCGTAATGTATAATATGCTTGTAATGGGTCTGCCTTTGTGTTTGTTATGTCCGCTTGGTGTAAAGAATAACGCCATTGGCTTATTAGCTGGAATATTTCTGTCTCTCCTTAAGATATGTCCAAATAGTCTCCATCTTGTTTCCAAAATTTGAATCGATAGCGGTGGTGAGGGAGAGAGAGAGAGAGAGAGAGAGAGAGAGAGAGAGAGAGAAGAGA
>NC_088367.1:43951499-43958999 GCF_034508935.2 Berghia stephanieae
TAGATAACCAGAGATAGACATAGAGGTCTGGATGCTCGATATATATATATATATATATATATATATATATATATATATATATATAATTTTTTTTTATTATTATATATTTACCACAATGTTGGAGTCAGTCTACATCGATGTTTCAGGCCTTTTCAGCCATCGTTAGGACTGTGTGTTACATGAAAAAAATTCAAGCCAAACTCATGTAACACACAGTCCTGACGATGGCTGAAAAGGCCTGAAACATCGATGTAGACTGACTCCAACATTGTAGTAAATATTAAAATAATAAGTCGCTTCATTGCTACATGTCGAGCACTATTCGTACCATATTTGTATCGAACACGATTCAATATATATATATATATATATATATATATATATATATATATATATATATATATTGTTGAATATCGCATATGATTTAACCCTCTCTTTACCATGCTGAGAAAAAATTGCCACACACGTTACGATGCAACTAACATTTATCTCATTCTAATTTCTTTTGTGCATCACAATAAATATAGATAGTATGCGCTTGGCTAAGACGCTCATAACATTGCCATCCGGAAGTATAACGGACCAACACACAAAACTGTGTGCAAACATGAACGTTTATAGTCGGGTTAATACAGTTCAGTGAGCATTACTCATAAACGCGGATGGCAAAAAACAAGAACAAAGACCTAAGTGACGTCATCTTCGAACTATCTATAAAAGCAAATGTTTTGTAATAGCTATGAAACTGGACACTGTGTTGTAGAGTTCAATTTGCTGGACAGTAATATGTATAGAAAGTATATGTTGCTTTTCTGTTTGAGTAAGAAAAATATATTTTTGTGTTGGAAGGGTGGGATATTTCAGGGACAATTCTGAAAATGGCTGGTAAGGAGAGAGTTAACGTTGAATAAAAATAGATAGACGGATAGATAGATGGATGGATAGAAGAATAAATATACGCGATAAATATATGGATGCACTTAACTCTCCATTCAACACACTTTTTACTCGGACAACATTTTTCATACGTAACGCAACGAATATTATCCCCCCCCCCCCCCCCCTTCCCCTCACCCCATCTTCATTTTCCATAGAATTTTAGGGGGGAAAAAAGGAAACGCGAACATGGAACTGGCAGCAGACAAAGGGAGATAACCTATCATATAAAAACAAACGAATGCAATGACGTCATAAATAGTACTGGGAAGAGTCGAGGCAGGGTTGGGTGGGGAAAAATAGAACCTAATCTAGCATTGGGTAGGGCCTGAAAATAATTGCTAAAAGACTGACATGCTGATATCGATAGAATGAAGTTGACGTCACTCAGGTCTTTGTCATCGTTTTTTGCCATCCGCGTTTATGAGTAATTCTCACTAAACTGTCTTAACCAGACTAAAACCGTACAAGGTGACAAATTATTTTGTGTGTTGGTCCGTTTGGCAATGCTGTGAGTTTCTTAGCCAAGCGCACACTATCTATATATAGTTTTCGCTTGGCTGAGAAGCTCACAACATTGCCATCCGGAAATGATATAACGAACAAACACACAAAACTGTGTGTAATCTTGAACGTTTATAGTCTGGTTAATACAGTTTAGTGAGAATTACTCATAAACATCGATGGCAAAAACAAAAAACAAAACAATAACAAAGACCAGAGTGACGTCAACTTCGTTCTATCTATTGACATTGAGTCTTGATGTTATTGTCGCAGTGCCATGAGTAAGTAATGGCCTTTACGCGATGATACAGCCATCTTGTCCTGCCAATGTCAGGTTGAAAACCAGCAAATTTTGCGAGATTAATAATATTATTAAATAAGTACCATTGATGTTATTATTATTATTATTATTATTATTATATTATTATTATTATTATTATTATTATTATTATTATTATTATTATTATTATTTATTATTATTATTATTATTATTATTATTATTATTATTATTATTATTATTTTTAAATATTATTATTATTATTATTATTATTATTATTATTTATTTATTTATTTATTTATTTATTATTATTCTTTTAGAGAAGAGAGAGAGAGAGAGAGAGAGAGAGAGAGAGAGAGAGAGGAAGAGAGAGAGAGACAGAGAGAGAGAGAGAGAGATAGAGAAAGGTCTAAACCGTCTCGTTAATAAAATAGCTTTGCTCCTTGCCATTTTATAGAAATCTTAAGCTGGTTTTAATGTCTGCCTTTAGAAAATATAGTAAGACCAAAAATACAATGAACAAAACAAAACAAAAACAAACAAAAAAAAAAAAAAAAAAAAAAAAAACACACAAAAAAAAAAAAAAAAAAAAAATACAAAACAGACAAAACACACACAAAAAAAAACATAAACAAAGACAAACTAAAAAAAAGCCCAAAACAAAAAAAAAAAAACAAAACAAAAAGAAATCCAAATATATTAAAAAATAATCAGCAACAACAATAACAGCAACAACAACAACAAACTAAAAAAAATGGAAGCAGATCGATAACCCAACAAAAACAAAAACCAACCAAACAAACAAACAAAAAAAAAAAAAGAAAAAAAGAAAGTAAAACGTAAACAATAAAGAAAGCAAATGAGTAAATCAATAACACAAACTAACCCCCCCTCCCCCCACCCCCTCCCAATTCCAACCACCTCCCTCAACTAAATACACACGAAAGCTGTCTTTGGAGAAGGCTCTTTACTCTCATTCTCTCACCGTACTCATAACGGACCAACACACAAAACTGTGTGTATCCATGAACGTTTATAGTCTGGTACACGCGGATGGCAAAAAACTTCAACAAAGACCCGAGTGACGTCATCTTCGAACTATCTATAGGTAGATTAATTGGATTGCGGGACGTAAAAGAGAGAGAGAGAGAGAGAGAGAGAGAGAGAGAGAGAGAGAGAGAGAGAGAGAGAGAGAGTATTTCATGATCTTTTTATTGACGACCATCCTATATTTACATTATTAGAAAATAAAATGCCACCACTCTGAAAGCAGAAGAGCAATTCCACAAGGTATGTTTTCCAGTCCTCCAGAAGAGTGGTTTTACACTTCCAATGAGATTGAAACCAGTTGTTTTTACATCACACATAGCTAGATAGACTGTGTGTTTACAATTGTTTATCGTTTACTGTTAAAATTGAACAAAGAAAAGCAAAGTGTAGAGATTCGAAACACTTGAAGAGGTGGGAGAGAAAACGAAGTGTTGCACTCAAGAGAAGCGTTCAAGAGAAACTGTAAATAAAATCAGGAATCAAACCTACTTTGAAATCTTCCTCCTCATCCTCTCCCCCCCCCCCCCCTCTCTCTCCCTTTCTCCTTTATTATCGTTATCATTATGATGACTATACCCGCATAATACGATCACAACAACAATCAATAAATTATGCCAGATCCGGGATAATGATGAATCATGCAAAGACTCACCTCATGATTTTAATCCCATCTGGCAAATATCATCATTCATCATCATCATCATCATCATCATCATCATCATCATCATCATCATCATCATCATCATCATCATCATCATCACCATCATCACCATTATCTCCACCATCACCACCAGCACCACTTCCACAACGACAACCACCATCACCACCACCACCACAACCACCACCACCACCACCACCATCATCATCATCATCATCATCAACATCATCATCATCATCCCAATAACGATCAATACATTTTGTATTAGAGGTTTATTAGTCATCCAACTCTCCCTCTAACTGCCCCATCCTAGGTCCTCAATCCCCCCCCCCTCCCTCCCCCAACCACCGCACACACACACACACACACACACACACACACACACAAACTTTCTTAATGACATCTGCGAAACATCCAATTCATTTCCTCTGCCTATGATATTTGGATGAGCTGTTCAAGAAAAATTTATAAGATAATAAATAAAAATCATCCAATAAAGATCAAAGATCAGTATTCAAAATACGACAAAAAGAAATATACAGAAACTTGAGTATATTGTGAATAAATTAAATTCCCTTTATTCATCCCATAGGGGAAATTTGTCTCTAGGGTCTATTCCAAGTGAAGAATGGAATAACCCAGGCGTCAGCCGCAAATTGAGCTAGGGCGAGGTGACTTGCTCAAGGTCACACAGCGCATCGGCGAGTGATCGAACTCGGTACCTCACGGGTACGAAGCAAAGACCGTATCGCTGAGCCACGCTGCCCTATAAATGACGTAGCCTGAAACTTACTAAACATTAAATCACAATACAAGGCAACCATCACCAAAAGAAAGTGAAAAAGAAAATTGTATTGATGGTATGTGTTTAAACAAAACTTGTAAACTTGAACTTTATATAGCGCAATCTCCCCTAAACGTACTCAAAGTGCTTTACAAAAGGTCCCTTACCAACATCAACAACGCTAAAACTAAACTGTATTAACCAGACTATAAACGTTCAAGATTACACATAGTTTTGTGTGTTGGTCCGTTATATTTCCGGATGGCAATGTTGTGAGTTTCTAAGCCAAGCGCACAACAACTATAAAGAACTGAACGACGTGAACTTCATTTATTCTATAGATAGAACAAATTTTGACGTCACTCAGCTCTTTGTTATTGGTTTTAGCCATCTAATTTTATGAGTAACTCTCACTAAATTCTATCAACGAGACTATTCACGTTCAAAGTTATACATAGTTTTGTGTGTTGATACGTTATATTCGGCTGGCTGATGTTATGAGTATTTTAACGAATCGCCATCATAGCTTTTAGAAAATGTACACCATCTGGATTAGAAGACAAAAAATATGCGAGGAGAGACTCATCAAACTCTACAAAGCCCTTATCCTCCTCATCCTTTTATACAGTTCAGACACCTGGACGACTAACAAAATTGAATTCCAAAAATTAGACACATTCTACCACAAACAAGTTAGAAGCCTTTTGGGAATAAAATGGACGGACTTAATTTCTAATATAGATCTTTACAAAAGAACAAATAGCTAACTACTGACCCTCCTCATCACTAGAGCTAGGTGGAGGCTATTCGGTCACTTCTTGAGGCGCTCCGAGGACATTCCGACCAACAGTCATGCAGGCATATTTGGAACCCAGTACCAAACCAGGATACCAAGGCAACCCCCCTCCCCCCATTAACCTCCCAAAACGCCTAGGTGAAGACCTTAGGGACAGTGCACAATACACCTCACACCAACTTATCAATTTAGACCACAGCTACCACCGCACTTTAGAACTTCTTCAAATACCAAGTCTGTGCCAGACATCGGTGATCACGGTACGCCGTTCATCTCTCTGATCAGATGAATAATTGATTGTGGCCATCTTTTCTTGGGAAAGTACAGCAGTGGTTTCCCGTTGTCACTACCGGTTTGTGTAGAGTTTACTCTGCTAACCTTTGTCAAGCCAGTGACATCCAACAACTAAAAAAAAAAAAAAAGAAAAGACCTAAACCACCCCAGAACACTAGTACAGGATAGAGATAATTGGAGTGAGATGACCCAACAAATCGTGGAGGGGAGGTGAGCGGGAAGGCGTCAACCACCTAACTAACTAAAGCATCAATATCTTTCCTGGCTAAAATGGGAAAAGTTGTTTCATCAGAGAACGGCCGACTATCGTATCCAATGTCTGTCTGTCTGTATAGATTTCCATACATATCAGTCACTTTCTAACTACCTTACCTGGGGTTAGTTATTGGACTGTCTGGACATTGTTAGAAAGATGACGTGTTGCTGAGAATGACCTTGATCTAGGAATCTATGATAGAATATATCTAGTAAGATGGTAATTATAGAGAGAACAGGAGAGAGAGAGAGAGAGAGAGAGAGAGAGAGAGAGAAAGAGAGAGAAAGAGAGAGAGAGAGAGAGAGAAAGAGAGAAAGAGAGAAAGAGAGAGAAAGAGAGAGAAAGAGAGAGAAGAGAGAAGAGAGAGAAGAGAGAGAAGAGAGAGAGAGTAGAGGAAGAGAGAAGAGAGAGAGAGAGAGAGAGAGAGAGAGAGAGAGGCGAGAAAAAAAGAAAAGAAGAGATGGCTGCATCCGGGATTGTAACGGTTCCTTTATATTTGAACCAACCAACCGAACTACAAGAAACTCCATATTTTGCTAGTGTTATATAATATATGTATTATCATGATTTGATTGACTGTAGATTCTATGTGCTCTGTTCAAGCACAATGGTAATGTAGCATTATTTTAAAGGACAAAGCCTCAGTTGTTTTCGTTCAGCGTTTATCTTGAGATTTCCTCTCAAAGCGCAATCAAACTAAACAAGTTGTACTATGGAAAGACAAGTATTTAAACATTTGGCCAGAAAACGTGTCCTTCAAATATCGATCGCTTTAAATGACCCTCGTATAAGCAAAAACTCTCAAACTTCGGACCTCGAGAGGTCTTCCTTCATTCCCAGGTTTAATATATTTTTTTGCCAAGATGAGGGTAATTTAAAACGATCGATATTTGAAGGACAAAGTTTTCTGGCCAAATTTTAAAATACGTGTCTTTCCAGAGTATACGACAGTTAACTCACTCAACCCTAACACCGACTATATCAGTGGTATACCCGGGGTTACTTTTACCCCATGCCTATTTATTACATCAAATCGAATTTTCATTTTAAATACATTTTTCCACTTTTTTTAAAAGTAACACAAATCTCTATAGGATTGAGTGAGTTAACGGTTTAACTCACTCATTCCCAACACCGACTATATCCGTCGTTAACCCGGGTTACTTTTACCCCATGCCTATTTAATACATTTTTCTGAGACAAATTATAGGCGTAGTATTAAAGCTAATGATTTTAGTTTTTACGTGTTAATGATAGTTGAATAAAACTATCTATGTACATGCTCATTTTTAATACATTTATTCCAATTTTGAAAAATAGCAAAAATCTCTGTAGGATTGAGAGAGTTAACGGTTAATAGCGTAAAGAAAACTTTTACCAAAAACGATTTACAGATTTATTCATGCTTAACGAACCTCTCATCGTTATCTTTACCTTTGTAATGAGCAAAATTACTGTTGCGAATATTGAGTGATAAAAACAGAAGTGGGTCTTTGGTGCCATTGGAAGCATAAATCCGAGTTTTATTCCAGTTTATCCGCCCCTCTCCCTAGCTACTAAAGCGTAACGATATCATGTTTAAAATAATAACATGTGACGTCAGATTATAAATCGTTAAATTTCACTAGAAATCCGATTCTTTAAAAAGAAGTTTCATTAAAATGTTAGTAAGTGGCGGTGTCTTTAATTCAAAGATGACCAAATAGGAATCGAATGAGGGGTAGAATAAAATGATTTCTTTCAGTTTTGCGTTTTGGAATTCGAACTTTGTTCCAGACTCGTACTCGCAAGCTCGTGAAGCGGCTATGAGATCTAGTGGTATGACGCTCGCTTTCGGATCGGAAGGTCCTGGGCTGGTTCGAGCCTCGCGCTCGGCGCATAGTTGAGTCCTTCGAAAAGGCTCTTTACTCACATTCTCTCACCGTACTCAGGTGTAAAATGAGTA
>NC_088367.1:43961499-43976499 GCF_034508935.2 Berghia stephanieae
CGCTGCGCTGTGTGGCCTTGAGCAAGTCACCTCGCCCTAGCACAATTTGCGGCGCTGCACTGCGGCTGACGCCTGGGTTATTCCAGTCTTCCCTTGGAATAGACCCTAGAGACAAATTTCCGCTAGGGGATGAATAAAGGGAATTTTATTTTATTGGAAGGACCACTTTTTAATACTGAAGTAACTTTGTGGCCAACGTCCCAGCCTCATAAACTGTAATCAATTTAACCCTCTCCTTACCAACCATATTTAAATTGTCACATTCATAACGATCCAGCCTGCACTTTTATCATTCTGATTTCTTTTGTAAATCACACAATTTAAAGAAACATGTTTTTTTATAGCTATAAAAACATGGCACTGTGTTGTAAAGTTCATTTTCCTGATCAATATAATGCATAGAATGTATTTGTTATCTTTGTTTTTCTGTTTGACTAAGAAAAAAAACCCAACTATTTTTGTGTTGGGTGGTGTGAGGTTTTGGAGGAAATTCAGAAAATGGCTGGTAAGGAAAGGATTAAAACATCAACGGAACTCACTTTCTTCTTAATTCGTCTGGCGGTCTCATATAAAAGCCATGGTTTTCTCATCAAAGGCGCCAGGAACCACGTCAAAAAAAAAAAAAATGTCAGCGCTGAGGCTATATTCACATTTCTGTCACAATATGGCTGACACCTGATTGAGGCAGCATGAGAATGACAAGCTTAGACAAAGCAATATTCGAATTCGGCGCAAAATCTCAATTGAACGCCCCCCCCCCCCCCCCCAACACCTTTAGGGCTAATTGAATGTTCTGATGAAAGAAATTATACCATTGGTTCGATTTATAGTACTTTTGTAGAAAGTAGGATTGGGTTACATTATTGTTCTTGCCTTTCAAGACCGGCCACATTATGCGGCCAATGGCCAGTAGAACAGATTCTGCTCTGGCCGCACAGTGCGGGCAATGGCGCTGAAAGAGTTGAGGCTCGGAAGGACTCATTTTTAGCACTGGAATAATTTTGTGGCAGACGTCACAGCCTCAAAAACTGTAATCGATTTAAAACAAAATTATGTGCGGCTATGTGGTCTAGTGGTATGACACTCGCTTTCGGATTGGAAGGTCCTGGGTTCGAGCCTCGCTCGGCGCATAGTTGAGTCCTTGGAAAAGACTCATTACTCACATTCCCTCACCGTACTCAGGTGTAAAATGAGTACCTGGCCGTTAACAGTGTTGTCTATCACCGTACTCAGGTGTAAAATGAGTACCTGGCCGTTAACAGTGTTGTCTATGTCCGAAAATAATTTTGTAACATCGCCTAACAGGCATCATGTCCCGTCCTACATGTTAAATGTTGCTGTTGGTCAGGGACCCTTGTAAAGCGCTTTGAACACGTTTAGTGGATATTGCTCTATATAAAAGCTCATTAAAAAAAACATCAACGGAACTCACCTTCTTCTTAACTCGTCTGTGGTCTCCTGTAAAAGCCAGGGTTTTCTCATCAAAGGCGTCGGGAACAACGTCGAAGAACGACGTCTTCACGCGTGGTTTGGGGTTGGGATGAGGCTTGAAAAAGTCAAATTCTTCGTCGGCCATTTTTGTTCTTGTGATGCGTTTATATATATTATTATTGTTGTACTTTTTCCTTTGCCTGAAACAGAATAATAAAAAAATATATTATGCCCTTTCTGCCACGACATCATAAGATATCATCGCCTGGGCATTCCACGAAGGAATATAGATAATTCATCAAACAAGGTGTCTTATGTCAACAGGAATCACCCATGAAGTTGTCCAAGTGAGCAAATTTGGGGTTAATAATCTCGCTCAAGAAAAAAACAAAACGAAAGGGCCTCTACCGGGGCTCGAACCCGGGACCTTCCGGGTCACAATGCAATGCCTTAACCAGTCAGCCACTTCGTCCCCCCCCCCCCCCCCTAATAAATTGAAAAAAAAAAAAAAAAAAAAAAAAAAACAACTCAAGCTTTGACATGTCAGTAGAAACAAAAAAAAACAAAACAAAACAAAACAAAACAAAAAAACAAAAAAACCATTGATTGCAGTCAGTATCGATACCGGTCCCTATGCTTGAGACGCGAGTACTCTAACAACTGAACTAAATGGCCCTCCCTTAATGGGGATGATCTATATTATTACCTTTCCAGGTTCTGGAGGTCATTGGTCACACTGCAAAATGGGCTCAGAATGACCCACATAGTAAATAGTGTTCACAGTTCGAGAAATAGATAGTTCGAAGATGACGTCACTCAGGTCTTTGTTATTGTTTTTGCCATCCGCGTTTGTGAGTTGTTCTCACTAAACTGTATTAACCAGACTATAAAAGTTCATGGTTACACAGAGTTTGTGTGTTGGTCCGTTATACTTCCGGATGCCAATGTTGTGAACTCCTTGGCCAAGCGCATACTATCTATATCCAACGTCACGATTGGATTCAATAGTCTGATGTCACGTCCGCCCAGCAACCAGCAGCTTGGTTCTAATCAAAGAAAATCGATACTTTTTATTCTTCATGCTGGCTAGAACTCATTTAGGCACCTCTATTTATTAGCATACTATCTATAGTTTATAGTCTTGAGTGATATAATTAGTGAGAACTAATCAGACAAAATTTAAAAAAAGCGATGAGTGACGTCAATATCGTTCCTTCTACAGATAAACATTCCGCCACTCAGTCAAACTAACGGTCTGTTAGATCTACACACTCTAGCTAGTTCTAAATAGTATAATACATTTTTGCAATGCGTTTCACACGACGAAAGCATCAGAACTGAAAGATTGCTCTCCGAAGTAGTATAGATAGTATGCGCTTGGCTAAGAAGCTCACAACATAGCCATCCTGAAATATAACGAACCAACACACAAAACCTTAAACGGTTATAATCTGGTTAGTCAGAATTACTCAAAAACTCGGGTGGCAAAAAAAAAAAAACCCCCCCCCCCCCAAAAAAAAACCCCAAAAAACAAACAAAAAACAAAAAGCAAACAAACAAAAAAAAAAAACCCAAAAAATAAAAAAAAAATAACAAAGACCCGAGTGACGTCAACTTTATTCTATCTATACAGTTTTTACATTGAGGATATTCACTTAATGAGAGATTATGCCAGAAATAGGATTCAACAGTGGTGACGTCACTGCCCTCGTAATGACGCATAGAAACTGGTTCTAAACTATCGGAACAATGACGGACGCCCTGATGAAATACTTCTCCGACGAGCATAAAAGTGTATCCAGAGGACAAAGACATTATAAATCTGATCATGTTTTGACTTTTATACATGATCACATGACATGTGAAAAAGTTCTAGCCAGCATGAAGAATATAAAATACCGATTTTCTTTGTTTAGAACGAAGCTGCTCGTTGCTGGGTGGACGTGACATCAGACAATTGAATCCTATTGTTCTTTTGTTCTGTAAATGGCCTTGTGATGTGACACTCGCTTTCGGATCGGAAGGTCCTGGGTTCGACCCTCGCTCGGTGCGTAGTTGAGTCATTGGAAAAGTCTCTTTATTCACACTCTCTCACCGTACTCAGGTGAAATATGAGTACCTGGAAGCTCAAGTTTTTGTTTTTTTATTGCTAAGTTATTCAATCGAATGTTTTGTTTGTTTTTAATCTATTTTTTCTTTCTTTTTTCTTTGCTTATGCTTATTATTGATTTTACCTATCATAATTTGTGAATTGGAAATTCTGAGTAAATGTATTATTTATAACATTATTGGCAATTTCCTAAAAATATATCTTTGATTTGAATTGAACTGAATACAATATAACACAGCCAACAGCAACACTTCACATATAGGACGAGACATGGCGCCTGTAGGGCGCTGTTATATATTTTTAGACAAACAACGCCTATTACCAGCCGATTACGTATTTTTTATCACGAGTACGGTGAGATGATATTGGTAAAGAGTCTTTTCCAAGGGCTCAACTTTGCGCCACCCACATGGGAACTCAAACCAGAAAGCTCGAAAGGTCTGGAGGTGGAGTATCATACCGCGACTATAACAATGCCAAACTATGAATGTACAGTCGATGTGCCTAATCGCAGGCTCAATCAGTTGGGGCTAAACTGTGTTGTTATAGGACCACGCTATCTCTACACCACAGCGGCTCATTGGGTAAACTCTATGTATTTTATAGATAGAACGAAGATGACATCACTCAGGTATTTGTTATTGTTTTTGCCATCCACGTTTATGGGTAGGTACTTCTCACTAAACTGTATGAACCAGACTATAAATGTTCATGGTTACACATAGTTTTGTGTGTTGGTCCGTTATACTTCCGGTTGGCAATGTTGTGAACTTCTTAGCCAAGCATATACTATCTATAGCTATGCTTCTAATGTAACCCTACGCCAGCTATTCTCCGTTTTATAGCTTGGAACAAAAAATATAATCAAATTATAACTGCTTACACCCTGTAACAATCAGCCAATCCCTTGTTGATTGACTGTTTGTCTGATGGATAGCCAAGTGAGTAAGTAGTGGTCGTCTGCTTTTGGGGGTGGGGGTCTGTCTATCTTGTCTGATCTGACTATCTATTATTCTAACTAACTGTCTGTCAACTGACTGACTGATTGACCACAGGTGACTGACTGGCGGACTGTTTGACCGGCGGACTGTTTTACTGGCGGACTGTTTTACTGGCGGACTGTTTGACTGTTTGACTGGCGGACTGTTTGACTGGCGGACTGTTTGACTGGCGGATTGTTTGACTGGCGGACTGTTTGACTGGCAGACTGTTTGACTGGCGGACTGTTTGACTGGCGGACTGTTTGATTGGCGGACTGTTTTACTGGCGGACTGTTTTACCGGCGGACTGTTTGACTGGTGGACTGTTTGACTGGCGGACTGTTTGACTGGTGGACTGTTTGACTGGCGGACTTTTTGGCGGATGGACTGTTTGACTGGCGGAATGTTTTACTGGCGGACTATTTGACTGGCAGACTGTTTGGCGGACGGACTGTTTTACTGGCGGACTGTTTGACTGGCGGACTGTTTGGCGGACGGACTGTTTTACTGGCGGACTGTTTGACTAGCAGACTGTTTGGCGGACGGACTGTTTTACTGGCGGACTGTTTGACTGGCGGACTGTTTGACTGGCGGACTGTTTGACTGGCAGACTGTTTGGCGGACGGACTGTTTTACTGGCGGACTGTTTGACTGGCGGACTGTTTGGCGGACGGACTGTTTGACTGGCGGACTGTTTGACTGGCGGACTGTTTTACTGGCGGACTGTTTGACTGGCGGACTGTTTGACTGGCTGACTGTTTGACTGGTGGACTGTTTGACTGGCTGACTGTTTTACTGGCGGACTGTTTGGCGGACGGACTGTTTTACTGGCGGACTGTTTGACTGGCGGACTGTTTGACTGGCAGACTGTTTGGCGGACGGACTGTTTTACTGGCGGACTGTTTGACTGGCGGACTGTTTGGTGGACGGACTGTTTGACTGGCGGACTGTTTGACTGGCGGACTGTTTTACTGGCGGACTGTTTTACTGGTGACTGTTTTACTGGCGGACTGTTTTACTGGCGGACTGTTTTACTGGCGCACTGTTTGACTGGCGGACTGTTTGACTGGTGGACTGTTTGACTGGCGGGCTGTTTGGCGGACGGACTGTTTGACTGGCGGACTGTTTTACTGGCGGACTATTTGACTGGCAGACTGTTTGGCGGACGGACTGTTTTACTGGCGGACTGTTTGGCGGACGGACTGTTTTACTGGCGGACTGTTTGACTAGCAGACTGTTTGGCGGACGGACTGTTTTACTGGCGGACTGTTTGACTGGCGGACTGTTTGACTGGCAGACTGTTTGGCGGACGGACTGTTTTACTGGCGGACTGTTTGACTGGCGGACTGTTTGGCGGACGGACTGTTTGACTGGCGGACTGTTTGACTGGCGGACTGTTTGACTGGCGGACTGTTTGACTGGCTGACTGTTTTACTGGCGGACTGTTTGGCGGACGGACTGTTTTACTGGCGGACTGTTTGACTGGCGGACTGTTTGGTGGACGGACTGTTTGACTGGCGGACTGTTTGACTGGCGGACTGTTTGACTGACGGACTGTTTGACTGGCAGACTGTTTGACTGGCGGACTGTTTGACTGGCGGACTGTTTGACTGGCGGACTGTTTGAATGGCGGACTGTTTTACTGGCGGACTGTTTTATTGGCGGACTGTTTGACTGGCGGACTGTTTGACTGGCTGACTGTTTGAATGGCGGACTGTTTTACTGGCGGACTGTTTGACTAGAGGACTGTTTGACTGGCGGACTGTTTGACTGGCGGACTGTTTGACTGGCGGACTGTTTGACTGGCGGACTGTTTGACCGGCGGACTGTTTTACTGGGGGACTGTTTGACTGGCGGACTGTTTGACTGGCGGACTGTTTGACTGGCGGACTGTTTGACTGGCGAACTGTTTGACGGGCGGACTGTTTGTTTACAACTTTAATAAACAAAGCAGCGTGTTTATATTTATTGAGAACTGTCCAATCGTTGTACAGCAACACAGCACGTGACCGATGACTAGGTTGGACGAAAACAGTAATATAGATCGTTCCCATTGCTGTCTGATTGCCTAACTTTCTGACTGACTGACTGACTAACTGACTGACTACACCGTTTGATTGGTGACTAAAAATGACTATCTGGGTGACTAATCGAAGATCTGTCTCAATGACGAAGTGTCTGACCTTATGTCATTATTTTATTATTTACATCCCTTGTAGAACATAGGGTTTCAACAGTACATCTCCACCGCATTCTGTTCTGTGTCTTCTTCTTCTTCTTAATATCTCCCCAGGACATTCCAACCAACTTCACCTCTTCCTCACAAGACCTTCGTCATGTTTTTCTTCCCTCCCAACATTTCCTTTTCACTGAGGGTTCCAGTCCACCAGACCTCATCATGTATGTTTGACTTACTGATGGACTGTATAATTTTCTGAATGACTGACTGACTGACTTTCGTCTGAATGACTGACAGTTTGACTCACAGTTCGACTCACAGTTCGACTGACAGTTCAACTGACAGTTTGACTGACTGACTGACTACCTGTCTTTATGTCCGATTGACTGACTGACTGTCTGATGCATTCAATCAATTGCGATTTTCACAGTTTCTCTAAGTTTGATATCCTCCGCATTGCCTCATCTATCTTACACCGGATTCTCAAAAATCAACTTCCGTCCAGCCATATTTTCAGCTCTCATGTACTCAGTCATCTCTTCAGTCATCCACACATCTATCAATCCACACACTCATCCATCTACATAAATATCCCTCCACCCATCCCATCCATCCATCACTGATCCATCAATCCTTCAATCTTTTCAGCCATCTATCCATCCATCCACCCACTGATCCATTCTATCATCTATTTAGTCACCCATCCAGTCATACAGCCATGAATCTACTTACCCATCCATCCACCCATCCATCTATCCATACATCCATCCATCCATCCATCAATCCATGCATCCATCCATCAATGAATTTCCCCAAACGCCTCTCCAAGCATTTATCAATCCATCTATCTATTCACCAATCTATCCATTCTTCCATCCATATCTCTAAATCTATTAACTCATGCATCCAACCCTGCATCTACTCATTCATCCACACATCTATTAATAGTCGATTCAAGCACCTCTTTTCATCCATCCATCCATCCATCCATCCGTCTACTCATTCATACAATCATCTTTTCAGCCCCCATCACATTGATTCATCCATATATTCATTTATCCATCCATCCATTCATTCACCCACCCATCCATTCATCCATCTTTTTAGTCACTCATCCAGACATACAGCCACGAATCCTGTTTGATATCCATCCACCCATCCATCTATCGACCTATCCATCAATCCATCTACCCATCAATCCACCCATCAACCTATCAATCTATCCACTTTTCCATCAATCTGTACATCCATCCATCCATCCATCCACGCATCCCTCCGTACACCTCCCCATTGATCTATCAATCCATTTATCCATCTTATCAATCTATCCATCCATTCTTCAATCCAAATAAGTCTCTAACTCTATCAACTGATGCATCCACCCCTCCATCCATTCATTCATCCACACGTCTATTAGCAGTCTATTCGAACGCACCTGCCCCACACATTTAACAGCCACGTATAAATGATCTAAAAAGCATACAAACCATCGAATGGAATACAAAGAACGAAATGTTTGACTTCATAACTGTTTTTCTTCCTACCTTTCCTCTCTGGCATTTCCATCTTCGCAAATGTTTCACCTCATTTCATAACAATCTAAACTATAAAACTACGTAAACTTTCAGAAATCTCAAGGAAGGAGAATACTAAATTTGTCCTCCATCTTCCCATCTTTACATCTTTCATACATCATTCATTCATTCATTCATTCATTCATTCATTCATTCATTCATTCATTCATTCAAGCATTCAGTCATCCATCAATCCCGTCATTAATTAATCCATTTATCCATCTATCCATCCCTCCATCTATTCAATCATTCCATACATCCATACATCAATTCATCCATTCAATCTTTCCGTCCATCCATCAATCCATCCATCCATCCATCCAGCTAGCCATCGATCTATCCATCCATCCATCCACACACACACGTCCACCCACCATCCATTATCCATCCATCCATCCTATTGATTGTTCCATCTATCCAGCCACGTGTCCATCCACCCATCCATCCATCCATCCATATGCCCATCCATACATCAAATCATACATCCATCCACATGTCTATCCATTAACTAATCAATCAATTAATTGATTAAGTCATTCATTCATTCATTTATATATGTCAGTAAATCAAATCAATCTATTAATTTATTCAATTGTTTTCAGTATGCCCATTTATCACTCCATCCATCCACCAATCCATTCATCTATCGACCAATTTATCCTTTCTTCGAGCCCTATATCCAACCATCCGCCCATCTATAAACACAATAATGCCCAACTACAAATCCATCAATTCATTCATCCGCATAACTATACTTCCCATCCTACCAATTCATGTATCCATTCATCCATCCACCGATCCACCTATCCATTCATCCATCCATCCATCCACCCACCCATCCATCCATCTATCCATCCATCCACTCATCCATCCATTCATCCATTCACCCACCCACCCATCCATCCATTCATCCGTCCACCCATCCATCCACCCATCCATCCATCCATCCATCCAACCACCCATCCAGCTATCCCTCCATCCATCCATCCACCCATCCATCCATCCGTCTATCCATCCACTCGTCCAACCATCCATCCGTCCATCCATCCACCCATCCATCCACCAATCAATCCACACATCGATTCACCTTTCCATTTATCCATCCACCCATTCATCCATCCATCCGTCCATCCATCCACCTATCCATTTATCCGTCCGTCCAGCCGGCCAATTATTAATTAAATAATTAATTAATTAATTAATTAATTCATTCATTCATTCATTCATTCATTCATTCATTCATTCATTCATCTTAGTTACCAACCCGATACATTCAAGAATATCTGGCAACACAGGGCGTCGATAGCTCTTTGTTACAACAACCGGAGTTCGGAGTACCCATCCACAACATAGTTTGCAATGGGAGTACCCTATAGTCACGTGATGCCGCAGAAAGTAGCACATATCCGCAAAAGGTATACAAGTAGTAATCATTTGACCTTTAAGGACATATTCCAGTGCTTAAGACAAACCATAACCAGCCCGAGTTTATGCTTGCCAGTTCCATCAGCTGGTAATGATTATTTACAGACCTACCTACTTGAAAATATAAAAATTCGTTGGTTTTTTAAAAAATATACAAATTGTAGTTGACTTTAATAATCAACAATTTACCATCACAAGGATTAACCCTTTCCTTACCAGCCATTTTCAGAATTTTCATTTTCAGCCATCTTTAATGCATGCCTGATAGCCGAATCATTTATTTGGCCATTCAGTTTTTGAGTATTTATCCCAACTGCTTGACTTAGTAATGAGTAGTAATGAGTTTAATGGCACTTTCAGCCATCTTTAATAGTATATGCCTGCTAACAAAATAAGCTAGTTATCCAGTTTGTGATTATGTATCCCAATGCTTGTTTTGGTGATTAGTCTAATTTCACTTTCACCCATCTTTAATGCATGCCTGCAAGCCGAATAATTTTTAATTAATAAGTTTTTGAGAATGTACCACACAATAGCACACGATATGTGTTGTACATCGCAATATTCATTATCTGGAGTTCGATTATTTCAATGGGAGCAATCTATAGATAGTATGCGCTTGGCTAAGAAGCTCATAACATTGCCATCCGGGAGTATAACGGACCAACACACAAAACTGTGTGTATCCAGGAACGTTTATAGTCGGGTTAATACAGTTCAGTGAGCATTACTCATAAACGCGGGGTCAAAAAAACAATGACATGTGAAAAAGTTCTAGCCAGCATCAAGAATAGAAAGTACCGATTTTCTTTGTTTAGGAGCAAGTTGTTCGTTGCTGGGCGGAAGTGACATCAGACTATTGAATCCTATTGAGGTTATCTAAGATTATGCTGAGACATTGGACAATCGTCATATAGATAGTATGCGCTTGACTAAGAAGCTCACAACATTGCCATCCGGAAGTCTCACAGACCAACACACAAAACTATGTGTAACCATGAACTTTTATGGTCTGGTTAATACAGTTTAATGAGAATTACTCAAAAATAGGGATGGCAAAAAACAAGAACAAAGACCCAGGTGGCGTCAACTTCATTCTATCTATGTTTTGATAACGACTTTATACGGATAGTACGAAGATGACGTCACTCTGGACTTTGTTATTGTTTTTTTTTTTTTTTTTTTTTTTTGCCATCTCTAAACGTTCAAGATTACACAGATTTTTGTGTGTTGGTCCGTTTTATTTCCGGATGGCAACGTTGTGAGTTTCTTAGCTAAGCGTACACTACCTATAGATAGTATGCACTTGGCTAAGAAGCCCAAAACAATGCCACCCGGAAGTATAAAGAACGAACACACAAAACTATGTGTAACCATGAACGTTTATAGTCAGGTTAATACAGTTCAGTGAACATTACTCATAAACGCGGATGACAAAAAAAACAATAACAAAGACTTGAGTGAATCATCTTCATTCTATCTATTGTTGACGTCACTCATATCTTTGTAAATGTATTTTGCCATCCATTTTTATGAGTAATTCTCACTAAACTGTATAAACTACTATAAACGTTCAATATTACACTTAGTTTTGTGTTGGTCCGATATATTTCCGGATGGCAATATTGTGAGTTTCTTAGCCATGCGCACAACATCTTTATCAATCAGACTATACACTTTTAAGGTTTCAGTCGAGATTATAATTTTGTGTGTATAGAAGGAACAAAATTGACGTCATTCATTCAGCTCTGTTATTGTTTTTAACCAGCCATGCGAGTAGTTCTCACAGGACGATCTCGCATCAAAAATTCTGGAGATGAAGTTGACGTCACTCAACTCATATTTAATGGGGTTTTTTTTGTGATTGGTTCTCACTAAATTACATTAATCGGGCTATAGAATCTACGGTTACACATAGTTTAGAGTATTTAGTTAGAACGTTTCATCTGGTGAGCAGACGTTGCGAGTATTTTACTTACAGTATAGCATCATTATAAGAATCAGTCAACTACAAATAAAGAACGATATAAATTGACTGGTTGTTAAAAACCAATAATTATCTTACTCACCTTTAATCTCCGGTTCTATTAATCCAAATGTAAACAAACGAAGTGAGCACTTCCAGAACAGTACGGGTATGGGAAAATTTATAAACCTGCTCACGTGAAATATAAAGAAGATAATAATAAAATAACACTATTAATGATACAAGATCTACAATGACAAAAATACACCAGTTAAAAATACACTCACACGCTCCTCCTATCCGCCTCACACGTCTAGTAGAATGACAGATGGAAAAAAGAAATATAGGGTGCACAGTACACACACAGAGCTTTTTTTATTTCTGAGAATAGAGAGAAAACAGCGCGGCACGAGCGAACACAGTAGCACAACACAACACACTTCGGAACCGGTATTGGTAAAATGAGTTAATTCTAAAAAACGAAACACCGACGGCCGGCCGGCTAGGGATGGAGAGGAGATGAAGATTGAGATTTTGATAGAATGAGAATGGAATTTTGATTTTTGTTTTGATTATTTTGTTTAATGAAATTGAATTTTTTTTTTTTTAATATGTTTATCATCATCGATGAATATGTGTCACCGATATGGGGGTGTTCGACGTTACATCACATACCCGTTCTGATTTCGAGTCAATGAGTCGCGATTCTGCGCGCGCGTGTGTGTATGTGTGTGTGTGTGTGTGTGTGTGTGTGTGTGGTTATATTATCTGTTTATCTGGTTATCTGTGTGGCCGTTCATTTTAGAACGCAATTAAATGTCGAGATCCTGTCTGGCACAACCCTTCACGCAAACACACACACACACACAAACACACACACACACACACAAACACACAGACACAAACACAATTCAATATACTCACCACACAGTCACCACCACCACCACCATCATCATCATCATCATCATCATCATCATCATCATCCTCATCATCATCATCATCATCATCATCATCATCATCATCATCATCACCACCACCATCATCATCATCATCATCATCATCATCACCACCACCATCATCATCATCATCATCATCATCATTGACTGAGAGAGTGAGAGTGAGTAAAATTGAGAAAGGGAGATCTATTTCTCCGTCTGTTTTGGCACCTTTGTAGTTCGTTTCTGACATGTGTTGAATACTTGAGCATATACTATTATGTCGGTTTAACATTTCTCAAAAAAAAAAAAACAAGTAAAATAAAAACAAGACAATGTATTCACGGGGAGTGGAAACGAAAGAAAAAAAAAAAAAAAAAAAAAAAAAAGAAAGAAAAAACAATTATAAAAGAAACGAAAAAGTAAAAAAAAAAGAGAGGCCAGGAATTCATTTATTTATCGTTGGGGGGGGGGGGGGGGGCCCCCAAGAGGATTAGAGCTTTTTTTGGTGGCATTCTATTATGCTTATTAAGAAAATTCCAGAAATAATTGTGTAGCACTTTGATTCTGTTTATGTAAGACTCATTGTGAACAGAGACAAGTAGAAACTATATTTGAAAAACAAAACAGGTATAATAGAACAAAAGAGGAAAGAGGAATAGGGTGGGGTGGGGTGAGGGGGGGGGGGAGGGGGGGGGGCAGGAGGCAAATGCTATTTTTTCTAAACAACTCAATTTGTCCGAAGGAAAAGACTTTTAAAAACTTTTGATAGTTAGATATAGAAAATATGTGACCCTGCGCCTCAAAACGGTATTTAGTCGGGTTGGTTAAGATGTTGAAAAATTGAATTTATAGCCAGAAATATCAGACTTGTGTTGAGTTTGTATGTTATATTGAGGAGAATGGATACCATATTTTAGGGTGCTAATATCAACAATTTATATTTTTGACCAGTTTGACATTGAATTCGGCTTTTAAGCATGTGGTTCGTTACGACATAATACCGTTTTGAGACGATGGGTCACATATTATAGGAATTTACAGCCCGAAGCTGTCGTTAATTCCTGTTTCTGTAGTTTCAGTGGATGGATTGCTGATCTATCGAAGTACTATTCGATAAATCTAAATCATATCCAACTACTACGCAATAGGGTTCAACAGTCGTGACGTCAGTTCCCTCGTAATGACGCACAGTAACTGGTTCTAAACTATCGGAACAATGGCGGACGCCATTATCTTCATCACCGCCCTTATGCTCCGACGAGCATAAAAGTGTATCCATAGGAGAAAATCATTATAAATCTGATTATGTTTTGACTTTTATACATTCTGATCACATGACATGTGAAAAAGTTCTAGCCAGCATGAAGAATAAAGAGTACTGATTTTCTTTGTTTAGAACCAAGCTGCTCGTTGCTGGGCGGACGTGACATCAGACTATTGAATCCTATTACTACAGTTAGGTGGAGTGGGGTTTTTAAACAAATGTTCGATGGTATGAGAGTCGAAAACTTTACCATCTGAGTCAGATGAATAGACTCGATTCATACGAAAGGGGTCGGTGTTTCTTTTTTACGAATCCAGCCGAAACCCGACAAAGTTATGGGAAGGAGGCAGCAGAAGGGGGTGAACTTGGGACTCAGGGAAGTGTACACCAATGGGAAGTGAACCTGGAACTGGGTTTCGGCAGGTTTCGTAAAAAAAAGGAATCGCCGAAGCCCAGTCCCAGGTTCACTCCCCAATGGTGTACACTTCCCTGAGTCCCAGGTTCACTCCCCACTGCTGCCTACTTCCCATAACTTTGTCGGGTTTCGGCGGGTTTCGTAAAAAAGAAACATCCGAAAGGGACTTCGTCTTTGGAATCGATTATCTCTTTTAATCAGTTAACTGCCGGACTCTGGAAAAACTCGTATCTAAAAATTTGGCAAAAACAAACAAACTCGTCCTTCAAATATCGATCGATTAAAACCATTCTCATCTTGGCAAAAACTCTCAAACCTGGGATTTAATATCTCGAAGTCCCAGGTTTGAGAGTTTTTTTTTTCTAAGATGACGTTCATTTAAATCGGTGGATATTTGAAGGACGATATTTCTGGCCAAATTATTAAATACGTGTTTTTCTAGAATATGGCATTTAACACCTAGCCAACAAAATGGGTGGGATGAGGAGTGTGTGATGCCTCAGGAATTTGTGACAGCTAGAAATGAACTTATTTGACACTTTATTGTGGTGATAGGTGATAGATAAGAAAGTGATATGAAAAAGTCATAAAAATCAAAATATCTAGGAATTTGTGCGAGGTTATGTTGTCGATTGGTAAAAAATTTTGAGAGAAGACTACAAAAAATAAAGCTCATTCAAGAAAAAGTAGTAGTAGTAGTAGTAGTAGTAGTAGTAGT
>NC_088367.1:43978999-43981499 GCF_034508935.2 Berghia stephanieae
AAAACGCGTCGTATCTATAAAGCAACTGGAATGAGCTGAGTTGATCACGATGATCCAGGCTGCGTTGGGTTGTCGTACTTTTTCAAAACGCTTTTTCTCCATTTTTGGCCAAAAACTTTTCTTATCAAAATAATATATGTAGATAATTTTGATATTTGTATAAATCACTCGCTCGACCAATTCTAGAATACGGAAATTTCATCTGGAGCCCATTATATAAAAGACAATCTATTAGTATTGAAAGTGTACAGAGGAGAGCTGCCAAAAAAATTTATACAACACAGTATTTATCTTATAAGGAAAGGTTAGAATTTCTTGACTTACCCAGTTTGAAATATAGAAGAATTCGTGGGGATTTAATTCAGATTTATAGATTGGTACATGGTATGGATAGGATAGACTTTTCTGATTTTTTTTTTCATATTCTAATATTACTTTTACTAGAGGGGACAAGTTTAAGATTTTTGTCTCTAGATGCAAAACAAACATAAGACAAAACTGGTTCGGTATTCGTATTGTTCAGAAATAGAACAGTTTGAAATTTGAAACAAAGAATGCAAAATCTATGGATTATTTCAAGGTGTTAGTAGACAGGGAATTATATGGTGGGAGATTTATATATGACGCATAATACGTGTTTGCACTGCTGTTGACATGGCTTTCAATCTTGTATGTATATATTATGCATTATTATATTATTATGGTTATCTTCAATATGCGTGTGTGTATGTGTGTGTGTGTGTGTGTGTGTGTGTGTGTGTGTGTGTGTGCTTTGCATGTCACAGTTAAAGATATATGTTTGTACACTACATATACATGAGTACATTTAAGTTGAAATATTATCTTTACCACGTGTATTATTATTGTAATCTTTCAATCAATAGATTTATGGCATTACTATTAATATTAAGGGCATTCAAGGGATCTTATCCTATTTTGCCCTATACCATATGTTATGTTATGTTATAATTAAAAGAAAGTATAGTCCTTCAGAGCTTTTGAGCTCATTGAGCCGGAATTTATCCCGGTTTCTATAGATAGTTCGAAGATGACGTCACTCGGGTCTTTGTTATTGTTTTTTGCCATCCGCGTTTATGAGTAATGCTCACTGAACTGTATTAACCCGACTATAAACGTTCATGGATACACACAGACTTGTGTGTTGGTCCGTTATACTTCCGGATAGCAATGTTATGAGCTTCTTAGCCAAGCGCATACTATCTATAGATAGTATGAAGTTGACGTCACTCTGGTCTTTGTTATTGCATTGTGCCATCCGCGTTTATGAGTAATTCTCACTAAACTTTATTAACCTGACTATAAACGTTCAAGGATACATATAGTTTTATGTGTTAGTCCGTTGTACTTCTGGATGGCAATGTTGTGAGTTTCTTAGCCAAGCGCATTCTATATATAGCATGAAACGGACACAACAGAAATTGATTGTGCTACCTTTTTGGATAGGACATTAGTCTACATCAGAAAGTACCATCCGCCAGATCGAACAGATCCAGCTACCCAATCACTGCTGGGTGGACAGGTGAGAGAGGGGAGGGTCGGAATAAAATTATCTCAACATCATTCGGGATTGATTCTCGGTCCCTTTGAGTGTGAGATGATGCTTAACTTGTCATCAATGATTATCAAAAAAGTTTCAAACTTGATATTCCCACGATTTGATTCTTTTTGTTTGTTTTTGTTGTTGACATTTTGATAAATCGAACGACATTTGAAGTAAAAGAATTGGATTCAATAGTCTGATGTCACGTCGCCCAGCAACGGAGAGCAGAGTGGTTCTAAACAAAGAAAATTGGTACTTTTTATTCTTCATGCTGGCTAGAACTTTTCATATGTCATGTGATCAGAATGTATAGACGTCAAAACATGTTCAAATAATACTTATAATGTTTTTCTCCTCTGTATACACTTTTCTGCTCGTCGGAGAAATATTTCATAGACGTCCGCCATTGTTCCGAATGTTTAGAGCCAGTTACTAGTTACAAAGTTACTATGCGTCATTAGGAGGGAAGTGACGTCATGACTGTTGAAGAGTATTAACTCACTCAACCCTAACACCGACTATATCCGTAGTTTACCTGGGTTGCTTTTACTCCATGCCCATTTATTACACTTTTATGAGACAAATTATAGGCATAGACGTCTAGTATCAATGCTAATGTTTTATAGTTTTTCCATGTCAATGGTAGTTGAAAAAAAAATCTATTTACATGATCATTTTAATACATTTTTTTCCAATTTAGAAAAGTAGCAAAATGTCTAGGATTGAGTGAGTTAAGACCAAGAATGAAAAAAAGGACGATTTTGTCAGTGAAAGGCAGCAGAAGAGGGCTGGAAGTTTTTGGAAGTGATCGGAATTTAACGGGATGATTACTCAACATGCACACGCTTATCGCCAGACTTGAATGAGATAACGAGGAAATGGCAGAAATGGTGGTTGGTGTGTGTGTGTGTGGGGGGGGGGGGGGGGAGATAGTGGGTG
>NC_088367.1:43991499-44001499 GCF_034508935.2 Berghia stephanieae
TGTGTTTGTGTGTGTGTGTGTGTGTGTGTGTGTGTGTGTGTGTCGAACCTAGCAAGTAGCAAATCCGATTTTTTGTTTTCTTTTGTCCATCTCTTGTCACCACTCCTTTCTATCGCAGTGTTGTCATTTAAAATAATACAATAATATTAAAATTTCGTTTGGTGTTTTTACTAATCAAATAATATGAGTTTCATTAGTTTCTTCCTTCCAAAAAACCCAGTTATAACGTCTGAATTTTAAAAAAGTCCAATAGAATATTTGGGGACCCCGATAGCTCAGTTGATAGAGCACTCTCTTTATACGCAAAGGGCCAGAGATCGATCCCGGGTGCAGTCGAGTTTTTTCTGAATCCCTGTCTACTCAGCAATGAATGGGTAGCTGAGTTTGTTAGATCTGGCGAAAAGTCACCATCGACCCCTCTTATTACCTCATCCATCCCCTCTTATTATAACTTCACGTCTCTCTCTTACTCTTCAATGCTTGCTGCCCTCTAATGTGTGTGTGTGTGTGGGGGGGGGGGGGGGGAGGGGGGGGGGGGGGGTAGGAGTTGCGTGTGTGTATCAACGCCACGAACAACTCGATCAACGCCTTGGGTGATGCCATTATCTCCGTTAATGGGGATAAATTTCAAATTTTATTAAATTATCGAAGTAACAATGAAGTACGGTGAGCAAATAAAGAAGGCATCACCCCTCTTCTCTAATTAGGTTACAATTTGAAATGAGTGTGACTACTCCGTGTGTTTTACTCCTGTAGACCACGGTTTTCATCGTGTAGCGGTCTTTAACGGTTCAAGAATGAACGATCCCACGGTCTCAAAGGTCAAACCGGTTCGAATTTCCAACAGTCTCTCAGGAATGTTCAATGTCGAAAAGGACCGGTCCTAGGACCGGTCCTTGCGGTCTTCATTTCCCAAGGACCGTAGGACCGTGGTCCTTAAGCTTGCCAAGGACCGCCCCGCACTACCCCGCACTAGTTGAAAGTTAAAAAGTCGAAACTAATAGCCTACCTAATTATTATGTCTCGAACTGCGAAATGCCAGCGACTTAGATAAGAAACATATTGAAATTGAAGTCTGCTCAAGAAGTTCATACACATTGTCCGTTCACGCTGAGTCTGCTCCTTTCCTGCATTTCATCGTCAAGATAATCAAAAGGAATCATGGAGACGGAGATCGGAGAGGGTGAAAGTAGGCGCTGTACTGTGACTGTGATTTTATCCCCAGACTCAGACGGATAACGAAATTTCGTTATCCCCAGACACATATTTGAAACTCCGCTCTTTTAAACAATTATCCACATTCCAGAATATGTAATGTTTCCAAATATGCACATAGAAATAAGGAAAGTTAATAAAAGACTGTCATTATCCCCAGACAGGTGAAAATTCGTTATCCCCAGACACCTGTCTACACAGTTGCGTCGACTTCGAAGTGGGTGTCATCATGGCCGAATGTTTAGTCGTCTGCCCTGGAAATTTTACCAGAATCGACGTTGCGGGTTTAAATCCTGGTTCCGCCACTTTTTTTTTTTTTTTTTTTAAATTCCGTCTTCTTTTTACAGAACGTTGCAAGGGATAAATGTCCCATCCATCCTCCCCCCACCTCTTTTTTTTTTTTTTTTTTAAAACTCTCTCTCTCTCTCTCTCTCTCTCTCTCTCTCTCTCTCTCTCTCTCTCTCTCTCTCTCTCTCTCTCTCTCTCTTGGTTCCTTTCTAGTTTCTAGCAAATTGTCATATTCGTCCCCACTCCGATCTCAAAAAGTGTTTAAAAAGAATAAATAATTAAAAAGCAAACAAACAGAAATATTCAGAGAGCGACAAAATGGTCAGATAGAGGAGAAAAAACCCCCAATAATTAAAAAAAAACCCAAAACAATTTTAATAAATTCTTGCTCAGAAACGGAACAAAAGGCCAAACAAAAAGGAGAAAAGAATAGACTCGTCAAAAAAAAAGAGGCGGGGGGAGGATGGATGGAACATTTATCCCTTGCAACGTTCTGTAAAAAGAAGAAGGAATGTTAAAAAAAAGTGGCGGAACCAGGATTCGAAACCACAACGTCGATTCTGGTAAAACTTCCAGGGCAGACGACTAAACCATTCGGCCATGACACCCACTTTGAAGTCGACGCACATTGTGTATATGTAGTAACAACTGATTTAATGTTGGTTAATTTTATGTTTTTATAGATATTTTAACTTTCCTTATTTCTGTGTGCATTCGGAAACATCCCATATTCTGGAATGTGGATAATTGTTTAAAAGAGCGGAGTTTCAAATATGTGTATGGGGATAACGAAATTTCATTATCCCCAGACAGGTGTCTGGGGATAATCACAGCGTTAATAAAATATCTATAAAAACATAAAATTAACCAACATTAAATCAGTTGTTACTATATATACACAATATGCGTCGACTTCGAAATGGCTGTCATGGCCGAATGGTTTAGTCGTCTGCCCTGGAAGTTTTACCAGAATCGACGGTGTGGGTTCGAATCGAAAGTAAAATATTGTGCTTATCTGAAAGATTGGGAGTGCCTCAACATTTTCACTTTGATTTTATTGACAGATTCTAGATAAGGAAACACTATGAAATGTGGTGACTATGGTGAAACAGTAGAGATGTGCACCTATATTTCTTATTTTATCTATTCATTTATTTCATGTTTCTTTATTCTCCTAGATATGGTAACTTGTGTAGATTGTGGGGTTATCTTTTCACTGGCTATTAAATTATTTTTTACTTGACAATTTCTAGCGGAATCCCCACATTTGAATAAAGACAATGGCAGCCAGCAACAGTCTGGTTTTAGGACTCAAGTATGGAATTGTCTTCAAAAAAGTGAGTCAGTTTTACACATAACTTGCAGGTCCATAGAATGTTAACTTACTCAATCCTAAAGATTTTTGCTACTTTACAACATTAGAAAGAATGTATTACAAATGACCATGTACATAGATAATTTTATTCAACTATCATTAACATGTAAAAACTGAAAACATTAGCTTTGATACTACGCCTATAATTTGTCTCATAAAAAATGTAATTAATAGGCATGGGGTAAAAGTAACCCCGGTATACTACGGTTTTAGTCGGCGTTAGGGTTGAGTGAGTTAAAAGAGTTATATATACTATATATAGTAAATAGTAACATACATACCCTGCCCCCCCCCCTCTCCCCATATGTTGTCACTTTCCGTGTCTTTGTCCTGGAATGAGATGACCCTATTTAGATTGTTTGAAGATTTTTTTATTTTTCGAGATTGAATAATAACAGGGCTGCCAACTAACTGCATACCAATAAGCTCTTTGTACGTTTGCACTTTCCATGCTTCATGCAATATATTTTTATACAAGTGTTGTATGATAGTTTAAGCGGTTCGTTTGCATGCATTGCTTCATCATTTTATACTCACACAAACATGTAACAAGAATTACAGACCTGAAAATTTTCCTTCTTAAGACCTTGAGATATTTTGTCTTAGTAACCCTTTTAGTTGTCCTCAAAGTGAAAGGAGAAAATATTTGGTATCGGCAGATGATAGCAATCATACCTAAATTGCTAGAGCTACAATTTTGTGTCAATAGTTAGTTGTTTTTATCAAAGCATGGCTTTCATTTTGCCATTTTTTTCACCTCATTTTTCACCAGTCTACAGCTCTGTAGGGTTGTATTTTTACTGCCAAATGCATTAACAATATTTGGAATCTCAGTTTAAGCACCAACAATTACATCATCAACGACCGTATTTGATTTTTGAGGGATTCCATTTGCTATCATTGATGTAAATTAGGAATAATTATTATAAATTCGATCTTTGAACAATAAAGAACAACTTTAACTTAAATGAAACATTTTGCTTCCTCGAGCCTTCATATTACATAACATTCCGTTGTCTTCATTCTCTCTCACCAACTACACACTCTAGTCACACACCGGATACTCACTCATTCGACCCCGATACACACAAGGGTGACCATAGTAGTGAACAGTTTTCACAACAATCATCATCAAGCGTTGCCACCACCTACATCATCATCATCATCATTGCCTTTTTCACCCTGGGTCAGGGTATAGGCCACAGACAAACAGTTTCCATCCTTCTCTATCCTGAGCTATCTTTTTAATCTCATTCCAGGTCTTACCACTTCTCTGTATATCAGCTTCTTTAATTCTTCTCCGTGTTCCTCGTGGCCTTCCCCTTGATCTTCTGCCCTGAGGGTTCCAGTCCAATACTTTCTTTGTTATAGTGGAGTCGTTCTTTCTAAGCGTGTGTCCAATCCACCTCCATCGTCTTCTTCCTATTTCCTCTCCCACTAGTTTCTGCTGTGTTCTTTTCCATACTTCTTCATTTTTTATTCTATCCATCCATTTTATTCTGAGTAGCTTACGCATGCACCTGTTTACGAAAATCTGTACCCTCCTTATACATGCCTGTGATGCGTTCCAAGTTTCAAATCCATACAGTAGGACAGACTTCACATTTGAGTTGAAAAGTCTTAGCTTTAGTTGAAGGGAGATATCTTTAGTTCTCCAAACTCTGTTCAAAGATGTGAATGCAGCCTGTGCCTTTCCTATTCGTGCTTTCACCTCGGCTTCCGTGCCTCCATCCTTGTCAATTATACTTCCGAGATAGCAGAAAGTGTCTCTTTCTTCGAGTTACCACCTACATGCTTGTATCGAAAATTCAGGATGAACAATTATACCTGTGTGAAAATCGTATTATTTCGAGCTGTCAAAAATAAAGTCAATTCGGAACTAACAACTAACATTACAAAACAGCTCATGGTTCTCAAGTTCTGTCTAAAATGGACTATTGTAACATACTTCTCTCTGGTCTGCCTGGTGAGAGTCTCAGAAAGCTACAGTCTGCAAAATTCAGCGGCTATAATTATATTGATGATGAGAAGACAAACTGACCACGCTAACCCCCTTGCTTTTTGGCAACTTTGCACTGGCTTCCTGTCAAAGCACGGATTGGACATAAAATTTCGACCAATGTTTTTAAATCTTTAATTCCTTCAGCCCTAACACCGACTATCTTGGTATTTGAATTTTGATGTACATATTGATAATTGTATAAATCGATCGTTCGACCAATTCTAGAATACGAAAATTGCATCTGGAGCCCATTATATAAAATACAATCTATTAGTATTGAAAGTGTACAGAGGAGAGCTACCAAAAAAATTTATACAATACAGTATTTATCTTATAAGGAAAGGTTAGAGTGTCTTGACTTACCAAGTTTGAAATATAGAAGAATTCGTGGGGATTTAATTCAGGTTAATAGATTGGTACATGGTCTGGATAGGATAGACTTTTCTGATTTTTTAAATTATTCTAATGTTACTTTTACTAGAGGGGACAAGTTTAAGATTTTTGTCACTAGATGCAAAACAAACATAAGACAGCATTGGTTCGGTATTCGTATTGTCCTGAAATGGAACAATTTGAAATTTGAAACAAAGAATGCAAAATTTATGGATTATTTCAAGGTGTTAGTAGACAGGGAATTATATGATGAGAAATTTATATATGACGAATAATACATGTTTGCACTGCTGTTGACATGGCTTTCAATCTTGTATGTAAATTATAATAGATTGACAATCAACATATAGTTAGATCACAGGTAGCCATAAGCTCTTTATTAAAACGGAAGTTACCAACTGAAAAGTAAACAGGAACTCTTTCTTAACAATAACACAAAAAGATAACAATGGGCGCTAATCGTAATAGTAATATCAGATACCCAAACATTGTATCGATATCGGTATCGATGATACTTTATTACATCCCTTCACCCTTAGTAAGGCATAATGACATTAAAATGATAAGAGAAATAAGGAACCTTTAATTATGGCAAATTATAGATTAATAATTATTTACAAATCCAACCTCTTCGGTGGAATAATTATTCTCTGTGACCTTCGAGGCACAATTTGACCTTGATTGAATGAGCTTCCCAATTGCTCTGAGTTCCTAGTTTGGCTGTTAGTGTTAGCATTAGTTGGTGCACAAGTAGGTCCAACATTAAGAGGATCACCAGTGCCTTCAGTGGTTAAACCAACTGATTGTGCAGGTGGCTTGCCTGATGTGAAGCGCTGATCTCTCGGTGGACTGTCAGTACACTGAAACTCATTGTGTGGGTTTATGTCAGACGGTACAACTCTAATTTGATCTTGGTGTCTTCTCTCAATGACACCATTATCTGTTTGGACTCGAAATGAAACAGGACCTGTTGCTTTGATAATTGTACTAGGTACCCATTTCTCTTTACCAGAGTAATTTCTAACAAATACTGTATCATCAACATCTATCTCCCTATCGCAAGAAGTTTCATCATGATAATACCTTTGGGCATTTTGTTTTTGCATAACTGACTGCTGAACTGATGGGTGCAGGAGGTCCAGGTGTGTCTTTAGTTTTCTACCCATTAGTAACTCAGATGGTGTCACTCCTGTGGTGACATGAGGTGTGGTTCGATATTTAGTTAGGAATCTGCTAACTTTCTCTCTTACAGTGGTAGCACCTTTTGCACTCATTTTGACCATTGCTGTTTTGAATGTACCCACAGCACGTTCAGCTAATCCATTACTAGCCGGGTGATATGGAGAGCAAGTTATATGTTTGATACCATTAGCATTACAAAACATTTGGAATTCATAACTAGTGAAGGTAGGACCATTGTCTGAGACCAAGGTATTCGGCAAACCATGTGTTGAAAAGATTTCTCGTAGCTCTGCAATAGTGTCACGAGCTGTGATAGTGCTCATAAGCTTTACTTCGAGCCACTTAGAGTGGGCATCCACTAAGATTAGAAACATTTTGTTAAGAAAAGGACTTGCAAAGTCAATGTGTAATCTAGACCAGGGTTCATTTGGCCAATCCCAATTATACAAGGGTGCTTTGGCTGGATTACGAGCATTCTTTTGACAGTCATAACACTCTTTGACAAAGGTTTCAATGTTCGAATCCAGATGTGGCCACCAGAACCATGAGCGAGCCAACGCTTTCATTTTAGACGCACCAAGATGAGTGTCGTGTAACATGATTAACACCTGATTTCGCAAAGCAAGGGGAATGATTACTCTTGTACCCCACAAAATACAATTATGCTCTAGACTCAATTCATTTTCCCTCAATTTGTAAGGCTTTAACCGTTCATTAGTTACAGTTTCTGGCCATCCATCCCTACAATATTGATAGACAGTATTCAAAACAGTATCGCTCACAATAGCATTGGCAATATCATGATAACTAATTGGGGAATTGTCAATCACGTTGAACGTCTTCAGGTACAAAAAGTTCAGTCTTGTCAGCAAGTGGTAGTCGAGAAAGGCCATCGGCACAATTCTTTGGACCAGGTATATACTCCAGCTTATAATCATAGGCGGCAAGTGTGATCGCCCATCTTTGAAGGCGAGCTGATGCATGTTCAGGCAAAGGTTTGGCTTCTCCTAGTAATCCCAATAGTGGCTTATGATCCGTACGAATAACTACACGATTACCAAAAATAAACTTATGGAACTTCTTGACACCAAATAACACCGATAGTGCCTCCCTATCCAATTGCGAATATTTAGCTTCAGCCTGATTGAGTGAACGACTAGCATAAGCAATTGGCCTTTCATTATTTTCACTATCTAAATGAGCTAATATTGCTCCAACCCAGTGGGAGGAAGCATCACACGTAAGAATAAGCTTTTTTGTAGGATCAAAATGACATAGGATTTGATCAGATGATAACATTAATTTCATTTTTTGAAAAGAATCTTCCTGTTGACTGCTCCAATGCCATTTGGCATTTTTACGAAGAAGCATGTAGAGGGGAGCGAGGGTATGAGACAAATTTTTCATGAATTTTGAATAGTAATTCACGAATCCTAGAAATGCCTGCAGTTGCTGAACGTTGTTAGGACGGGGTGCTTCGTATATTGCTCGTACCTTTTCAGGCTGCGGACGTAAACCATGCGATGATAGGCGATATCCTAAGAAGTTGATTTCTGACTTCAGAAATTGACATTTTTCTCGTCGAATACGTAACCCTTTCTCGTTGATGAGTCGTAGAACTTTATCCAAGGTAGCGAGATGCTCTTGGTCATTTTGACCAGTAATGTAGACATTGTCGAAGTAGACACACCGCCTGGTATGTCTTGAAACAGGGTTTCCATGACAGATTGGAAGATTCCTGGACTGGCAGAAATACCGAAACAGAGTCGTTCATATTGGAAGAGTCCTTTGTGGGTATTGATTGTAGTGAGTTGTCGAGAACTTGGATCTAGATTGAGTTGCGTATAGGCATGTGTAAAATCTAGCTCAGTGAATTTGTCACCATGTGATAATTTTATAGCGAGGTCTTCGATTCTTGGTATTGGGTGATGGTTTTCGTGAATGGCTTTATTTATTGTGACCTTGTAGTCACCACAGATTCTGACAGTATTGTCTTTCTTTAAGACTGGAACAATGGGCGTTGCCCATTCCGATGTTGAAACCTTTTTTATAATGTTCTCGTGTTGTAAGCGTTCGAGCTCGTTTTCTATCTTTTGTCGCATGGCAAATGGTGGTTGCCTACATTTGATGAATTTTGGAGTTGCATTGTCTTTTAAATAGATTTTGACTTCACGATCATTCAATAATCCAGTGCCTTGAAAAACGTTGTTGTTTCGATCTAACACCTCGTCAAGAGTTTGTTGGTTCTCAATTGAGAATAGAGATGACCAATTGAGCTTAAAATGATGAAGCCAGTCCCTTCCCATTAAGGGAGGACCGTTACCCTCAACTATAAGGAGTGGCAGGTTCGCAGTTTGCTTATCATACTGCACATTAACAATTGTTTCTCCAACAATTTTGACATCTTGGCCTGTGTAGGTGGTTAGTGATTTCGATGACTTATCAAGTTTAGAGTTAACTAGATTTTCAAAGTTATTCTTGGTCATTACACTACATGACGCACCAGTATCAATGTGGAACACAATGTTTTTATTGTTAATGAGGAGGGGAACCGAAATAGGGGGCCTTTTGTTTGGGGAATTCACAATAAAAAGTTCAAAATTATGCTCTGGGGGGCTTTCTTCATGCTGGGTGGTCAAATTATCTTCATTCAACAGGTGATTTTGATGGCGGTATTTTGTTGTAGGCGCTGGTTTTTTTGTCGATTGTGTTTGCGATCTGCACATTTTTGCAATGTGACCCACTTTTTGACATTTATGGCAGGTTGATGATTTGAATTTACACTGGAATTGGGTATGAGGGCCGCCGCACGATGACACGATTTAGAAGTCGCTGATGAAGCATGTGATTTGCTCATGGTACTGAACGATCTTGAAGGTTGCTGATAAGAATTTCTGGACGTGGAAAAATGGACAGTTTCGCCCTTCTGAAGTTGATGTGCACTATCTCTTGTTTGATGAATAGAGAGGGCAATGTCCATGGCTTTGTCGATAGTGAGATCATGCTCAACAAGAAGTTTTCGTTGAATCTGAGCATCGTTAATACAGGTCACAAACTTTTCGCAAAGACGTTCATTTAGAGTTTCTCGAAACTGGCAGTGCTCCGCAATGCTCCACAGGGCAGCACAATACTGTTGGATTGATTCGTTTGGTTGACGATTTCTTCCTTCAAACTTAGCTCGCTGCAGGAATTTAGGTGGAGGTGGGGAGTGGAAGTTCTTTAGCAGCATGCAAAGTTCTTCAAATGATTTATCTGCAGGCGAGTTTGGTTGGCACAGATCTTTCAATATTCTAAATTGTTTGGGGCCTACTACTGTTAGTAGCACAGCAGCTTTGTTTTTTATCTGATTCTATGTCATTTGCCATGAAATAGAACTTGAGACGTTCCAAGTAGTCCACAATGGATGTCCCTTCCACAAATTCTGAGATGGTCCCAATGGTAGCCATTATTTTGGTTTAATTTACGTAATCAATAAAAATATTTGACTAATTACTTATCTGGCTCTTTTAAGAATTAATACGTAGCACTTCGGCTCTAGATGACTT
>NC_088367.1:44003999-44066499 GCF_034508935.2 Berghia stephanieae
GTATGTATGTATATGTGTGTATGTTTGCTTGTGCTTAATATTATTATTATTATTATTATTATTATTATTATTATTATTATTATTATTATTATTATTATTATTATTATTATTTTTATTATTATTATTATTATTATATCATTATTATTATATTATTATTATTATTAATTTATTATTATTATTATTATTATTATTATTTATTATTATATTATTATTATTATTATTATTATTATTATTAATTAATTATTATTATTATTATTATTATTACCAGGGTGGGGTTCCTGACCTTCCATAGTGGGCAGGGAGGGCCTTACTGTGTCTTCTCTCCCCCTATATATCTGTTTTCCAACATGCTTTCTGTCTTTGTCTTGGGATGAAAATTACTTGGTTTTGTCCTGGCACTGGCCGCTTACCCTGTTGGGAAATGTATAGTTATTTTTTGGGAGATGATATTTTTTTCCTTGTAAATGATCTCTCTGTTATACACTGTATTATATTTTATTTACATATTTATATATACTTTGTGAACATTTGAGTGTATTCCTTTTAGTGGGGACATGTGTTGTGTCTGAATGAGACTTTTAGGTGATCTCAAACTAATTACTTTGATTGTGTGCTCTTGAAAATCTACATCTGTGTCCTATTTGAACTAATTCCCCTTTCTCCTACCTTTTCTAGGGTGCTCTAATTGTAATTCTAGAACTTTATACTAACCCATTTTCTTCCTTTTTACTGGCGCTGATCTGACCTTAATGTGTTGCAAGCGCTGTAAAACCATTAAAAGCAAAAAGCAAGTGTATTCCTTGTGTCTGGATAAGACTTTTAGGTGATTCAAACTAAAGACTTTGATGGTGTGCTCTTGGAATCTTCATCTGTTTCCTTTTTAAATCAAACATACTCTTAAACCCCGAAAAAATAATCAATTTCAAAAAATTTTTACCCTTGTGAAGTTCGAAGGAAATTTCCCATGTTGGTAACAGGGTTCATCCAAAATATACAATAAATAGGCCCCGAGTCCGATCCCTCTATTTGTTGTGATTATCTCAACCCTAAAACTGTACACCCTCTTTCCCCAGTCCTAAATCCGCCCTCCTTGGCGGTATTTGAAGTATGGAATTAAAATTTATTTCCATCCTTTGGGGTACGAATTGAAAACCTGTATACCGTTTACCGAAGTCGCAAGAAAATTTTTCTAGTAATATATATAAAAATATTTCTTCTGGTTAAAACTTCTTGTCATTTTTTTTTGGTTTTGATATCTAATTCACTGCTCTGTGGGGGGGGTTTTCCTGCCCTCCCCGGGCAGGGAGGTACATATGTGTTTTCATCCCCCTTAATTTTTTTCCAACATGCTTCAGCCTTTGTCTTGGAATGAGATTACTTGGTATTTTCCGGCCCTGGCGGAGTCCGGCTGGGAGGGAAACAGTCAAATGCATAGTTATTGTTTTGGGAGTGATAGTTTTTCCCTTGTAAATATCCCCTCTTTTATGTATTATTTTTTTTTATTTTGAATGTATAATTAAGCATTTGAGTTGTTCCTCTTTGTTGGTTTTTTGTGCTTGTGTTTGGATGAGACTTGGGGTGTTTTCAAACAAAGTACTTTGGGTGGGGGCCTTTTGGGAAATTTCCCATCTGACCCCTTTTTGTTCCTTTCCCCTTTGTCTTACTTTTTCTTGGGTGCTTTAATTGAAATTTTAGAATTTTTTTACTATCCCTTTTTCCCCTTTTTTATGGCCTGATATAAAATGTGTTGCAAGGGCCCCGAAAACCTTAAACAAAAATTCCCCTGCTTCTCACATTTTTTTAAAAATTTTTTGTGAATTTAAACATTGAATTTCATAAACTTTCTGCTTTTTTTTCCTGGGAAAATTCGGGATCTGTTTAATATTTTTTTAGTTGCGAATTCAGACTTTGGATTTTGCTTTGGGTAATGCCGGGGCCACTTGAAATTGTGTTGTTAGATTAGACTAGAACTTGAAAGAGTCTTAAGATTTGAAGATCGAAAAATGTGTGAAAATGGTTCTAGTTGGAGGAGAAAAATGATGATGATCAGGGAAAGAGCAGGTGATCTGATCAATCTTTCTCCTTTTTTATTGGAGGAAGGGGTAGGGTGCGGAAAGGGGTGGGGGGGTGGAGGGGGGGGGGGATTTGATTTGTTCATTTTGTTTGAATAATATTTGCATGCATTCCCTTCTGCTATAAATGTAAATTTTACCAGCATGATAATCAGTATAACGCCTATATGGAATGTCTAATGATGGGGGGGGGGGGGGGGGGGGGGGGGGGGGGGGGGGGAGTTCATTTTTTCATCATCAATCATTTACAGGTTTGGTATTAGTTATTTTCAAATTTACTCATGGACATGGAGTGTGATGATTATATGTTCTATTTGCAGATTTACACATTTTTCTCAAAATCTTACTCTTTTGACTAGCAATTTTATGCCTTTTATTGTATTGAAGTTGGCAGGCTTGGTAATGATCACCACTTTGATTTCTACATGTATTTATTTCAGCTGGCTATGCAAGCCTGGCTACAGAACGACTGTGAGTCAATGATTTGAGAAGTTGATGAATGACACTCTGGAAACGGAGGAACAGCTTGCTGCTCTTCTTGGTATCAAACCTGGTAAGAATGTCTGGCAAGGGTGTATAGTCAACGTTATAATACCATAAGTTGCGATTATCCAGAGTGGATTGTACCACATTAACGTCATTTTGTTGAAGAAAAGCCCTATATTTTTTTGTGTCATGTGGGTTTAAGAAACTTACTATTTTAAAACCGGGTCATTCAACCATTACTACCTTGGCCGTCAAAAAGCGTACAGAGGTGTGGGCTTTGTGGTCTAGTGGTATGACCGCTATATTATAAAAGCTCAAATTATTTTTTAAAAAAGTTGGTCATTTTTAAAGAGGAAGGTTTCAGCTTTATTTTCCCATACCCCTTTAACAATTTAAAAAATGGGCATCAAAGGTAGAAAAATACTGTTTTAAAACTCTACAGTAGAGGAAAAAGCCTGATATATGATTTTATATAAAATTTAAACTGAGTCTGTCTATAAGAAAAAAACATATTATAATGAAGGTTGTTTGATGGCCGAGGTATGGAAGGGTTTTAAAAGCCAGCCAAATCCTTGTTTTCTGCAGAATTTTTACACCTCGTAATTTGTAAAAGAAAATTATTGACAAAACAGAATAAGGTTCACCAAAAACCACATTAGTATTTTATTAAAATACCATCATAATTTATGTTTTAGACAGTTTAAAAAACCCGAATAAAAAATGATATATAAAGTTTTTTTCAATCAGAACTCTGATCGGTAGTGGGTATGTTTTTAATGATGGAACAGTCTAAATAAAGCCCTAATTTTTTCGGTTTTCATTAAGCTGTATTTTTTAAAATTACTTTCCAGCCTTGATTTTTATTAAAGAAGTGTTGGTTTTATCAATTTATTCATATGATTTTATTTCTGATCTGGGTAGATAGGGGGGGAGGCCGTAAAAGAGACACCTGCAGGGCACAAGCGCATGTTCCTATATGAGAGGGAAGCACTCTAATTCCAATAGATTTTATCGATACTCATAATAACATACAAAAAGACGATTTCAATGTAAAATCATCCTCCATAAAAGGATTGACACATTTTACTGCACCCTCTTGGTTAAGGATTCGGAGAGGGTCAGACGCAAGGCAAAATCAAACAATAGAATTCCTAGACAGGTCCATAAAGCGGCAAGAAGTAAGCAATGATGTCTTGGATGATTGGGTTTCTTAACTCACTCAATTTCCCAGAGTTTTTTGACTTTTTAAAATTGGAAGAAAAAAAAAGTATTAAAAATGAGCATGGGACATAGATAGTTTTATTCCAACTACCCTTAACATGTAAAAACTAAAATATTAGCTTCGATACTATCTACGCCTATAATTTGTCTCAGAAAAAAAGGTAATAATAAAGCATGGGGTAAAAGTAAACCCGGGTAAAATACGATATAGTCGGTGTTTGGGTTGAGTGAGTTAAAAGGGGTTTATTTTTATCTTATGCTGCTGGTTCCAACATTGTCCTTATCATTTATGATTTCATGTTGAATTCTGAGAGGGAAATGATGACTCTCTAACAAAAAGTTAAAATGATTTTTTAATTCAGCAGATCCAGTTTTCTATAAAATGAGATATTTCTCTTCTATCTGTATTATTTCTCAAGATATTATCTTTTATGCATTTTGCTCGTAATTAAAGTTATTTTGCTGCCATTGGGCAACATTTTGTGTTTCCTGATGTTTACTTCTTTATTTTGCAAAGTCCATTTGAAGAAAAATGTCTGAAAAAAATTGGATCACGTTCCTGGATTTTCTCTACGCGAATTACATGTCATTTTGTATGATCATTATGCTCATTTAGTAAATGGAATATGCTATTTCATCATGCTGGAGGCCAAATCATTTACCGTCGTGAGTGTTTTTGGAGAATTTCAAAAGTTTGTGTCTGTTTCAAATCTTATCTTGTATTTATCTGGCCATTGTGCTTTATTATTTGTTTCACAAGTAGGATAAATCTTTTTGATGTTTAGTTACACGATGTCAAAGATGGATCATAGTTCAAGAAAAATGAATTTGCTCTCATTTTCCTATTCATGTAGGGATTTTCAAAATTTAAAATATGTTTTCCATTACTATCAGAATACTTAATGAATATAGTAAGAAAAACAGATTTTGAATATTTATAAATTGTTTCTTTTGGTGTACCTACATTGATGCTTTTCTTTACTTTAATAGATTTTATTGGTTCTTTTAAAAATTATTTATTTGCAGAGCCCAAGGATGTAGATATTGAAGACTGTGATAATCCTTCAGAAGAGAGACTCCATGAGAAAGACTTCCATGTTAAAATTGATATTGATGAAACGGCTGACAATTGTGTCGAATTGCCTGAAACGTCTGAGAATCACATAGAGGATAAGTTTGATTCATGTCTTGAAAAACCTTCCATATCCCAGAATACTTTTGATCTTGGGAGTGGTGTGGATGGAAGAGAGAAATTCTATCGTATAGATATTCCTTCATCTTCAAATATTAAAACTGGAACAGAAGTTCATCATGGGAATCTCACTAGTGAGATCAAAAGTCCTATTCAAGCTCATAAAGAAGGAAAATCGTCTAATGGGTTTCATTTTCAGTCAGGCATAGAAAATTACCAAAAGATGTGCTTTTCAGAAAATGAATGTCCCATTTGTGGAATCAAGCTTAAAAATAATTCTTCTTTGAGGAGGCATGTATTAAATCATACCGGAGAAAAGCCCTATCAATGTCTTACTTGTGGAAAAGCATTTGCTCAAAGTTCAAGCTTGCAATCACACTCAAGAATCCATTCTGGAGAAAAGCCATTTCAATGTCTTGATTGTGGAAAAGCGTTTGCTCGTAGTTCGAGCTTGCAATCACACTCAAGAATCCATTCTGGAGAAAAGCCATTTCAATGTCTTGATTGTGGAAAAGCATTTATTAATCGTGCACACTTGCAAATTCACTCAAGAATCCATTCTGGAGAAAAGCCATTTCAATGTCTTGATTGTGGTAAAGCATTTTCTCGTAGTTCGCACTTGCAATCACACTCAAGAATCCATTCTGGAGAAAAGCCATATCATGTCTTACTTGTGGAAAAGCATTTGCTCGAAGTTCAATGTTGCGTATACACTCAAGAATCCATTCTGGAGAAAAGCCATATCAATGTCTTACTTGTGGAAAAGCATTTGCTTGTAGTTCGCACTTGCATAGACACTCAATAATCCATTCTGGAGAAAAGCCATATCAATGTCTTACTTGTGGAAAAGCATTTGCTTGTAGTTCGCACTTGCATAGACACTCAAGAATCCATTCTGGAGGAAAGCCATATCAATGTCTTACTTGTGGAAAAGCATTTGCTCGAAGTTCAAACTTGCAAAAACACTCAAAAACTCATTCTGGAGAAAAGCCATATCAATGTCTTACTTGTGGAAAAGCATTTGCTCAAAGGTCGTACTTGAATAGACACTCAATAATCCATTCTGGAGAAAAGCCATATCAATGTATTACTTGTGGAAAAGCATTTGCTCGTAGTTCACAATTGCATATACACTCAATAATCCATTCTGGAGAAAAGCCATATCAATGTATTACTTGTGGAAAAGCATTTGCTCGTAGTTCACACTTGCAATTACACTCAAGAATCCATTCTGGAGAAAAGCCATATCAATGTCTTTATTGTGGAAAAGCATTTGCTTATAGTTCACACTTGCAATTACACTCAAGAATCCATTCTGGAGAAAAGCCTTATCAATGTCTTACTTGTGGAAAAGCATTTGCTCAAAGTTCATACTTGCATAAACACTCAATAATCCATTCTGGAGAAAAGCCATATCGATGTCTTGATTGTGGAAAAGCATTTGCTCGAAAATCAGACTTGCAGAGACACTCAAGAATCCATTCAGGAGAAAAGACATATAAACGTATTGCTTGTGGAAAAGCATTTGCTCAAAGTTCATACTTGCGTAAACACTCAATAATCCATTCTGGAGAAAAGCCATATCGATGTCTTGATTGTGGAAAAGCATTTGCTCGAAAATCAGACTTGCAGAGACACTCAAGAATCCATTCTGGAGAAAAGCCATATAAATGTATGACTTGTGGAAAAGCATTTGCTCAAAGTTCAAACTTGCACACACACTCAAGAATTCATTCTGGAGAAAAGCCATATCAATGTCCTACTTCTGGAAAAGCATTTGCTCAAAGTTCAGACTTGCATAAACACTCAAGTATCCATTCTGATGTGTAATACTTGTGGAAAAGTAATTACTCAAAGTTCAAGCTTGCATACACACTCAAGAATCCATGTATTACTTGTGGAAAAGCATTTGCTAACTGTTCAAACTTGCGTGCACACTCAAAAATCCATTTTGGAGAAAAGCCGTACCAATGTCTTACTTGTAGAAAAGCGTTTGCTCGAAGATCAGACTTGAATAAAAACTCTAGTATCCGTTCTGAAGAAAAGCCACATAATATCGATTTGAATTGGGTGGAGAAGGGCTATGAGCGCCATTTTGTCGCACTCTAAAAGAAACACATTAAAAATGTTTAAAACTCCTGCCTCAAATATTGATCGATTCAAATGGCCCTTACCATAGCAAAAACTCTCAAACCCGGGACTTTATTAGAGCCATTGCCTCATTTGCATGGGTTAAAGTTTGTTGGCGTACGACGGAAATGCCGGTGATTGAGAATTTCTAGGACTGTCTTGCCAGTTAATTGATACTTTTTATGGTGAGAGAGTTGATAGTTCACCCGCATTTACCACCATTACCAATCATCATTTACTGTATCACTGACCACCACTTTACTACTACAACTACTACTTCTACTACTACTACTACTATGGATTGTTTCAGGTTTTTTGTGTATGGCATTCAACACTTTCAGGCGAAGTGACCATTGCCAACATTGACCCATGCTCATTTGCCTATTTGTTTGATATAGGCTAAGTAATCCACCAACGTATTTCTCAGTTCTCACTCTCACACTCGTACAGTAGCTACCACAATAGACCTCAATTTTGTGGCAAAAAACCCCCCTTTTTTCTTTTGTGTCATGCGTAGAGACGATGATTATTTTAAAACCGGGTCATTCAACCATTTATGCCTCAGCCATCAAAAAACGTACAGGGATAAGTTTGGTATCATCTTAAAGAGGAAGGTTTCAGCTTTATTTCTATACCATTTTAACGATAAAAAAATGAGCATTGAAATAAAGGTAGAAAAATGCTGTTTTAAAACTTTACAACAGCGAAAATATTTCAAGTGAATCTGTCTAAAAGACAAACATCTTATCTCTACACTTGGAAATGTCAAACAAATCGGGACCAGGCCTATTTGTTCGAGATTCACAAAAAGGATATGCAGGAGTTAATTGTGGATGTCCATTTTTTACAACTCTTCCGACTTAGACGCGTGTGCACCCATGCTTCCTCATTTAAAGAAAGGACGAAGGAACTCGTTGATTTTGTCAGAGCCCGGAAACTACCCCGATGACATTCTTTACAAAGCACTCAACAAAGTCAACATCCAGAGCCCGAGCCCTTAATCCCACCACTAGAAATGACAAAGACAAAACCACTGACTGTCCCAAACTCATCCTTACCTACAATCCTCATAACCGACTCGCTTACAGTAATAATAATAATAATAATAATAATAATAATAATAATAATAATAATAATAATAATAATAATAATAATAATAATAATAGTAATAATAATAATAATAATAATAATAATAATAATAATAATAATAATAATAATAATAATAACAATAATACATGATAATAATAATGACAATAATATAGACCTGTAAATGCTCATTCAATTAACTGAAATCAGTCAATTCGTCAAATTTTTAATATTTTTAAAAAGGAAAGAAAGAAATGAAGAAAGAAAGAATTCGTAAATCGTAGTCGAATGACCGTAAGGAATTAGGAATGTTCCACAGCGCTAGGCATAGCTCATGGGCCGTTTAAATTGACGATAGATATATTGTCAAGGCTAAGCGACACTTTTTAGAATTGCCGTATCTGAACACATCCCAGTGTATTTTCACACAGCCTTCGTGAAATTATTTTTTCACTTTCTAAATCTCTCGTAATCCCAATGGTAGCCAATTTTAACTGAGCCCTGAGCGATAAATTTCACTGTTTCGTCTGTCTAAGCCAATATTGACCACATTTACCTGGAGGGAAGTAAAAGTATGAAAAAAGTAAAATGCGAAACCGGAAGTGCGTTATTTAGACACCTTCAAATCGAAAGTTAGGGATTGCTGCAGTACATCTCAATTGCCTCACACTGTAAACAAACTGGTTGACCGTTTCTAGTTTCTTCACTTATTGGGTACCTAGTTATAATGGTAAGTAGCCTAATTGATTACCGCCCAAATTAGTTTTCTTCCATTGTTTTGCTTAAGCTTTTTACTATTCATTCCGATTCTTTGAATTTTTCCGCTACGACGAATTACGAAGAGTTTCAGTCAATTTTTATAGAGCTCATTTACAGGTCTAAATAATAGTATTTTATCATAATAATAATAATAATATAATAATAATATAATAATAATAATAATAATAATAATAATAATAATAATAATAATAATAATCATATTTATTATTATTATTATTAGGGTTGGGCAAATATGCACTTTTTCTCAGTTTTTCAAAATTTTCCTGTGTTTTCTATGGCCAAATTTAGTGTAGATTATGAATCTGGTGAGTTTTTTTGAAAAAAAAATTTTTTTAGGTTGGTTCAGAGCATTTTTTCAAAATGGCCGCCATTTTCAAGGCCGAAAGTAGAAAAAGGTCTATAACAGAAAAAGTATTAGGGTTAGTAACTTGATTTTTGTGGCAAACTATATGTTTTTGGGGTCAAGAAAACCAAATATCACATTATTTTTATAAATTGCACGCTACAATATTGGTTTAGAGCCATTCCACTGGCTGAAAGAAAAAAAATGACTATATTTTTTTTTTAAAAACTTGAATTCTCCAAGAACTGCATGAAGTCAGAAAGTTTGAGACACATAACTTATGTAATTAAAACATACATCCAATATAAATTCACTCTAACAAAAAAATAACAATTGAACAGAAGGAAAACAAGCTTTAGTTTTATTTAATTGAAACTGTTTCTTGGGGATTTAACATTTACAACCAACTAATGCATTAAACGTTCATCAGATTATTTTTTAGAGAACAGAATTCAGCAATGACTCAACATCTTCATTTACTTCATTTACTGGTGCAATTGCATTTCTTATGGATGTACACAGTTCATTTTTTGTGAATTTTTGCATTATGTACTTTCCATTTTGTTTTACACGCCTCATCTGGCGAATATGTGGACTAGTAGTGAGCCGCAAATATCCAATCTCCAAGATCAGTTGGGTGTTATTCAATTGCTCAAGAAGTTCAATGCAGCCAGGGGTGATTGGTCCACCATGTTTTTTGCACTGCTCAAGAGTATTCAAAGTTTTCCTAGTTTTTTCTAACTTCAATTTTTCTTTCTTAATGAGGGAATTTTTTTGGTTGCCTTTATTGTTTCTACAAAGTCTTTTTCAAGTTTTCGAACTTCAGAAGTCTGTTTAGAACATCTGGCCCAATAACACTCTTGTCTTTTTCCATGTTCAGGCAAATCTTTGAATGAGGAGTCTATTAGAAGTCCATTTGTCACAACAATGTTCTTCTTTGAATGAGTTTGTACTGACGTGCTTCCTCCTGCGACTTTCACCCTGTGGTCAAATTTGGAAAATTCTGACTCGCATCCTAAATTTGTCAGTGGTGCACTTCCCAACTTGATGGTATCAACATTGCTGTTCTCCTCGTTTCTAAAATAAGGAACCATATTGATTTGTCTCTCCACAGATTCAATCACTTCTCCTAAACATGCAGCTTCTAACTTCTCTATACCATTTGGGCTTGTTTCTTCAATTGTACACTGTATATCTTTTAAGAGAAAGAGTTTCTGATCAAAGAAGGTCTTTGCAGATGACCAACTTCTCTCTACATTCTTTTGACCCTTTTTGTCAATGCCTAGAAACTCCATTAAGGGAAATATAATAAGCTCTCCAACTTTCACATATATTCTGGCACATGCAGTGAACCATTCGTTTTGTATAAATGTGGCCACGGCTAGAACAAGCTTGTTGCTGTTAACATCTACGACAGCCTCAAAAAAGTCTTTAATGTAGTCATGGTGGCTGATAAAAATCTTTCCAAGTTCAGCAATACGACCAAACCTGTTACTAACAAAGCCTTTGAATGTGTTAGAAAGTTCAATCTTATTAGATTCTAGCCATAACTTGTATTCATAGTACAGTGAGACAGTATGTGAGGCGTGACTTGGAGAGAGCAATTTTGCAATGGCAATTAACCCAAGCGTGTGTATGGAAGAACCAGGTGATTTGAAAATCTCCTCACCAGCAGAGAGTTGCAGGATTTTTTGGATGCCTACCATTTGCTCTGTGTTTTTGAAAACCTTATCTATTGCATTGTCTATACACAAAATTATATGAGCACAGCATTTCAGTCTTTTCTCATCATCCACACCTAAGTTTTCCAAAAGAACATCCAAATCAGAACCTCTGTCTGACATCCAAAAATCTATATGGCTCTTTAAGTCCTCCACAGAACAATCAGCTAAAATGGAAAGACACTTTAACTTATGATTATAGGCAGCCGCTCCATCATCCCCAGTATGACTAAGATTTTCAATATACCCAGTTGTGAGAGTTTTTTTGGGTTGACAATTACCTTTCATGGTTATATGGTCTGTTTTAATGTCATATGTTTTATGACCAGCTGCCTTTGTTGTGTCATCAAGTCCCACAGTAACAACAGATTCTTCATCGTTCAAAAGTTGTTGAGCTACATACTTGAGACTCATATAGGATGCATCTTCTAGGTATCTCATTATTGTTCTTCGACTTGGTAGAGTGAAAGCAAGATCTTTCTTACACTTTCGCTTCTTTTTCTCATTCTGATCCCTCTCACCCCCCTCCTGCTGCTCCTCCTCTTCACTTGATGAGTAAGTTTCATCATCTTTATCATTTTCGGTACATTCATCTTCATGCTTATTTTCTGGCATTTCCCAATCCTGATGAAATACAATGTTAGCAACATTCACCATTATTTTGCAAACTTCCATTGTTGAACATGAGCTCTCACTTTGACACTGAACAAGACATCGTATCACACTTTCATTTAATGCTTTAGAGGTGTTTCTTATTTTAACCTTCGGAAATGTTATGGGAAAATCTTGGGAATTTTTTTCTCTATTCATACTCATATGTTCAAAGGTATGTTTTGATGAGGATGCGTTTACTTTTGTTGGGTCTGTAAAGAGTCTTCTCTTTGAATGAAGATTAAGGTTCCCAGAGTCAATACTCTCACCTATCACTGAATTTAGTAACTCATTTCTATTTATTTCTTTCTGTTCATTCTCATCTTCACACTGTTTGAAGCGTTTCTTTTGAACTGAGTCCTCTCTGGACTGCTTTCTCTTTTTCATTCTCTCCCAGTCTTTGGGTACAGTGTTGGTACACATTAACTTTTAACTCCCAAAACAGTTATCTTGGTGAAAATCAATATCTTCTTGTGTCATCTTTACTCCAAAGTCTTCTTCCATTTGCTTTTGGAAAGATGCATCATTACATCGTATGTCATATGCATTTTTTGTTAGTGAATCTCTGAAGTTTTCAGCATTTTCACACCATTTCTCAGTCTTGATCTTCTTTGAATTTTCATATTTTCTTAAGGCGTTAAATTTTTCATAATCTTTCTGGATTCTTTGTGCAACTGCAGGCTCTTTCATAGGGTAGACATTCTTTGTAATCCAGTCTCTTCTTAACTCATTTGCTACCATTTTACTGGCATCAGCACGGCTGTATGATTTGATACCTTTGGTAGTTTTGCATAATGCCAACATTCGACCAATAACAATATGGCCAGCGGGTAAGCTTGCAGTTGGTGTGAACTCATAAAGTTCTTTAAATGTTTTTCCAAACAAATCCTTTTTTGCTTCATTTCTTGTAGTTACGGCACTCATCTTGATGGCTGATTTTCATTCATCTGAAAGTCAACAAGACATTGTTTACACATTTTGAAATGTAATTTTGAGTAATTAGAGTTGCTTCCCTTGAGTGATTTAAAAAATGGACTGAGTAATATAAATGGAACAAATGTTATTCTGTAACAAATTTGAAGTAGACAATCAAGATGACGATGGGTGACCTTGACTTGACCTTTGACCCTATTCTTTTCCCCTTTTTTCTTAGAAAAGACAGAAATTGCTCATTTTAAAGACCCAAATCACTCATTTTCTATTTTATGTCACCAGAATCGTATTCTCCTTTCAAAAACAGGTTAAGACATGTGTCACACTTGTACATTTGGTTAAGGGGAAAAAAATTTATTTAAGAAATTGTTAAAAACGGCGGCCATCTTGGAAATTATGATGAGTCAATAAAAACTGAAATTTTGAACCGATTTTAATTTTGTTTTTTGGTTTCTGTGTTTGGCTTCACCTGTTCTTTACATTTAGCATAAAAAGCGTCTTTTAAAGGCATTATCTAAAAAAAATCAAAATTGGCCTAAAAAATCGGCCATTTTGCAAAAAAATGCTCTGAACCAACCTAAAGAATCATTTTTTTCAAAAAATTTTTCCAGATTCCTATTCTACACACTATTTGGCATTAGAAATCACTGGAATTGAAATTTCGACCCAGATTTGCCCAACCCTATTATTATTATTATATATTATTATTATTATTATTTTTATTTTTATTATTATTATTATTATTATTATTATTATTATTATTATTATTATTATTATTATTATTATTATTATTATTATTATTATTATTATTATTATTATTATCATTATTATCATTATTATCATTATTATCATTATTATTATTATTATTATTATTATTATTATTGTTATTTATTATTATTATTATTATTATTATTATCATTACTACTAACTACTACTTTCCATGCAGCACAAGAATTTAGAGTTTGAGCTTATTCTTTTTGCATGTAAAATGCACTACATCTGCGAGATTTAAATAAATCCTGAGTAAATTTTTGCAATGAAAAATTTGATTGGATTCTTTTTGTATGGTTAAACAAAGCCTTTGTTAGGTGTACACTAGAATATAGTAACTCTGTCTGGGACTGGGACCCTCATTCAGATAGCGGCAGGGGATTGGGATCGTAAAAAAAAAACATGGTTAAAAATTTGGCCAGAAAACTCCTCCTTCAAATATCCATCGATTTAAATGACCCTCATCTTGTCAATTATTCTCAAACCTGGGACTTCTCATTCTAACAACAATGCACTGGGCGGTGTACTAGTCTATAAATGACCTCAAAAGACAAGTCCTAGTTTCAGGCTATAACTATAAGTAGTAAACAAAGGCTGCGGTCAGGCTATGCAGTCACGAAAATTACGCATGGCCAAAAAAGGCCGCGACCAACAAAAGAAAAGAAACGTGAGTAATTCAATAATTCAACGAATTGAATCATTTGTTTCCTCAAACTACACCACAAAGGGTAGTGCAATAACAAAAGATGACGTCATAATACAAGTCCTCGTCTTAGGCTATAAGTTAACGAAGCCTACGGTACAAAAGCATATTATAAATATTTAACGAGCGATCCTATTTGTTCAGAACCATGTCCTATCTATAATTAAATTGTTTCACACAAAAAAATTCCAACTGCTTGCTACGTTTGTTTAGAACTTTTTCTCGTTTGTACTTGTTTATCCTTGCATTATACATTAATTGACGACATATTATTCTTATCTCGAGTGAAGTATTGGCAGAAGTTTTGCTACTTTGACCTTGAGAAACGGCAAATTCGGATTAGGTCTAGTGATTTATTGGCAAAGCCGTTCCTTTATTGATCAAGTCATTCGTAAGTGGATAGCTCTTTGTTTCGTCTAACTGACGTAAACTAGTTTAATAAATAATAAAACAAACCAAACCAAAACAAAAACAATCCCCTCCTTAAAAAAACAACAAAAAACAAAATAAACACAATGACTAAAAAAGCAACAACAAGAAAAGAATAAAGAGAAAAAAAGCCAAGCAAGCAAATTAAAAAAAAAATACAGCACAAAATAGAACAAAACAAAAAAAAAAAAAAAACGATCAGAGAAAACAACCACCCCCTCCCCTCACCCCCGCAAAAAAAAAAAAATATATCCCCAAAGAAACACAAAACGAAACGAAAAAACAAACAAACAAACAAAACAAAACCCAAACAATTATATACAATAAAAATGTGAGAAATTACCTTTAATTGCATTTATTACCTTATTAACCCTGTGTTCATAATGGGAAAGCTGGTGGTAATTAGCGTTATGATAATCGTTAATTCCATTTATTATCTTGTTAACCCTAGCTTTCATAGTGGACATTTTGGTGGTAATTTTATTAATACAAAAAAAATGCAAGAAATTATCGTTAATTTTATTTATTATTGTGCTGACCTTGGATTTCATAATGGAAATTTTGGTGGTAATTACACATTCACATGAGAAAATACCGTTAATACCAAGTTAATGATTGCACTCGTCGGGTGAGACGAACGATCACGTGATCACATTCTCTTTCCCGTTCTCTCGTCACAACAATTCAGAACGAAGATGGAGCCTGGCTTTCACGTTAGAATTAGAAGACGAAAACGGTTAGGAATAACTGCTTTGATTTTTATCAATTTGCGACAAAAATAAAATTTCTTGTAGAAATTGCTATTTGATCATTTTTTTATTCGCGGATGTAAATCGTTGGCATTTCACTTTGTTTGGTAAAAATCGGACAAAAATTACGACTTTGGTGATGAACAATGACGTTGATGACAATTATTGTAAACTTAAAAAAAATTATTATGAATAATCTATAACTCCCTGATTTGTAGGCCGAATTTGTGATTCGTGGTATCAATTTTATTGTAATAGAGAGATAGGAACTTCCGAGTTATTTTTTTTTTCTGATGCGAAATTATTACTTTGTATTATTTAGCACCAAGAAAAATGGTTGGTAAATAAAAATGTTACCCTATTTGATTTACCACCACAATCTATTCGTGTAGATTTGTGAGTCAAGCGTCTCAAAGCCTTTGACCAATCACAGGCTCTCTACTCGGACACCGTCAAGGTATTATCACGCTTCTGTTTTTCAAAAAATGTAACATCATTTTGAGTAGGCCTAATAGCTAAACGCTTCTGTTTTTCAAAAAATGTAACATCTTTTTGAGTAGGCCTAATAGCTAAAATCTAAAGGTAAATAATATGATTGTGAGGAATCTTAAGTTCACATTGCTGAAATCAGCTTGAAAAAAAAAAGAATTACATTGGTCTTTATTTCATAAAAATCTGTGAAAACCAACTGTTTTACGAATAAATTTGATTTAATTTTTTAAATTTATATTAGCTTAATTTTTTTTTAATTTATCGGCCGATTTACTTGATTTTTATATAATTAAAAAGGCTAGGGCTATTGGTCAGTACTGACTCCCAGGCGCTAGCACATGCGGGTCAGTACTGACGAACAGACGCCAGTGCCTGGAGGTCAGTACTGACCAATAACCTGGTGTCTATTGGTCAGTATTGAACAACAGGTGCCACCGCCCACAGACAACCTCTCTTCGGTCTGTGCCACCGCCCACCATTGATCAGCATTGACGAACATCGGACCTGTTCGTCAGTGCAAAGACCTCTTCGCACTTATTCGTCACTTCCAAAAGTATACCATTAAAAAAAACAAAAAACAATTAAAATTCCAGGCTCTCAGGCCAACTTATCCGATGGCACACAGTAACACTTGGTCACCTAGATAAGTTTGATTTCTAACGCGTTAGATGCCGTTGGGGCAACGATATGACTCGTTATTTCAAGCCACCGTAAGATTCTATTTTATTTTATGTTGTCCATTCTATTTCTTTGGGTTATTTTGTTTTTATTGTTTTTTTTCCCCGTATATTTTCGTTATAGCTTTATTTAAAGAAAAATAGAGGAAAATGTGTTCTAATATTTCCTGTTACGATTCTTTTATAATACTTTGTCCATTCTATTACTACTACTACCACTCACTACTACTACAACTTCTGCTACTACTACTACTGCTACTACTACTACTACTACTACTACTACTACTACTACTACTACTACTACTACTACTACTACTTATATGTCTTTTATCTTCCATTATTTTCTGGAAGGTTCTGTTCCCTGACGCTGACCTTTTCTTATCAATCAGATCACCCCCCTGGGGCACCCTATCCTCTACCCACGCTGACATTTCATTCATACTGCAACCTCAACCACCATTGAGTACAGACGACAAAGTTATTTTTCATTATATTTTATTTGTTTTCCACGTTTATTTGTGTATTGTTGTGTTAATGAAGGGTTTGTACCCGAAACGTCCATTGTCTGTTTTGTTCCCATACGAAGCCTTTCATTTTCACTCTTTCGTTAGTATTTTACGATCACCGGCTTCAGGCAGCCCTTACCGTTTTCTACTTTTCCTGTCTCAGTAAGATGCGAGCAAGCCGAATTTCAAATGACAGGAATGAAGAAAGACGAGACAATGAAAGAGCTTTCACTTTCAGTTCTAGCGCCACGCATCAGTGCAGTGAGCATGCGCGTTGGATGAACCGAAATATAGGGCTTCCAGTTTGGCGTTTCAACACCAAATTTGGTCTTTTTCTCAGGATTGGACAATTTCACTTGTTTAATTAATTGATATATTTATTAAACAAATCTCACGTAAACCGACAAAAAGATTTAGTGAAAACAAGGGCTTCCCTGCGACTAGTATGGGACAGGAAATGCTGATTTATTTGTCGTAGAGCAAGTTACTTTAAAAAATGGCATTTTTCCATAATTTTGGTACCGTCAACGCCCGTGGCCAGGTCAGAACTGACCAATTGGCATCAGTACCAGTAATAGTAATAGTATTAGTCAGTACTGACCCCCAGACGCCGGTGCCTGTTCGTCAGTACTGACCCGCAGGTGCCAGTGCCTGGGGGTCAGTACTGACGAATAGCCACTCCGTATAATTTTTCACATCTCAATGAGACGAACACGTTAATGTACTCGTTTGATTCAAATGAATTTAAAATACAACAAATTTCGTTTTTTTTTATTGCGAGTCCAGCCTTACTAATTTATTCATGAGCATTGAGACAGTGACGCAACCATGACACATAAACCCTCGTGGTCCAGGCCACAGGGCTTTTGGTGTTACACAACGACTCATCACTTTCGTTCAACCGTGTTCTTTGAGGTTCCACAACATACACCGCCTTGATGAAGGTCTCAAGCGTTATGCAGCATCGGTACTACTACTACTACCAGGGGCGTGGCTCTATTGGTTCAAATGACAATAAAACTTATTGCACTATGAGTATGTACACTTATGATTTATTTAAGATGAACAGTTACAGTTGTCAATGCCCTCAGAAATCTTTAACTATAATTCTAGTTGGGATCTTCTGACCTCACATGGTGGGCAGGAGGTTACTTGCTGTGTCTTCTATCCCCATATCTGTTTTCCGTTTCTATGTTGCTCTCTGCCTTTGTTCTGGGTTGAGATTGCTCGGGGTTTTTTCCTGATCTTCTGGGTGGGGATCCTGACCTCCCATAGTGGGCAGGGAGGTACATGCTGTGTCTTCTATCCCCCCATACCCGTTTCCCAATTGTTTCCTGTCATTTTGGAATGAGATTACTTAGTTTTGTCCTGATCCTTGCCGGAGCTCCTTGGCTGGGAGGGAAACAGTCGAATGTATAGTTATAGTTTTGTTATAGATATTTTTTTCCTTGTAAATCATCTCTCTGATATGCATTGTATTATGTTTAGTTTACATATTATATAATATGATTGGTAAACATTTGAATGTATTCCTCTTAGTTGGGACCTGTGCTTGTGTCTGGATGAGACTTTTGGTGATCTCAAACTAAGCACATTGGTGGTATGCTCTTGGAATCTACATCTGATCCCTATTTGTTCCCAGTTCCCCTATGTCTTACTTTTTCTTGGGTGCTTTAATTGTAATTCTATAACTTTTTACTATCCCATTTTCTTCCTTTTTACTGGCGCTGATATAACTTAAATGTGTTGCAAGCGCCGTAAAACCCTTAAAAACAAACAAAACAATTTCTGATCTTGACGGGGATTCTTAGGTCGGAGGAACACAGCCAATAGGGTTCAACCTTAGCCATCGTAAAGTTATAGCCTGACACTGACCAAAAAATGACGTCAAAATGCCAGGCTTTTGCCACAAAATAAAATAAATCGTGAGTTGTATTCAAGAGTTCAACCAATGAAATAACTTGTTTCCTTGGGCTCCACTAACGACAACTCACTAGACGTTAAAGGTAAACAAACCTAAAAAATGACGTCAAACTGCCAGTCCTAGAGGGTTCTCGTGTCAGGCTATATGTTAACGATGGTTATGGTTCAACAGTCGTGACGTCACTTCCCTCGTAATGACGCATAGTAAACTAGTTCTAAACTATCGGAACAATGGCGGACGCCATTATCTCCATCACCGCCCTTATGAAATATTTCTCCGACGAGCATAAAAGTGTATTCAGAGGAGGAAAAAAATCATAAATCTGATCATATTTTGTCTTTTATACATTCTGATCACATGACATGTGAACAAGTTCTAGCCAGCTTGAAGAATAAACAGTACCGATTTTCTTTGTTAAGAACCAAGCTGCTGGTTGTTAGCTACGTAACATCAGACTATTGAATCCTATTGTACAGTACTTTTTTTGAGAGATGATATGTTTTCCCCCTGCCTTGTAAATCATCTCTCAGTTGCTGGCTGAAGAAGGGGTTTGAGTTTGAGCCCCAAACGTTCCATGTTTGGTATTTTGTTCCTTTTTGAAGCTGTGATATTCATTTTTAAAAAAATTATGTTATAGATCCATCTTAACTCATTTACCCCAAATGCGCCCCGCTTATGGAACAACATGCATAGGGGTATCAAACATAAGCAATGCTATTGAGACCTTTTACATATAGGGAATGAGATTAGCGGAAGAGTAGCGTCCCTTGATTGGACGTCACCCATAGTCTGTGACGTCACCGGCGGAAAAGTTATTAGAGAGAGAACGTCATGTTGGTTGTGCGCATGCGTCTCTCGTCCTCGCGGAAGCGCCCGGTGACGTCATGGGTGACGTCCATGTCATTCCCTTTTATGCATGTATGGAATCATACAGTATGGAATCATAATTAATTCATTATTTACATTTTTATATGGGGGGGGGGGGGGGGGGGGGGGGTGTGTATATGCAACATCGATAGTACTGCTCAGTCAACTGAGTCAATCAGTTTAGATGATGATGATGGTGATGATGATGATGATGATGATGATGATGATGGTGATGATGATGATGATGCTGATGGAGGAGGAGGAGGAGGGGGGGGGGGGAGGAGGAGTATGATAAGGAGTAGGAAGAAAAGAGAGCAGCAGGAGATGAGGAGGAGGGTAGGATGAGGTTGAGAAGGAGGAGGAAGAGGATGTGGATATGCAGGAGAAGAAGAAAGAGATGAATGATGAGTTGGAGGAAGAGGAGAAAGAGTAGGAGGAGGAGGAGGAAAAAGAGATTGCTCTTTCTCCTGGGTGAGTTCATTTTTCAAAATTTAAATCATATAATAATCTGAGATTAAAGGTCATTTTAACCATCAACTCAACTCTATACCATTTGTGACCGTTCGCCTGAAAACGGTATTAAGTCGAGCTGGTTAAGATGTTGAAAAAGTGAATTTATAGCCAGAAATATCAGACTTGTGTTGAGTTTATTGAGGAGAATGGATACCATATTTTAGGGTGCTAATGACAACAATTTATATTTTTGAACAGCTTAAAATTTAATTCGGCTTTTAAGTTTAAGCATATGGTTCGTTCCTACATAATATCATTTTGAGACGATGGTCACATTTTGATGGATTGATCCCATCTTTACTTCAAATGACGCTGTGCGTTTTAAGACCCTCGCATTTTAACCACACACACACACACACACACACACACACACACACACACACACACACACACACACACACACACATACAAACTATTAAATCGTGTGCGCGATGTGGACTTGTGGTATAACATTCGCCTTCAGACTGTATTGGAACCATCATCAACATGTAGTGTGGCGCCCGGGATAGCGGCTGCTATTCGGACACCGGGGTTGGATCTTCATTTGTCACACACCGGGACGAGCAGCTCATGTGGCTCGTTGGCTCGATAGCCGGGATGGTCTCGTGACGGTCAACCGGGATTTACACCTTTGCCCTCCGTGTGCCTCAAGCCCCCTCACCAGCGACAAGGTGTAGAAGATCCACGAGGTCCTACATGTACCCAAGAGTAAGATCAAAGAGAGAGGGAATGGGGATACCTCTCTGATGCGCATATTGGACGGCGCCCCCTTTTCGAGCCGACATAAGTCCCGGCAACCATTGTACGCAGAATTCCTGACTACGTCTAGAGCTGCACATACGAGATGGAAGTCGGTTTGGATGAATTCAAAACCTCGTGGGGGCGGGGACGTAACCTCCTCTAAGCTTGGTGAGAAGTTGCCAGGCTTTGATACCAGTAAGAGGAGACACTGGGTGACTGCGAATCGGCTTCGGTCGAGGAGCTGCCTCACGGCCAGTGCGCTTCTTCGGTGGGGTCTTTCTACCTGACCAACATGTACCCGCTGTGGGCAAGAACCCGGAACGACAGAGCATTTAGTCGAACGGTGTGTTGTAGCGATGCTACCGGGCGGGTTCGCGACGGTGCACAAGTGCGGACCGGACTTTGCTGATTGGGTCGATCGTTATAACATAGTAGTGTGATAACCTTAAGAGGCTGCTGCTGCCTTCAGACTGGACGATCCTGGGTTCAAGCCAGGCTCTCACTCTCAGCGACGCATTGTTGAGTCTTTGGTAATAATAACAAAAAATGAGTGAGTAGGAAGGTGCCAGGACACAACAGAGAATAAAAACTTCGCGGCGGCAATGGGGGCTCGAACCGTGGCCTTCGTAAAGTTATGGCCTGACAGTGACCAAAAAAAAAAGACGTCAAAATGCCAGTCTTTTGCCACAAAAGAAAACAAATCATGAGTTGTATACAATAGTTCAACCAATGAAATAACTTGTGTCCATGAGCACTACTAACTAACGACAACTCACTAGACGGTGCAAACAAATAATGACGTCAAACTGCCAGTCATTTTGGATTTCAGTGTCAGGCTATAACATAACGATGGCTACGCTCGAACCCGCGACCTTGCTGGTACGACAACTCCGCCTGGCCGGGAAGATCATGACTCTACGGTATGCGCTATTCACGACTCACCCCCCCCCCCCCCCCCCCCCCAACAAAAAAAAAAAAAAAGTAAATGAATTCGTGGGTCGTTAACAGCTTTGCCCCTGTCGAAAAAAAATAAATTATAATAGTGCCCAGCAGGCATCATGTCTTGTCCTACAAGCTCAGGTTTAAAGGAAAAAAAAACCCAACCCTTAGTGGTCTTTGAATTCTGAGAGTAAAATTGTTATAGAGAGAACGACATTGACGTCACTCAGATCTTTGCTATTGGTTTTCGTCAGCCCTTTTATGATAATTTGTCACTAAATTCTATCAATCAGACGATAAACGTTTTAGTTTTAGGTTACACATTGATAGTTTTGTCTGTTGGTACCTTACGTCCGGCTGTCGGATGTTATGAATATTGTAGTTAAACGCACAGCATCAATAAAGGTAAGGAACGACGTGTATTTAGTTGCATTTAACCCAATTTGTCATGGTCTCTTTAACTCACTCAATCCTAGAGATTTTTGTTATCTACTTTTCAAAATTGGAAAAAAAATGTATTAAAAATGATAATGTACACAAATAGCTCTAGTTTTATTCAACAACTATTAACATGTAAAAACTAAAAACATTAGCTTTGAAACTACGCCTATAATTTGTCTCATAAAAATGTAATAAATAGGCATGGGGTAAAAGTAACCCTGGTAAACTACGGATATAGTCGGTGTTAGGGTTGAGTGAGTTAATTAAATGTAAATACTCTCAAACCAACGCAAAATTTGTGCTTTGCAAGAATGTTTTAATCAAACCTATAACTATAATTGCATTCGATTATCAGACCTTCGAATATGTGCACGTTTGTAAGGGCCGTTTCATTCCACTGATGTCAAGGCAAAAAAAAAATTAGTTTGTTTTTTAAGGGTTTTACGGCGCTTACAACACATATAGGTCATATCAGCGCCAGCAAAAAAAAAAAAAAAAAAATCGGGTCAAATTGAAAAAGGCTTTTTGTCAATGTACGGCAAATTTGCAGCAATTTGAAATTTCTGAAATAGTTGACAATAATGTAATGTAATATATGCTACAATTCAATATACGAAGGTAGATGATGTGGACGTTTCGGGTTTCCTCTTTATCAACAAAACACGATGAATGAGACACTAAAGATGATGATGGATGAGAGGATACATTTATTTGTCAAGGCGTTCCGTCTTGTTATTGTTATCTATTTCTTCGAGGTTTAAGCAGCAATATTCCCATGCCTGTTGAGGCGTTGACTGTTGTTTAAAAGTTGATCTCTCAAATATTTTTCTTGCTTAATCTGTCACAACCGACGTTTACTTATTTACAGGTCTGATAACTAAAAGTGTTATGGTCTCATGGTTCTAACGGAAATACTCTCACAACACGAAATTTAATATTGTCCATTACTACGATGTTAAATCAGGCCCATAATAGGATTCAATAGTCGTACCGTCACCTCCTTCATAATGACGCATGATAACTTAGCAACACTGGCTCTAAACTATCTGAACAATGGCGGACGCCCGTATGAAATATTTCTCCGGCGAGCATAAAAGCGTATCCAGAGGGAAAAAAACATAAATTTGATCATGTTTTGACTTTTACACATTCTGGTCACAAGACATATGAAAAGTTCTAGCCAGCATGAAGAATAAAAAGTAATGATTTTCTTTGTTGAGAACCAAGATGGCCGCCGTTGCCGGGTGGCGTGACATCAGACTACTGAATCCAATTGCATTCGGTTGTCAGATCTGCTCATTTGTGACCCATTGCCTCAAAACGGGATGATAAAGATGCTGAAAAGTGAATTATAGCCAGAAATATCAGACTTGCGTTTGTTGAGTTTTTATGTTCATTTGAGGAGATTGGATATCATATTTTATTGTGCTAAATAGCGATCATTCAAAATTTTGACCAGTTTAAATTTAATTTGACTTTATAACATCGCGATCACCCCGACATAATACCGTTTTGAGGCGTTTTGAGGTCATATTTGTGCACCTAGGAGACACCCATTAATCTATTGGCTGTTTTTTTCCCACTTGTTCGTTTTGATATGGTTGGTTACTCTAAAACACTCGATATCCTTCAAAGAGATGTGTGTTCTTCTCGGATAGCGAGTTACCTCCCTCCCGTCGATGTAGAAGAAGTAGGTTTTCTCTGTGACGAAGATCACCCACTCACTTCGGACTCCACTAGTCATGAAACTTGCAGTGTCATAAATATGCAATGGACCCGACCAACTTTGGTCCGATTCACGAAAGTTATCAACGACAATTTTGTTTGGCTTTTCACTGCCATGGGTATTGAAAGCGACCTGTACGTAAAAATTGATCTCTTTTTTCTTACTTGGGTTGTCGTCCCAACCTTTAGCTGTCGTGAAGAAAAGTGTCATCTGATTTGAATCGTCTGGAATGAGATCCATGGCAATAACTTGCCCATCATACAAACCAGATGGTATGTCTACGTAGGTGACCATTTCTGAGGAAGATGACTGGACTACGTTAGTAAATGCTATATAGGTCAAGACTGGTACACTGCCAGGTTTTAACTTCATCGACTTACACGATTTCTCCAAACACAACTCACAATTTCCAGCCTCTTGGTTATGATTTGAAGGTGTGTAGTTTATTCCGATACACGCGTTTTCCGAGTAAATACTGCACAGTTGCACACATTCTGGCAAAATAGCGTGCACGGATCGTTCACAGTTTTCCAAGAGTGAAACACTGTTCTGGAGGAAAAACGTTGCAGCTTGGGCAAGATTTAAGTTGTGATAATTCGAAAATAGTCCTATGAATAGGAAAGCTGATATTTTTATTAAAAGTTTATTGCATTTTTACTGATGATCTCCCATCGTGGAAGAATATTTTATTTATTGTAATAGGCCGAAATATTTCAGGTGGTTCTGTTTGTATTTTTGTTTTCACCAAATATAGTTTCTAAAGCATCAATACAATGGACGTCACTCAGTTCTTGTTATAGTTTTTAGACCGCCAGTCGCAAGATTAGTTAAAACTTAGGTCTCTCACACAAACTATAAAAGTTAAAGGTAAAACATATTTTTGTGTGTGCTTGTAAAACTATTTTGGCGGGGATAACATGTGAGAATGTGCCTGAACGCACAGCATCAGTAGATTTTTTTATATAGCATTAACAATCGGTATTTTGTTTGTTCATAATTGCTTGAATGTTCATACTCAAATATTAAGATGTGGTCCAAATTCAACCCAAAAGAGACCCGCCAGTCGGATATTACTTACCAATACACCGGATATTACGTACCAATACACCGGATATTATGTACCAATACACCGGATATTATGTACCAATACACCGGATATTACTTACCAATACACCGGATATTACTTACCAATACACCGGATATTACTTACCAATACACCGGATATTATGTACCAATACACCGGATATTACTTACCAATACACCGGATATTACTTACCAATACACCGGGTATTACTTACCAATACACCGGATATTACTTACCAATACACCGGGTATTACTTACCAATACACCGGATATTACTTACCAATACACCGGATATTACTTACCAATACACCGGATATTACTTATCAATACACCGGATATTACGTACCAATACACCGGATATTACGTACCAATACACAAAACTGTGTGTGACCTTAAACGTTTATAGTCTGATGAATATATTTTAGTGAGAACTGCTCATAAAAATGGTGGGCTAAAATCAATAACAAAGAGCTCAGTGACGTTAATTTCGGTCTATCTATCTATGTTCTTGCTTTTATTTATTTGCTTTTTTTATTTTTAGATTTTGATGATTAGATGTTGGTGGCTGAACACTTCCAACAAAACCCGTGTCGCATCGCTAATATTCTTATCTTGATGAAATCTGTAGATGTTGATGTCTGTTGAGAGTCAAATTAAATGTTGCTAGATATGAAAGGGTGAAGATTGTTATTCCGTGCAATATCAAAGGACAACATCGCCAGTAAAAAGGATAAGATCGCTATGTTTAGCAATGTCGAACTGCAACACTATCAAATAGTATAATATGTGGGATCCACCCGGTAGAGGGACGAATAGTATTAGTATGTCAATCAAACAGCAAAATATGTGGGATCCACCCGGTAGAAGGACGAATAGAATGTTAATCAAACAGTATAATATGTGGGATCCACCCGGTAGACAGACGAATAGTATTAGTATGACAATCAAACAGTATAATATGTAGGATCCACCCAGCAGGACGAATAGTATTAGTATGACAATCAAACAGTATAATATGTAGGATCCACCCAGCAGGAAGAATAGTGTTAGTATGACAATCAAACAGTATAATATGTAGGATCTTTTTTTTTTTTTTTTTTGTTTGTTTGTTGCTTTAGGTCTCTTCCAACACAATTGAGGTTATATGAGAGACCGCTGAAACAAAAAAACAAGCAATCTAACAAAAATAGTACAAATGTCAATCAAAATCATAACCTAAAGATATCATAAGCTAAATTATAAATAACCAAGAACAAACAGGCAGCGGATTTACAGGAAAAAAAATATCCCCTGTCAAAAATACAATCACAAACCAAAGAAGCAGGATAGGCTAGTAAAGAGAAGAAGAAACGACATCACTATCGGGATCCACCCAGCAGGACGAATAGTATTAGTATGACAATCAACCAGCATAATATGTGGGATCCACCCAGCAGAAGGACGAATAGTATTAGTATGACAATCAAACAGTATAATATGTAGGATCCACCCAGCAGGACGAATAGTATTAGTATGACAATCAACCAGCATAATATGTGGGATCCACCCGGCAGACGGACGAATAGTATTAGTATGTCAATCAAACAGTATAATATTCGGGATCAACCCGGTAGAAGGACGAATAGTATTAGTATGTCAATCAAACAGCATAATATGTGGGATCCACCCGGCAGACGGACAAATAGTATTAGTATATCAATCAAACAGTATAATATGTGGGATCCACTCGGCAGAAGGACGAATAGTATGTCAATCAAACAGCATAATATGTGGGATCCACCCAGCAGAAGGACGAATCGTATTAGTATGTCAATCAAACAGTATAATATGTGGGATCCACCCGGCAGGACGAATAGTATTAGTATGTCAATCAAACAGTATAATGTGTGGGATCCACCCGGCAGAAGGACGAATAGTATGAGTATGTCAATCAAACAGCATAATATGTGGGATTCACCCGGTAGAAAGCTGAATAGTATTAGTATGTCAATCAAACAGCATAATATGTGGGATCCACCGGTAGAAAGATGAATTAAGTATGAGTATGTCAATCAAACAGCATAATATGTGGGATCCACCCGGTAGAAGGACGAATAGTATGTCAATCAAACAGCATAATATGTGGGATCCACCCGGTAGAAGGACGAATAGTATGTCAATCAAACAGCATAATATGTGGGATCCACCCGGTAGAAAGCTGAATAGTATTAGTATGTCAATCAAACAGCATAATATGTGGGATCCACCCGGTAGAAAGATGAATAGTATTAGTATGTCAATCAAACAGCATAATATGTGGGATCCACCCGGCAGAAGGATGAATAGTATTAGTATGTCAATCAAACAGTATACTATGTGGGATCCACCCGGCAGAAGGACGAATAGTATTAGTATGTCAATCAAACAGTATACTATGTGGGATCCACCCGGCAGAAGGATGAATAGTATTAGTATGTCAATCAAACAGTATAATATGTGGGATCCACCCGGCAGAAGGACGAATAGTATTAGTATGTCAATCAAACAGTATAATATGTGGGATCCACCCGGCAGAAGGACGAATAGTATGTCAATCAAACAGCATAATATGTGGGATCCACCCGGCAGAAGGACGAATAGTATGTCAATCAAACAGTATAATATGTGGGATCCACCCGGCAGAAGGACGAATAGTATGTCAATCAAACAGTATAATATGTGGGATCCACCCGGCAGAAGGACGAATAGTATGTTAATCAAACAGTATAATATGTGGGATCCACCCGGCAGAAGGACGAATAGTATGTCAATCAAACAGTATAATATGTGGGATCCACCCGGCAGAAGGACGAATAGTATGTCAATCAAACAGCATAATATGTGGGATCCACCCGGCAGAAGGACGAATAGTATTGATATGTCAATCAAACAGTATAATATGTGGGATCCACCCGGCAGAAGGACGAATAGTATGAGTATATCAATCAAACAGTATACTATGTGGGATCCACCCGGCAGAAGGACGAATAGTATGTCAATCAAACAGTATAATATAGCATCCAGCTGGCGAATGGGGTAAGATTGTTATGTATCAATAATACCGTCAAACAGCATATAGGAATCCAGCTAAGGGGTAATAACGTTATATTTTGCCATGTCGAACTACAACACAATCAAGAAGCACATGGAATCCAGTCAGTAGAGGAGTGAATGTTGTTATTTATTGCAATATGAAACTAGCAATCAAACAGCACATTGAACTCAGTCAGTGAACGAAAAAGGTTGTTATAATATAATGAAATATTGAACAAGAAATCAAACAGCACACGGAATCCAGTCGGTAAATTGTTATATATTGTAATATCGACAAACAATCAAACAGCACATGGAATCCAGTTGGTAAACTGACAAGTTTGTAGTATTAATATATTGTAATATCGATGAAACAATCAAACAGCACATGGAATCCAGTCGGTAAACTGACAAGTTTGTAATATTAATATATTATTGTAATATCGATCAAACTATCAAACAGTACATGGAATGCAGCCACAATAATATTATGGGTAAATTCGTTCGAGCAATAGCAAACAAAAACCAGCACCTGCTCTACAGCACACCAGAGAACGTGGAGTTACAAATAGAAGATAATTATAATCAAACGATAATTCACTCTCATTGATAACTCTCTCCTTACCACCTACAGCAAAATCGTCGCATTTGTTACGACACAATATTCATTTTTTTCTTTTTCAGATTTATTTTGTACTAGATACATCACAATGATATTTGTTTAATTAATAAGAACATCATGTTGTTTTGTAGGGAGATTGTTTGAGTTTTAAAAAATCAATTTTCTGCCTTGCACGCTTGTCATTTTTGGGGAAAAAAAACTGAAAATGATCGGTAAGGAGAGAGATAAGCACACATTTCAAATAAATTCAATTTTGTCTTTTCTCGTAAAATATTGTGACGCCATGTGAATCTGGATGAAATATTTGAAACTCAAATTCCGATCGAAGTAATGCAGTCTAGGATTTAATTTCGGCCATTTGAAACCAATAAATTTGACCCAATCTCACAAAACGATTCTATGTCGTGATAAACCAGAATATGCTAAAAAGTGATTTGAACGTAAAAAATAATATGTGACCCTTCGCCTCCAAACGGTATTAACCCTCTCCTTACCAGCCATTTTCAGGATTTCCCCCCAAACTTCACACCCAACTAACACAAAAATAGATCTTTTATCACTCAGACATAATAGCAGTAAAATTCTTGTCATACATAATTTCTTTTGCAAAACATGCTCTACAACACACTGTTCTTTTTCTTTAAATTCTAAGATGTACAAGAGAAATTTGAATAAGAAAAATGTTGGTTGTCTCGTAACGAATGTGACGATTTTCCTATAGTTGGTAAGGAGAGGGTTAAGTCGGGTTGGTTAAGATGTTGAAAAATTGAATTTACAGTCAGAAATATCAGACGCGTTGAGTTTGTATGTTTTGTTGAGGAGAATGGATACCATATTTATTTAGGGTGCTAATGCCAACAATTTATATTTTTGACCAGTTTAACATTTAATTCGGCTTTTAAGCATATTGTTCGTTCCGACATAATACCGTTTTTGAGACGATGGGTCACATATATCAAAAACTTGATATTTTAGATTTAGTCACTTGAAGGAACTATGTTCATTGTCATAATTAAACACGTGAACAAGTGTTTAGGAAAGGTTTCTGGCACTTTTCCTACATACTTGTTCAGACATTTATCTAACACCGGTACCTGTTCACTAGTTTTTAATGAAACATGTAAACTTGACAAACGTTTAAAAACAATTATTTAAATTTAAAATTCAATGTTTAGCATCTAACGCCATTACTTGGCTTTTAACTCAGCAAACCACGTGATCGTGAATACTTTCAAGATCTGAACAAGGGTGTATGAAAGGTGCTGGACAAGCCAAGAAAGAAAAATACAAGAATTTTTCTTTCTTGTTTTGTCTGGCACCTTTCATACACATTTTGTTCAGATCTTAATTTCATATTACACTGGTGTCTGCTCCATAGTTTCCAACGTGAACATTACACTTTAAATAGCGGTTAAAAACTTAGCTGTGAAACTCTAGAAGAAATTGACATAAAAGTTCATGAACATCATCCTTACATCTGTAAAATGGATTTGAAGTGATAAGCCTATTCTGCTCAAGTATTTTGTCAAATGATTGTTCCACTACATAACTATTATTGGAACCATTGGTATTTTTATATATGTATATATCGTCGTTGTGGTTCGAAACGAGGGCCTAGGGAATTAGTGATGATGAATATTTTAGAAGCCAACGAAAAGAAACATTGCACTTCTTAAAAGTTGACAAGCGATGCTTAAATGAACGAGAAAATTTATTTTCTTATCACATAAATGTGACCCATCGTCTCAAAACGATATTATCTCGGAACGACCCATATTATGCTTAAAAGCCGAATTAAATGTTAAACTGTTCAAAAATATAAATTGTTGGCATTAGCACCCTAAAATACGGTATCCATTCTCCTCAATAAAACATACAAACTCAACGCATCTATTTTTCAACATCTTAACCAACCCGACTTAATACCGTTTTGAGGCGAAGGCTCACAAATGAATAATTACGAGTTGGGATATAACTAATCAGTAATAAAATCCTTCAGACAAAAAGCTGAGCACTCGAATGACTACGTTTAATTATGTCTTCTCGTCAATTTCACAGTGACCAATAAATAATTGAAACACAGCCACGGGCTATTGAACTCGCTCACCTTTCGATCCATTAAAAACCCATTGATTACAAATATCGATTGATTTAAATGACCCTCATATTGGCAAAAACTTTCAAACCTGGGAGTTCTTACTATTTACATTTTATAGGTACCACAATAGACGTCATTTTTTGTGGTAGGAAAAAAAAACCTTATATAATATTTTGCGTCACGTATTGAATAAAGGACTATTTTTAAACCGGGTCATTCAAGCATTAATACCTCGGCCATTAAATAAACGCAAAGAGCTACATTTTGGTATTGTCTTAAAGAGGAAGGTTTCAACTTTATTTCTATACCGCTTCAGCAATATAAAATGGACATTAAAGGTTTAAAAAATCCGTTTTAAAACTTTACATCACGAAAAAACCCGAATATTATTGATATAAAATTTGAACGAGTCTGTCTAAAAGACAAACATCTTTTCTCTATTTATACATACTAGTAAAAAGCCCGCAATTTCGCGGGGAAAGAACTATTTTCATTGATACTATACTCACCATCATTTAATGAGGGCAGATTGGTAAACAACGTTGTCTTTGTAATTTGGTATATCTTCGGTTGATTTTTCTGTGTGGCCCAACATGAAGTGTAAGCCACTATAGCCTCTGACCCGTGACACAGCAACATACCGGTGAATACCGGTTGTGGTAAAAAAATCCCCACCTTGCTTAATGTCTGCCCCTGAGACTTGTTAATTGTCATTGCATATGACAATTTTACCGGAAACTGTCTTCTATTTAGAATAAATGGTAAGCCTGAATCAGTTGTTGTCGTCAGATTGATTCTAGGGATAAACACTATGTCGACAGCTCTACTACCGGTAATTATCTTGGCTTCTAATACTTTTGAACCTAATTTAGTTATTAACAAACGGGTGCCATTTAGGAGGCTTGATTTAGGATTTATATTTCTAAGCAGCATGACTGACGTGTTGGCTTTCAAATGTAATGCATGTGGAGGAAGTCCGGGAGGTGTAAGTTCGTTCAAGAATTCAATCGGGTATAAGTTGATGTCAGAGTCACTTTGAATGGAATCAGCACTGCGGTAAATTTGTTCAGTTGATCAGGTCAACCTGGACAGAACGGCTGCATTTATTTTGTCAACATTTCCATGGGTTGTAGTCAAAATTGCTCTCTCTGATAGATAACGTTCATCCGCAAAGTTCAGATTCAAATAATTGTATACAGCATTTATCAAGCATTCTGGGTCATTTTCAGGAAGGCATAGCGCTGTAGGTAATTAACAGAAGACTTTCCTATTTCACTGAAAACCGGCTCTGTACCATTTCCGATGCGGAGAAGCCAATTTGCAAAACAGTTATTGTCATCAGTAACCCTCATGTTCTTGTTCAGGTGAAAAATTGTGACAAAATTCCAAATAATTGACTTGTTAAGTGTGACACATAATATATCGGCTTTTGATGAATCTGCTCGCAGCACCATTCTAATATCCTTCCCTTGATCTCCAGCATCTTCAATAGCTGCAGCGGCATGCTTATATAATTCAACAAAGGGACTAACAGTAGTCATGATGGTAGATATAGTTGTCAAAATATCAGTATTAAGACTTCTATTCCAAAAAAGCCAATTTGAATTTCGTGTTCAGTGTCATAAATTAAATGTAAAGTTGGGCAAAGTTTGCTCTATCATTATCACTGTTGGGTTGAATATGACCTATTCTATGTTAGACGGTACCACTAACTCGGAGACAGTATATCCCAGGAGGCAAGAAATCTTCGTGTACACCCAAGGAGGCGAATGCAAACATAGAATTGTAAGCACGGATGTGTTCTCGAAAATGCTTAGAATTTGTGTCGTTACCCGTGTAAAGACTCTTTATATTATCCGGAAGGGGTTGTAAAGGTACCAGTGATACTTCCCCGTTGGCACAGCATAGCGAGGTTGATTCACCGTGCCATAGTTTTGCTGAACAAAAACGACAAACTTTGTTCATGCGTCCTGTGTTGTGTGGTGAGATAAGAGGTATTGTAGTTGTATCCTGTTCTTGATTTGCAGCTGATGTAATTTCCACTGTTTGAGCTACATTTTGTTGAGGAGCAGTTTCTGTATTATTAGTATTAGTAGTAGAAGTAGCGGAAGTAGAAGTCGTAGTAGTATTAGTAGATCTAGTTCTGGTTCAAGTTTGAAGTGGAGATAAGACATGAGCTTCTTCCTCTTGACCTGGAATGTGAACTACTTCTACGTCAATACTGGGTGGTTCTTCAGCTTGGCGTACACATCGGCCTGAATCATCTTCTTGATTAGCTTCATTACGATTAGATGCATATTTTAATAGACGTGCTTGTCGTCGCTGCCATGCTTTATTCGGCATGATTTTGGTTTATCAGTCAGTAGATATCTATATCAATACGTCCCAAGTCTTTACCACGCTTTACTTGGGAGGCCTTCCGAAAGACTCTACAAAGGGAAACAACTTTAATAATATATTCCCTCAACTAACCCCAAGAAAAGATTAAACTTAGTACCTTTAATTAACCCCAATAGGAAAAACAAACACCCTAGCACTGTAATATGACTTATGACTAACCCTAATAGGAAAAAAAAATCATCCGATCTCGAACTAACCCTAATAGAAAAAATGATGACAAATTGAATAAATAAACGCCTGTCAAAAGATCAAAGGTGATAATACAAATTTAAAGAATACTGGGGATGTAGGAGCTTTCGGAATGTCTCCCCTTTACTTAACTTATGGAAAAACAAACACCCTAGCACCTTTAATAAGACTTATGACTAACTTCTCGAGCTAACCCTAATAAAAAAAACAACTCTCGGACTGCTTTGCACTCCCTCTCTCTCTCTCTCTCTCTCTCTCTCTCTCTCTCTCTCTCTCTCTCTCTCTCTGTCTTCTTACTTTCTCTCTACACCAACTCCCTCCGTTATCTAACTTTCTTCTCCACCTTCTCTCTTTCAGGGTTAAAGTCCGTTTTATAACTCATATTATCATTCATATCCAAGCTTAGCGTTTTTTCTCTCTAAAACTGTCTGTTTTATCGCACTGATGTTTTGCATGCTTATTCCATTAACCACGACTGTGGCATACATAGTAACACGAACGATAACTCTTGATAACTAACAGGGATCTAGGAGAACTAACGGGTAAGTCAACATGGTGGCAGTGGTGGGATCCGAACCCACGCCTCCGAAGAGTATAAAACAGTTAGGAACTTTACACAAGTGTTGGGGATTTATCGGAATTGATTAAGAACGTTTTCGTGATCGCCAGGGATGATGGGATAATAGGGAATAACACCTCCAATAGAGGGGAGATGTGGCATACATAGTAACATGAATGATAACTCTTGATAACTAACGGGGATCTAGGATAACTAATGGGTAAGTCAACAACGACCAAACAAAAATAATTTTATCCATTTGAAATAGCACAGATTGAAGAATTCGCAAGTTTGCGCTATAATATTAACAACCTTTGCGGTTGTAAATTTCAACTTTCAGATGTCATGAACTAAATCGGTGATGATTTCTAAATCAGTGGCGGCAAGTAGCAAATTTTTCAACAGGTACATCTGTTTCAAATCCAATCAATAATATAAGTGTGTGCTGATTTGGCGAAGCCCATCGTATGTAGCACAAAGAACCGCAGAAAAATTAATAAATAAGAGCCTTGATCGACAGACATTCAAATCAAGGGAAGAAAAAAAAATTTTTTATTCTCTATTGTCTTCTGGCACTTTTCTATTCACTTCATATCTTGTTGTTACCAACATAAGTGCCTGCTCCACTCACTTTTCTGAATTAAAAATTCACCCCATACACCGGAGCATACTCAATGTCTCAATCGTTTCTATGTTATATGTTTGTGTTGAGAATATTGGCTATTAAGCTTAACTGCTGGTCAAAATTATTCGCGATGGTGGTGTACGAACGAATCGGCGGTCTCAAGAAGTGGGTGAGAGAGGGATCTAGTAATGACTTTGAGTTTGAAACGAATATTTTTTGTGTTCGTTGATAGCTCACACGGTAGAGCCACGCTCTCACCTGCCAGGCGGAGTTGTCGTACCAATAAGGTCGCAGGTTCAAACCCCACCACCGCCGCGAAAATTTTTTATTCTCTATTGTCTTCTGGCACTTTTCTATTCACTTCATATCTTGTTGTTACCAACATAAGTGCCTGCTCCACTCACTTTTCTGAATTAAAAATTCACCCCATACACCGGAGCATACTCAATGTCTCAATCGTTTCTATGTTATATGTTTGTGTTGAGAATATTGGCTATTAAGCTTAACTGCTGGTCAAAATTATTCGCGATGGTGGTGTACGAACGAATCGGCGGTCTCAAGAAGTGGGTGAGAGAGGGATCTAGTAATGACTTTGAGTTTGAAACGAATATTTTTTGTGTTCGTTGATAGCTCACACGGTAGAGCCACGCTCTCACCTGCCAGGCGGAGTTGTCGTACCAATAAGGTCGCAGGTTCAAACCCCACCACCGCCGCGAAAATTTTTTATTCTCTATTGTCTTCTGGCACTTTTCTATTCACTTCATATCTTGTTGTTACCAACATAAGTGCCTGCTCCACTCACTTTTCTGAATTAAAAATTCACCCCATACACCGGAGCATACTCAATGTCTCAATCGTTTCTATGTTATATGTTTGTGTTGAGAATATTGGCTATTAAGCTTAACTGCTGGTCAAAATTATTCGCGATGGTGGTGTACGAACGAATCGGCGGTCTCAAGAAGTGGGTGAGAGAGGGATCTAGTAATGACTTTGAGTTTGAAACGAATATTTTTTGTGTTCGTTGATAGCTCACACGGTAGAGCCACGCTCTCACCTGCCAGGCGGAGTTGTCGTACCAATAAGGTCGCAGGTTCAAACCCCACCACCGCCGCGAAAATTTTTTATTCTCTATTGTCTTCTGGCACTTTTCTATTCACTTCATATCTTGTTCAAATCAAGGGAAGCTACCCTCTTAGTTCTCTTCCACAATTAATAACTTTTCTTATTTACACAGTTCTTCCCCTTAGACTCCAACCAAGGCCTTGCTCCAACTCCAACTCCCACGAATGGGGATGCCACACGGAAACTTATTTATTTATTTATCTATTTATATATTTATTGATTGTTTATTTTGATTCACAGTGTACCTCTATGGCTTCCTCGGTTGTTTCATTTTTTCTTTCCCTTTCTATTTAATAATTCAAAAAAAAAAAAAAACAACAAAAAAAAAAAAAAAAAACAAAAAAAAAAAACAAAAAAAAACTTGCGCAAATTTTATTACTATCGCCCTACTCAATCATATAAATAAATAGAATAGATTTTTAAACAGAAGTAATAATAAAATCCCTTTTATTCAACCTGTGTGGGAATGTTTTCTCTGGGATCTATCTCGAAAATACAAACAAACAACGACAAAAAGATAAACCAGGCGTCAGCCGCAGTACAATGCTGCTAAGTGATATTTCTTTTGGGTCAAAGAAAAAAAAAACCCGTTATCTGACAGTGAGGCTCGAATATTATGGGTCTTCCCTTGTAGGTAAAGAGGCTTCTTCATCGGACCATCTCCCACACCATGCCCTCCTCTCATGCATGTCCTGTTTCGGCTTTCTCGTTGGGTACTGAGTAAGCAACATCCTAGAAATAGGATAGCTAACGTTAGCTCTCCTATTTCTATGGTAACATCTCACTATCTCTCGTAGTATGAAGTTGATGCCGCTCGAGTCTTTGTTATTGTCATTTTTTTTGCCATTTGCGTTTATGAGTAATTCTCACTAAACTGTATTAACCAGACTATAAACGTTTAAGGTTACACATAGCTTTGTGTGTTGGTCCGTTATCCTTCCGGATGGCATTGTCGTGAGCTTCTTAGCCAAGCGCACACTATCTATAGCGCCATGCACGGGAATGGGCAAGTTGGCGATATAACGAATTGTGGTAAAAAAAAAGTAATCTTCAAATTGATATACTATAGAAGGGACAAAATTGACATCGCTCAGTTCTTTGCTATTGTTTTTAGGCAAACCAGGAACTAGATGTGCTAAAGGAGCCCATAAAATAGAAAGAAAGATAAAGTGAGTAAATGTGACATTAAGCCGTTTTTTTTTTTCTGTATCGGTTACTGTATCAGGAGTCCCTGGTCAACTGCAACACTTAACATGTAGGACGGGACATGACGCCTGTTAGGCGATATTATAATTTTGTCTGACAGAGACAATGATGTTAACGGCCAGGTACTCATTTTACACCTGAGTACGGCCTGAGTACGGTGAGAGAATGTGCGTAAAGAGCCTTTTCCAACGTCTCAACTATCTCGAACTCAGGACCTTCCGATCCGAAAGCGATTGCCATGCCACAAGACAACATAGCCGCACAACACAAGCTGCGCATGCAAAACTAATACATTTCATTTGGACAGAAACGGAAATTCTACTTCTACTCCACGTCAATCATTGAAAAAAAATAATTCTTGAATGACAAGGAAAGGCCAAATCTAAAATAAAGTCAGATTTATGACCAGGGACGTAATGGCGAACTGACGTAAAGAGGAAGCGTATCTGACAAAACTATGATCCAATGATATAGGGAATGAGATTAGCGGAAGAGTAGCGTCCCTTGATTGGACGTCACCCATAGTCTGTGACGTCACCGGCGGAAAAGTTATTAGAGAGAGAACGTCTTGTTGGTTGTGCGCATGCGTCTCTCGTCCTCGCGCGAGGACGAGAGACGCATGCGCACAACCAACATGACGTTCTCTCTCTAATAACTTTTCCGCCGGTGACGTCACAGATTATGGGTGACGTCCAATCAAGGGACGCAACTCTGACTCTTCCGCTAATCTCATTCCCTATATATCTTTTTCAGTAACATCATTAGTTTTGATGGTAATCTTCAAAAGGAAAGGACAATCAACCATTTAAAATGGCTTACTCACGAAGACAGCATTTTAAAAAAATATTTGGCCAGAAAACTTGTCCTTCAAAAATCGATCAATATAAATTAATGACCCTTATCTTGGAAAAAAAAAAAACAACTCTCATTCCAGGGACTTTGATGAAGACTTCACGAAGTCCCAGGCTTGAGATTTTTGTTGTTGCCAAATTGAGGGTTATAATTGAAATCGATCGCTATTTGAATGACGAGTTTTCTGGCCAAATTTTGAAATACGTGTTTTTCCAGACTACGGCAGCTAACTGATTGATAAGAGGAAATTAGGTTAACGACATCTTAACAACTGTTGTGTTATTTCAGCGGAAACACCTACTTAGTTCCAGTGGCGTGGCATGCTTACAGTATGGTGGTGCCAGAATCAGAAGAAAATGACTTAAATCATGCTATATTATTCGGAAATACAAAAGAAAGAATACAAAATTGAAGAAAATACTTACTCGAATAAGTAAGAGTCTGAATATAATACAATTTCTCGGTTTTTAAATTTTTTTGAAAGATGCTGTAATCCATTTTAAAAAGATGGATGCGGTGCCGAGCACCAAATCAACCAATATAGCCACGCCCCTGCTTAGTTCTAATACTTGTCTGCGACAGGAAGGGTACTGTTTTATTCAAAGCAGTAGGGGCTCCCCAGAGAATCAAATGTGCGACAGGAACTACTGTACTGTGCGGCTATGTGACTAATGGTATAACACTCGCTTTCGGATCGGAAGGTCCTGGGTTCGAGCTTCGCTCGGCGCATAGTTGAGTCCTTGGAAAAGGATCTTTACTTACATTCACTCACCCTACTCAGGTGTAAAATGAGTACCAGGCCGGCCGTTAACAGCGTTGACTTTGTCGAAAAATGGTAATATCGCCTAATAGGCGTCATGTCTCGTCCTACATGTTAAATGCTGCTGTTGACCAGGATCCCCTTGTAAAGCGCTTTGAGCACATTTAGTGGATATTGCGCTATATGAAAGCTCATTTCATTTTTATTTTTTTTTTAAACTGTAAATTCAAAGCAGTAGCGGCTCAACAGAGAATGAAATCTGCGACAGGAACGCTACTGTTTCATTATAAGCAGTAGCGGCTCATGAGAGAATCAAATCTGCGACAGGAGCGCTACTGTTTTATTATAAGCAGTAGCGGCTCAACAGAGAATGAAATCTGCGACAGGAACGCTACTGTTTCATTATAAGCAGTAGCGGCTCATGAGAGAATGAAATCTGCGACAGGAACGCTACTGTTTTATTATAAGCAGTAGCGGCTCCTCAGAGAATCAAATCTGCGACAGGAACGCTACTGTTTTATTATAAGCAGTAGCGGCTCATTAGAGAATGAAATCTGCGACAGGAACGCTACTGTTTTATTATAAGCAGTAGCGGCTCATTAGAGAATGAAATCTGCGACAGGAACGGTACTGTTTTATTATAAGCAGTAGCGACTCATTAGAGAATGAAATCTGCGACAGGAACGGTACTGTTTTATTATAAGCAGTAGCGGCTCCTCAGAGAATGAAATCTGCGACAGGAACGGTACTGTTTTATTATAAGCAGTAGCGGCTCACTAGAGAATCAAATCTGCGACAGGAACGGTACTGTTTTATTATAAGCAGTAGCGGCTCACTAGAGAATGAAATCTGCGACAGGAACGTACTGTTTTATTATAAGCAGTAGCGGCTCACTAGAGAATCAAATCTGCGACAGGAACGGTACTGTTTTATTATAAGCAGTAGCGGCTCACTAGAGAATGAAATCTGCGACAGGAACGCTACTGTTTTATTATAAGCAGTAGCGGCTCACTAGAGAATGAAATCTGCGACAGGAACGGTACTGTTTTATTATAAGCAGTAGCGGCTCACTAGAGAATGAAATCTGTCGACAGGAACGGTACTGTTTTATTATAAGCAGTAGCGGCTCACTAGAGAATCAAATCTGCGACAGGAACGTACTGTTTTATTATAAGCAGTAGCGGCTCACTAGAGAATCAAATCTGCGACAGGAACGCTACTGTTTTATTATAAGCAGTAGCGGCTCACAGAGAATGAAATCTGCGACAGGAACGTACTGTTTTATTATAAGCAGTACGCTCCAAGAATAAATCTGCGACAGGAACGTACTGTTTATTATAAGCAGTAGCGGCTCCTCAGAGAATCAAATCTGCGACAGGAACGGTACTGTTTTATTATAAGCAGTAGCGGCTCATCAGAGAATGCAAATCTGCGACAGGAACGCTACTGTTTTATTATAAGCAGTAGCGGCTCATCAGAGAATGAAATCTGCGACAGGAACGCTACTGTTTTATTATAAGCAGTAGCGGCTCATCAGAGAATGAAATCTGCGACAGGAACGCTACTGTTTTATTATAAGCAGTAGCAGCTCATCAGAGAATGAAATCTGCGACAGGAACGCTACTGTTTTATTATAAGCAGTAGCGGCTCATCAGAGCATGAAATCTGCGACAGGAACGCTACTGCTTTATTATAAGCAGTAGCGGCTCATCAGAGAATGAAATCTGCGACAGGAACGCTACTGTTTTATTATAAGCAGTAGCGGCTCATCAGAGAATGAAATCTGCGACAGGAACGCTACTGTTTATTATAAGCAGTAGCGGCTCATCAGAGAATGAAATCTGCGACAGGAACGCTACTGTTTTATTATAAGCAGTAGCGGCTCATCAGAGAATGAAATCTGCGACAGGAACGCTACTTTTTATTATAAGCAGTAGCGGCTCCTCAGAGAATGAAATCTGCGACAGAACGCTACTGTTTTATTATAAGCAGTGGCGGCTCCTCAGAGAATGAAATCTGCGACAGGAACGCTACGTTTTACATTAGTCATGTAGCGCTCATTGAGAATCAAGTCTGCGACAGGAACGGTACTGCCAACTAATAGACGAATATGCGAAAGTGGTCTTTGGTATGCACTCGTTTCAGAATAGAGTCCCGGTTCGTCCGCTATACCACGCTAGTTGTCCTTGGAAAAGGCTCTTTATTCATTCATCTACTTTATTCGGTGAAAAGAGACCCTCCGTAACATCGTTGTTCGTTGGGGAAATGTAATATCGCCTCAGCCTTTTTCTCGTCCTTTAACTGTCCAGATCCATTGAAACGCTTTACACTTAGTGACATGCTCCATAAGCTCTTTCTTTTAAAAAGCTACTATCCCTTTCGCCCTCCCCTCCCTCCCCCCCCCCCTCCACCAAAAAAAAGTCATAAAATTACTTCAAATGACAAGATGACCACCTTCAAATGACAGTTTTCTTGAGATTGAATTGACAAAGTTTGTCGATTATCGTTGTCTGTCAATACGCCAGTTAACTCTCGTAATCTGGAGGAACCCTTTATTTAAAAATTTGGCCAGAAAACTCAAACTTCAAATATTGATCGATTTAAATAACCTCCATCTTGCCAAAAAATTCTCAAACCTGGAACCTCGCGAGGTCTTCTTTAAAGTCCCAGGTTTGAGAGTTTTTTTTCTTCCAAGATGGGGCTCATTCAAATTGATCGATATGTGAAGGACGAGTTTTCTGGCCAAATTTTTTAATACGTGTCTTTCCAGAGTACAGCAATTGACTGGCTAAATGCCATAATTATTGTGTTATCCATTTTATATATGTAACCTTTGTATATTTATTTGTACCGTGCATTGAGCATCACACAGTGATGAAAATGCGCGATATAAATGCCATGTATAGTTATTACTATTATTATTATTATTATTATTATTATTATTATTATTATTATTATTATTATTATTGTTATCTATCTATCTATCTATCTATCTATCTATCTATCTATCTATCTATTGATTTATTCACCTATCTATCTATTTCTCTATCTCTTTCGTTATGCCTTTCTCTTTTTCTCGCTCTCTCTGTCTCTCCTTCTTTTTTTTTCTTTTTCGCTCTCTCTCTCCCCCCTCTCTCTCTCTCTCTCTCTCTCTCTCTCTCTCTCTCTCCCTCCCTCTCCCTCCACTGCGTATACATGCCCGAGTGTGTGCATGTGTGTGTCGCCTGCAGTGAAAAATAAACCCACATTATTTTCTTCTATGGTAATTATCCAATTCCATGTTTATTCTTTTGACGCAAGACATCGAAGGTTTTGCAATTTAGATCGATTTTGCAATGGTCATATACAATTTTCAAATCGATTTTCTTTGATCTCTAAAGATTTACGACGCCATTTAAAACCGGAACCTGGGAAGGAGGAGGAAAGGAGTGAAGAAGGGTGGGAGTGTCAGTGATTATTTATGATATATATATATATATATATAAATATATATATATATATATATATATATATATATATATATATATATATATATATATATACAGTAATATAATAATAATAATAATAATAATAATAATAATAATAATAATAATAATAATAATAATAATAATAATAATAATAAATAATAATGATAATGATAATAATGATACTATTAATAATAATAATAACAACATTAATAATATTAATAATTATGATAATAATGATGATAATAATTGTACAACTACTACTACTACTACTACTACTACTACTACTACTACTACTACTACTACTACTACTACTACTACTACTACTGCTACTACTACTACTGATAATAATAATAATAATAATAATAATAATAATAATAATAATAATAATAATAATAATAATAATAATAATGATAATAATTATACAAATGCTGCTGCTGCTGATGATGATGATGATGATGATGATAATAATAATAATATAATAGTAATAATAATAATAATAATAATAATAATAATAATAATAATAATAATAATAATAATAATAATAATAATAGCTCCGACTCACCCCGACTTACTACTATTTTGAGTCAATAGGTGACAATTTGAAAAGTGATGGTTCGCCCGTTTCTAAGCATTAACCAATCAGAATATTTCTTGCCATTTCCCCCCGTTTCGGTCTCTTGAATATTTATTTCCTGTATGCAAAGGCCTGAGATACCCTTAGTACATGTCAAATACACAAAATAGGTCAGGCCCAGTTAGTGAGTATTTCTCACAATATTATGTTGACACATCGATAAAGGAATTGCATAGCAAAACCTGACGACACGATGCATTTTGTTTCAATCATCTGTGTTAATATACGATTCAATAATCTGATGTCACGCGCCCGGCAACGGCGGCCATCTTGGTTATAAACAAAGAAAATCATTACTTTTTATTTTTCATGCTGGCTAGAACTTTTCATATGCCTTGTGATCAGAATGTGTGAAAGTCAAAACATGATCAAATTTATGTGTGTGTTTTTTTTTCCCCTCTGGATACCCTTTATGTTCACCGGAGAAAAATATTTCATACGGGTGTCCGCCATTGTTCCAATAGTTTAGAACCAGTGTTACTAAGTTACCATGCGTCATTAGGAAGGAAGTGACGTTACGACTGTTGACGAGTGTTGTAAGTGATGCTCAGGATCGGCGGGCTGTCCACTCCGGTTGATAGGCAAGCACTCAAGGTGGCTACGGGTCTTGACGGCCAAAGGTAGATTTCAGGGCCAAAATATTCTTTATTTTAAAATTTGAGTCAAAAATAAAACAACTTAAATGTTTATTCAACGTTTTTTAATAAAACATACGATAACTGACGTAATTTTTAAAAATGTCTGCACTGTATGTTGATTGGAGAACTGAAGGCTCACACTATAAGATAAAAGTTAAAAAGGCATCCGGGTCAATAGATTGAAAGACATAGCAACACGAGTCACGAAGGAACCATCAATTTTACTTTATCTTAAAATATAACGTCATTACGCCGAGTCTTTGAAACAGTAATCAATCAATCACTTCTTCTTATAATCGGTGTTCGACAAAGACTTTGATGACAATGAGAATAAAAATGGCAAGTTTTCATAATGGGAAAGATGAGAGAAGCAATAAAGGTAGGAGTGAATGTGGTGGTGGTGGCGGTGGTGGTAGTATGTGTAGTAATGTAGTAGTAATTGTTTATAAAATATCGTATAAAATTTATCTTTTTCATATCTACAAATAATTATTTTCTTTAATTGACATTCTTTTTCATTCATCGAAAGGTCCGAATCAAACATGACCCCAAGATTCCTAACTTTATTGACAAAAGGCAGTTTGATGCCGTTTACTTCCATAAAAGTTTGATTAATTTTATTTATTTTATTCTTCTTCCCAACTATCAACGCATCAGTTTTGGCCATATTCAACCGTAATTTATTATTTCCCATCAGTTAGCTCACTTTGCGAATTTAGATTTCATAGCGTTCCATTTTCCTGTCAAATGTCAATTGATAATTGGTGTCTTAGATCTGCATGTCGTCGGTATAACAATGGTATTCAAGGCAATATTATGAACGAATGATATCCCCAAGTGGTGATGTATAAAGCACAAAGAGTATTGGTCCGAAAACGGAGCCTTGAGATACGCCAAAGGGAAGACGTCTACTATCGGAATACGAGTTCCCGAAATATAATATATTTGTTTCCCGCAAGATACGTTTTGAACCAGTCGAGTGAAGCTCCTTGGATACCAAAATTATTTTGTAGTCGCATGAGGAGGGTTTCGTGGTCAATAGTGTCAAATGCGGCTGACAGTCAAAGGTTTTTACTAGTTATAACCCAGTCGAGAGTATGTCCAAAAGTATGAGGGGGCTCTTTAACTCTCTCCTTACCAGCCACTTTCAGAATTTTCACCGCATCTTTGCATCCACCGAACACAAAAATAGAATTTTCTTATTCAACAAGAAAGCAACAAGTACACTATATATATATAATATTGTTCAGCAAAATGAGCTCTACAACACAGTGTCAAGTTTTTATAGCCATAACAACATATTTTCTTTAAATTTTGTGATGTGCAAAAGAAATCAGAAATCTGTGACGTCACCAGCGGAAAAGTTATTAGAGAGAGAACGTCATGTTGGTTGTGTGCATGCGTCTCTCGTCCTCCGCGAGGAAGAGAGAGAGAGAGAGAGAGAGAGAGAGAGAGAGAGAGAGAGAGAGAGAGAGAGAGAGAGAGAGAGAGAGAGAGAGATGGATAGATAGATAGGAACCTTCAAAAAAATAAAAAACAAAAACTAGAACATTTCTATAGCGCAATATATACTCAACCTGCTCAATGCGCTTTACAATGGTTCGCTAGCCGAAAGCAACACATAACGAGATATGAAGACTGTTTGGCGATATCACAATTATTGTCCTCGCTGTCAACGGTCAGGTACTCATTTTACGCCCGAGTACGGTGAGACAATATGGGTGAAGAGACTTTTCCAAGGACTCAACAATGCGTCGCCAGTGCGGGACTCGAACCTGAACCTTCCGATCCAAAATGTCATACCACAAAACTTCATAAACGCTCAGAGATAGTCAAATAAATAAATAGATAGATAGATAGGTAGATAGATAGAGAGAGAGTGAGAGAGAGAGTGAGTGAGAGAGAGAGAGAGAGAGAGAGAGAGAGAGAGAGAGAGAGAGAGAGAGAGAGAGAGAGAGATCAGTCACAATTCATTATAACCCTAATGGATCTTTGACGGATAAATAATGCAGTAAATGGGGGAGTGTTGAGATCTGAGATTCGATCGTCATTTTTGAAATCTTAATGTCTAGGGTTTTTATGCTGTAATGGCAACTTCAAAGAATTAATTCTTAATTGTAGAAGCTGGACCAGTTATTGGTAATTATCCCCTATGGATTGGATTATCGATGTAGGGTGAGCTGCCTAGCGTTTGAGTGTGTGGTTATGATGATTGTGTGTGTGTGTGTGTGTGTGTGTTGTGTGTGTGTGTGTGTGTGTTTGCAACAGAAAATGTGGAAGGCGGTGGGGGTGGGGGGGGGGGGGGGAGGGGGGAAGTGTGATGAGGGTGCTATTAAAATATAAAAATGATTTCATGCACTTGCTTTGATGGTAAATTTGGTTCAAATTGAATGATAATGGACCTATAATGATCAATTAAGAAAAAAAAAAAAAAAGAAAATTATTGCATGACGAAATCATACCGAGTTATTGATAAATGTGTGTGAGCGTGGGTATATGTGTGTGTGTGTGTTTGTGTGAGTATGTGTGTGCGCGCGCGCTGAGTGAGCTTGAGTCCGTTTGCTAAAGAGAGAGAGAGAGAGAGAGAGAGAGAGAGAGAGAGAGAGAGAGAGAGAGAGAGAGAGAGAGAGAGAGAGACGATAGTTTAATGGCGCATTCGACATTATTCATTGAGACCTTGAGTTTATGACGCGATGACAGATTCTGACATCTGCCTCGACTCATCTGCTAAATGGATAAAATTCCACTTGATTGGAGGTAAATATTGATTCAAAAAAGGAATTTAAAAATCGCACAAAAACCCTCACAAATTGTTTCCTTCATATCAATGGGAGCGATCTATAGATAGTATGCAGATGACGTCACTCAGGCCTTTGTTATTGTTTTTGCCATCCGCGTTTGTGAGTTGTTCTCACTAAACTGTATTAACCAGACTATAAAAGTTCATGGTTACACAGAGTTTGTGTGTTGGTCCGTTATACTTCCGGATGGCAATGTTGTGAACTCCTTGGCCAAGCGCATTCTATCTATAGATAGAGAATGAAGTTGGCGTTTGTGAGTGATTCTCACTAAACTTTATTCACCAGACTATAAACGTTCATGATTACACATAATTTTGTGTGTTGGTTCGTTATACTTCCGGATGGCAATGTTATGAGTTTCTTAGCCAAGCGCATACTATCTATAGTCTGGCTAATACAGTTTAGTGAGAATAACTCATATAAATGAATGGCTAAAAAAAACAAAACAAAACAAAACAATAACAAGGCCCGAGTGACCTCAACTTCATTATATCTATTGATCAAGTGGTAGAACAGTGGGTATTCTTCATAAACTCATACCATCGAAATTAAAACCTGTGTAGTTGGTTGTGTCGACCAATCACTGCCATTGTTTACATTATTACAACTGTCCGAGAGGCGTGGCAATGTTCCCTTCCACTAGCTGTTCATTGTACCAACACACAACATGCTTAAACACATAATAAGAGAAAATATATTAAGAACAAGTCATGTCGGTAGAGTTAGCGAGTGTTTTACTTCAACACATCTTAAATATTAATACGGTACTGCACTTGTGTTCTTCGCTCGTATAGATAGAATGCGCTTGGCCAAGGAGTTCACAACATTGCCATCCTGAAGTATAACGGACCAACACACAAACTCTGTGTAACCATGAACTTTTATAGTCTGGTTAATACAGTTTAGTGAGAACAACTCACAAACGCGGATGGCAAAAACAATAACAAAGGCCTGAGTGACGTCATCTGCATACTATCTATAGATAGAATGCGCTTGGCCAACGAGTTCACAACATTGCCATCCGGAAGTATAACGGACGAACACACAAACTCTGTGTAACCATGAACTTTTATAGTCTGGTTAATACAGTTTAGTGAGAACAACTCACAAACGCGGATGGCAAAAACAATAACAAAGGCCTGAGTGACGTCATCTGCATACTATCTATAGTCGAAGTGGCTTGGCCATGTTCAAATATATGTTAAGAACAAGTCATGTCGGTAGGGTTAGCGAGTGTTTTACTTCAACACATCTTATATATTAATACTGTACTTGTGTTCTTCGCTCGGATAGTCGAAGTGGCTTGGGTATGTTCCCTTCCACTACATGTTTCTTCCGTCAACCAGACAAAACATGGATTATTCATAGTTTTTGTGTGATAGTTCGATTCATGAGGCGGGCTGCACTGGTCAGTATTTTACTTAAACGCATAGCATCGATATAATTAAACTTTATCTTCAGATTGGGCGCCATGTTGTGTTGAAGATAAAATCATCGGATCGTTTGATTGGTTGGACTGCTGGACTTGAACAACGAACAGAAACCATAACCTGAAGAAATGTACGTCAATCTGCTCTTTGTTACTGTTTTTTTTCCCGCCAGGAGGTGAGTGATAAGTTCTAACTCAACTCAAAGGTAGATTTCTGACCAATAAAATCCCGGGATTTTTGACACATCCTCAAGTTTTCTCGGACAAACATAGCTGGTTGTTAACAAACAATAGAAAGAATGAAGATGACGTCACGCAGGTCTTTGTTATTGTTTTTTTGCCATCCGCGTTTATGAGTAATTCTCACTAAAATGTATTAACCAGACTATAAACGTTCAAGATTACATATAGTTTTGTGTGTTGATCCGTTAACCCTCTTCCGCACTAGGACAGGACTGTCCTGGGACAGTCCTGTCCCAAATCTGTAACATATAGAATTTAGAGAAATCTTCCGCACCTATTGGGACGGGACAAAACAGTCCCGTTGTGTCCCAAGCAGTTGTGAAATGCTACAAAATCAACGGGACAGGACTGTCCCAGTCCCGTGTTCATATCGTTCGTGATAGTAGAAAAATATAGCAGTCTTCCACACTAGGACAAAAAAGTCCCAGACTTGGCGGCGCCGTGTCAAAATTGAAATGCCTGTCTTTATTTTCTACTTTATTTTCTACTACTACTACTACTATTACTACTACTACTACTACTACTACTACTACTACTACTACTACTACTACTACTACTACTACTACTACTACTACTACTACAACTACTACTACTACTACTACTACTACTACTACTACTACTATTTCTACTGTTGCTTCTGCTGCTGCTAATGCCACTAATATATTAATACCTACATCCCTTATATTTCGTATTTATTTCCAATTCCATTGTATTTATTTTCCAACAATAGTCCACACTTTATTTTAGTTCACTGTCTTCTATGCTGCATCACACAGTTCCTCCCCGCCTCCCCTCTTTTGACATAATTAAGTACGCACCTTTTATAAATTTCTATTGCTCTGTTTTAATTCGCGCTTCCTCACAAAGTAGCATACGATTTCCTGCCCACCAATGTTTTTGTTTGTGCATCTTAACAACGCCACGACCACATTATCTCATTCGCCTGTAGTTTTTAATGCATCATGTGTTGTTGATGAAGGGGAAACCCGAAACGTCCATTTTATCTGTTTTGGTATATTAAACTGAAGCTTACATTCAATTTCACCGTTATAATTTATTTATGTATTTCAATTCTGAATATAAAAAAGCAAGAACAATTCAAAAATAATTCTATGTGATGAAACCACGTACAGAAGGCAGAGCAACATAAACATTTTCGGCAATTTAAAAAAAGTATGTTTATAAATATAATTTAAGAAGTGCCAAACTGTGACACAGCAGTAACGTGTCTAAAACCGGTCGCACATCAATTCGGTAACTTGTGGGATCAAGTATCTTTATCTTTATTTATTTCGGGAATTCTCAATGAAAATATTTTTAAGTAAGTCCTTCTGAGCCACTTGGACTCATTGTAAGACAAATTAAGTCCTTTAGAGCCTTGTAGCCAATGGTGCAGGAGTTATCCCGGTTTCAATAGCGCGAAGCGGACAATTAACGTATTTGTTTGAAAACCTTTGAACAGGACGCTAGTCTGTCGCAGATTACTATCCCAGCTTGACAGGTACCCTTTTACACTTGAATGGACTGAGTGATTGGAGTAAATTTTCTTGCTCTAGAAAGTACAAATTGGCTTCGGTCGGAATCGAACACAGAACCTCTGAGTCCAGAGTACAACGCGCTAACCATGGGCCATCTTGCCTCCTAAGCTTATAAATCCGGAACTTATCCATGTTTCTGTGGCGTTGAGCAGACAGATAACAGTTTAAATTAAAAAAAAAATAAAATTCCCTTTTTCATCCCATAGGGGAAATTTTTCTCGAGGGTCTATTCCAAGAGAAGACTGGAATAACCCAGGCGTCAGCCGCAACGCAGCGCCGCAAATTTAGCTAGGACGAGGTATAACCCAGGCGTCAGCCGCAGTGCAGCGCCGCAAATTGAGCTAAGCGAGGTGACTTAGTCAACTGATGCCTTTCGGGTACGAAGCATGCTGACTTTTTATTATCCTCTTGAATGATGCTAGTCCGTCAAAGATTACTTTCATCAGCGAACTGGTACTCATTTGCACCTGGGTAAAATGAGGTGATTCCAAGAAAGTCATTTTAGGATAAGATCGGAGATCACCATAGAGTCTACGGAATTGACCCTTGAGCAATCTTTGGGTCATTAAAGGATGCACCCAATATTGTTTTCTCTTTCAATTTGTCTTTTTTTCCACGTAGTAAAGCACAGAAATATGCAATCTCTATTTCATCCATTACTATAGTAGTAGTAGTAGTAGTAGTTAGTTAGTAGTAGTAGTAGTGAGTAGTAGTAGTAGTAGTAGTAGTAGTAGTAGTAGTAGTAGTAGTAGTAGTAGTAGTAGTAGTAGTAGTAGTAGTAGTAGTAGTAGTAGTAGTAGTAGTAGTAGTAGTAGTTGTAGTGTAGTAGTAGTTGTTAGTAGTAGTAGTTAGTAGTTAGTAGTAGTTGTAGTAGTAGTATTAGTAGTAGTAGTAGTAATAGTAGTAGTAGTAGTAGTAGTAGTAGTAGTAGTAGTAGTAGTAGTAGTAGTAGCAGTAGCAGCAGCAACAATAATATTATTCTTGCTATAAGAATATTTCATGATTATATAAATCTTATGTAAACAAATCCCATTGTTCAGTGTAAAAAATCATTATCGTCATGTCGTATCTTATGTTGATTCATAAAATGTGAATTATTAGAGTTGTAATTGCCTACAAATAAACTTTTGAATCTTGTAAAATTAATAAATAAATAATGCATTCGCGCAGGTGTGTCCTGGGACAGTCCTGTCCTAGTGCGGAACCCCTTTTGAATAGAAGTTTTCTCCAGTGGGACAGGACAAATTTGTCCCGGGACAGTTTTGTCCTAGTGCGGAAGGAGTCTTATACTTCTGGATGGCAATATTGTGAGTTTCTTAGCCCAGTGCATACTATCAATACTGTACTTGTGTTCTTTTCTGGGATAGTCGAAGTGGCTTGACTAAGTTCCCTTCGACTACAGGTTTATTCCGTCAATCAGACTATAGATAGTATGCGCTTGGCTAAGAAGCTCATAACATTGCCATCCGGAAGTAATACGGACCAACACACAAAACTGTGTGTATCCATGAACGTTTATGGTCGGGTTTAAACAGTTCAGTGAACATTACTCATAAACGCGGAAGGCAAAAGACAATAACAAAGACCTGAGTGACGTCATCTTCGAACTATCTATAGATAGAACGAAGTTGACGTCACTCAGGTCTTTGTTATTGTTTTAAAAAAAAATTGAATCCATGTTTATGAGTAAGTCTCACTAAACTGCATTAACTAGACTATAAAAGTTCATGGTTTTACATAGTTTTGTGTGTTTGTCCATTATACTTCCGGATGCAATGTTTGAGTTTCTTAGCCAAGCGCACACTATCAATCTATAAATAGGTTACACATTTTTGTTTGTGATGATACGATGATTCATGAGGCAGACTGCACTGGTCAGTATTTTACTTAAGCGCATATCATCAATACAATTAAACTTTATCTTCCGATTGGGGCACCATGCTGTGTTGAAGATAACTTTATCGGATCGGTCAATAATTTGGAAAGTTGGACTTGAAAGGACAAGTGAAAGAGATACTAACATTAACCAATTAACGTGCTGTACTGTAGAAATAAAATTTGGCCAGAAAATTCGTCCTTCAAATACGAATCGAATTAAATGACCCTCATCTTGGCAAAACCTGTCAAACCTGGGACCTCGCGGGGTCCCCAGGTTTGATATTTTTTTTTGGTAAAGATTAGGCTCATTTAAATCGATCGATATTTGAAGGACGAATTTTCTGGCCAAATTTTTAAAATAAGAGTTTTTTTCTAGACTGCGGTAGTTAACTGGTTAAATAACCGATTGGGTGGATGGCCCGATCCCCCGATAAGATGTATAAATTGGATCATTGGATCATTCAGTCGTCACTTCCTGTCATTCCTCATCACTTCCGGTTCCATCATCTTCAGGCGACAAAACTGGAAGCGTTGAATCTTCTTGTACTGGTAAAATGTGACGGTTGCTGCTCGAAGCTGGAAGAAATAAATAACAGCGTGAAATTGAATGTAATACGAAAACAGATAAAATGGACGTTTCGAGTTTCCCCTTTAAAAACAAAACAGGACGAATGAAACACTAAAGACGAATGACATAATGTGGTAGTGGCGTTGTTAAGATGTATAAACAAAACATTGATGAATGTCCATTGGATTCTAGTCAAGAGTCATCGGAGACCATTTTTCTTTAGAATTAAAATCAAATGTGATTTCTGATTCGTATTGATACTTAAATTGAGCTTTTATATAGGGAATGAGATGAGCGGAAGAGTAGCGTCCCTTGATTGGATGTCACCCATAGTCTGTGACGTCACCGGAGGAAAAGTTATTAGAGAGAGAGGACGTCATGTTGGTTGTGCGCATGCGTCTCTCGTCCTCGCTTCCGCATGCGCAAAACCAAATTGACGTTCTCTCTGTAAGGTGACGTCCAATCAAGGGACACTACTCTTCTGCTAATCTCATTATCTATAGAGCAATATCCATTAACGAGCTCAAAGCGCTTTACAAGGGGTCCTTGGCCAACTGCAACACTTAACATGTAGAATGAGACATGGCGCCTGTTAGGTCATATTACAATTTTTTATCGGACAGAGACAACGCTGTTAACGTCCTGGTACTCATTTTACACCTTTTACGGTGAGAGAATGTGAGTAAAGAGCCTTTTCCAAGAAGCCAACTATGCGCCGAGCGAGGCTTGAACACAGGACCTTCTTATCCGAAAGCGATGAGTGCCATACCACATGCCCACACAGCCGCACAATTATGTAACATAGCTTGAAGAAAAACTTATTCCAGACTAAAGTCCTGGTCGGTCACAGAGGGAGGGTGGCTCTGCGGTACGGTCTTTGCTTCGTACCCGAAAGGTACCGAGTTCGATCACCCGCAGCTGCCCTGTGTGGCCTCTCACTAGCTCAATTTGCGGCTGACGCCTGGATTATTCCAGTATTCCCTTGGAATAGACCTTAGAGACAAATTTCCCCTATGGGACGAATAAAGGGAATTTTATTTTTATTTTTTTAACAAGACCAAAAACAAGAGGTGCCTAAAATAGTCAATAAATGGTATCCTATAGTAAAATATTGGGAGGTCAAAATGACTCTTTATACTCTCTCTCTCTCTCTCTCTCTCTATCTCTCTCTTTCGCTCTTTCTCTCTCTCTCTTTCTTTCTCTCTCTCTCTTTCTCTCACTCTCTCTCTTTCCCTCCTTCCCTTGCACACATACACACATACACACAGACACACACGCATACACATACCCACTCACACACATTTTTTTCAATAATGTTTTTACTATAACGCCAATGTAATGTAACATATTTCTTTTTCTTGTTTAGCTGAAGAAGGCCAAAGGTCGAAACGTCGCTTCCTTTGTTTTGTGTCTTTTATAAGTGTAATGCTTACTCCCTTTATTTTACTATACATTTTAAAACAAGACGTAATTTTGAAAAATTTCTATACCGTGATTTTTATACAATTTTGGTATAACCAGGATAGTCTCTCAACAAATTTAGATTTTAAAATCAAGGCTGGTGTTTATTAACTTCAGATTTTATTCTGGTTCTTGATTAATTTCCGAATGCTTCAGACTACTACTTCGTAGTGAAACAGCGTCATATTGTTTTACCTTTTTTTATTCTCGCACTCTCTCTCTCTCTCTCTCTCTCTCTCTCTCTCTCTCTCTCTCTCTCTCTCCATATATCCTTTCTTAAAAAAATATAGCATTGTGGAGAACATTGTGCTTATTTGAGTCAATAAAAAAATTGATACGGCGCACAACTCTACTGAAAGATTTGAAAATAAGAAATGTATTTTTTACAGATAGATAAACAGATAACTCGATTTCCTTTTATAATTTAAAGTCAGTTTGAAAGTTCGTTGAGTCAAACAGATATCATAAAATATGTACCAACGACGACACTTGACTCCCAAAATCAACTAATTTTGACACTGTAAAAGTTGTCAATTTGCGTCATCTATTTATGACATCAAGTATTATTATTTCTTCCGTTGTGTTATTGATTTAGCGTTTAGCGGTGATCAGTGTTGTTATGTAGGTTCTAATTGCGTGTATGTTTGTGTGTGTGTGTGTACGTGTGCGTGTTTGTGTTTGTGTGTGTGTGTGTGTGTTGTGTGTGGTGTATACAATTGTGTGTGGGTGTAGGCATTTTTCAGCAAATCGTGGCAATCATAGTGATATTATTCACTTGATCACATGAAGGTATTTCAGTCGCCATTTTGATTCTTTTTTTACTATTAGAGTTAGCTCGAGATCGAGGATATTTCTTTTTCTATTAAGGTTAGTCATAAGTCTTAGTAAAGGTGCTAGGATGTTTGTTTTTCCATAAGTTAAGTAAAGGGGAGACATTCCGAAAGCTCCTACATCCCCAGTATTCTTTAAATTTGTATTTTCACCGTTGATATTTTGTCAGGCATTTATTTATTCAATTTGTCATTATATCTAGAAGCATTTTAAAAACTCTAGAACAAACCTTGATAGATTTGTGAAAGTTTAAAATTTTTTAATTTGACCATTGTTTTGATTTTCAGCCGCCATTTTGATTTATTAAATATTTAAAGGTAGTGCAAAGCAGTCCGAGAGTTGTTTTTTTTCTATTAGGGTTAGCTCGAGAGGTTAGTCATAAGTCTTATTAAAGGTGCTAGGAAGTTTGTTTTTCCATAAGTTAAGTAAAGGGGAGACATTCCGAAAGCTCCTACATCCCCAGTATTCTTTAAATTTGTATTTTCACCTTTGATCTTTTGTTAGGCGTTTATTTATTCAATTTGTCATGATTTTTTCTATTAGGGTTAGCTCGAGATCGGATGATTTTTTGTTTCCTATTAGGGTTAGTCATAAGTATTATTAAAGTGCTAGGGTGTTTGTTTTTCCTATTGGGGTTAATTAAAGGTACTAGGTTTAATTTTTTCTTGGGGTTAGTTGAGGGAATATATTATTAAATATATTATTGGGCCACACAGAAAAATCAACCGAAGATATACCAAATTACACAGACAACGTTGTTTACCAATCTGCCCTCATTAAATGATGTGGAGTACAGTATCGAATGAAAATAGTTCTGTCCCCGCGAAATTGCGGGCTTTTTACTAATATATTTTATATATATATATATATATATATATATATATATATATATATATATATATATATTTGGGATTGTTAAAAAATACTCTATCGCCTGCTTGCTTGGGGCAAAATTAGGACCCATTATCTTAAAACGGAATTTTATTAGAGCGGGTTGCTCGAAGCAAGATCGAACTTATAAAAGCAAAAATATTATTAAATTGTGTACTTATGCAAACATTTTTGTTGTATAATTATGAGGAAAGAAGAATATAAATTCGTAGGAAACAATTAATGTGAACCACGGACTCAAAACGGGTTTGTTCGTAGCCATCGTTAATTTATGACCTTAGGGCTAACCCACACTGGAGACTGACTCCGACGACCTGACACTGCCGTCCTCTGCCGTCTTCCGGATAAAGACGTCGGGCACGGACAAAATACTAAGAATAAAGAGAAGAACCGTTAGACCTATCCATACCAAGCTAGAAAAAAAAACGACAGAGGACGTCAGGTTCTTTATCTTTTTCTCTTCTTCTTCTTCTTCTTCTTCTTCTTCTTCTTCTTCTTCTTCTTCTTCTTCTTCTTCTTCTTCTCTTCTTCTTCTTCTTCTTCTTCTTCTTCTCTTCTTCTTCTTCTTCTTCTTCTTCTTCTTCTTCTTCTTCTTCTTCTTCTTCTTCTTCTTCTTCTTCTTCTTCTTCTTTCTTCTTTTCTTTTCTTTCTTGTTCTTGTTCTTGATCTTGTTCTTGTTCATGTTCTTCTTCTTCTTTCTTCTTCTTCTTCTTCTTCTTCTCTTCTTCTTCTTCTCTTCTTCTTCTTCTTCTTCTTCTTCTTCTTCTTCTTCTTCTTCTTCTTCTTCTTCTTCTTCTTCTTTCTTCTTCTTCTTCTTCTTCTTCTTCTTCTTCTTCTTCTTCTTCTTCTTCTTCTTCTTCTTCTTCTTCTTCTTCTTTCTTCTTCTTCTTCTTCTTCTTCTTCTCTTCTTCTTCTTCTTCTTCTTCTTCTTCTTCTTCTTCTTCTTCTTCTTCTTCTTCTTCTTCTTCTTTCTTCTTCTTCTTCTTCTTCTTCTTCTTCTTCTTCTTCTTCTTCTTCTTCTTCTTCTTCTTTTCTTCTTTTTCTTCTTCTCCTCTTCTTCTTGTGAAATAACATACCATCTCCACATATTTTTACTTTACTTACTTAATCCTCTTCGGGCCTTCTGACACTGCCGTCCTCTGCCGTCTTCCGGATAAAGACGTCGGGCACGGACAAAATACTAAGAATAAAGAGAAGAACCGTTAGACCTATCCATACCAAGCTAGAAAAAAAAACGACAGAGGACGTCAGGTTCTTTATCTTTTTCTTCTTCTTCTTCTTCTTCTTCTTCTTCTTCTTCTTCTTCTTCTTCTTCTTCTTCTTCTTCTTCTTCTTCTTCTTCTTCTTCTTCTTTTTCTTCTTCTTCTTCTTCTTCTTTTCTTTCTTCTTCTTCTTCTTCTTCTTCTTCTTCTTCTTCTTCTTCTTCTTCTTCTTCTTCTTCTTCTTTTTCTTCTTGTTCTTGATCTTGTTCTTCTTCTTCTTGTTCTTGTTCTTGATCTTGTTCTTCTTCTTCTTCTTCTTCTTCTTCTTCTTCTTCTTCTTCTTCTTTCTTCTTCTTCTTCTTCTTCTTCTTCTTCTTCTTCTTCTTCTTCTTCTTCTTCTTCTTCTTCTTCTTCTTCTTCTTCTTCTTCTTCTTCTTCTTCTTCTTCTTCTTCTTCTTCTTCTTCTTCTTCTTCTTCTTCTTCTTCTTCTTCTTCTTCTTCTTCTTCTTCTTCTTCTTCTTCTTCTTCTTCTTCTTCTTCTTCTTCTTCTTCTTGTGAAATAACATACCATCTCCACATATTTTTACTTTACTTACTTAATCCTCTTCGGGCCTTCATTTTTTGCGATCGGCTGCTTTTGCGGTGGCTGTATTCCAGGTCAGGCCTGCTTCCTTTAATTCTTTCTCCATCGTCCTTCGCCAGGTTTCTTTGGGTCTTCCCCGCTTTCTCTTCCCATCTGCTGTCCAGTACAAGGCTGTCTTGGGAAGTGACCCTTTTTCCATTCTGGCCACATGACCCAGCCAACGCCATCTTCTTCTTTTTATTTGGCTATCAATGCTAGTGCAGTCAGCTTTCTTTAATAGATCCACTGTTCTTATTTTTGTAGGCCAAAATAAATTAAAAATTCTTTTTAAACACTTGTTCTGAAAGGCTTCTAGTTTCTGTATTAAGGAGGATGTCATTTTCCAGCTTTCACTTCCATAAAGCAGTACACTTAAAACATTGCTCTTGTATATTTTCAGCTTTGTCTTTCTCATTATTTGCTTTGATTTCCAAAAGTTTTTCAGCATGCCGAAAGCCTGGTTTGCCTTTTGAATTCTGTGCTTGATATCGTGTTCTGCATTTCCGTCGTCTGTTATTTTGGATCCGAGGTAGGAGAACTCTGTTACCTCTTCAATTATATGTTCATCTATCCTAATTTCACTGTCATGTTTTGGATTCACCCTAATGTACACAGTCTTATCGAAATTTATTTTCAGTCCAATTTTCGAGGCGTTCTTGTGTAGTACGTTTAGTTTCTCTGAGGCGTCTCTGTGTGTACTGGAAACTAACGCGATATCATCTGCGTAGTCTATATCTTCCAGAAAAGATGTCAGTGTCCAGCGAATGCCTCTCTTCTTACCATCAATTGTATTTTTCATGAGCCAGTCTAGAGCCAGGATAAACAGAAGCGGGGAGAGTATGCAGCCTTGTTTTACACCAGTTGTTACATTAAAGCTGTCTGTTAAATTGTTACCACAGATCACTTGGCATTGGTAGTTGCTGTACATTGCTTTGATTAGGTTGACTATCTTCATCGGTATACCATAATGGCGGAGTATTTTCCACAGGGACTCTCTGTGTAAGCTGTCAAAGGCTTTTTCAAAATCGACAAAAATGGTGTAGAGGGGGCTGTTCCATTCAATGCTTTGCTCCAGGATTTGTCTCAGGGTAAATATGTGGTCACTACATGACTTCCCTTTTCTGAACCCTGCCTGCTCTTTTCTAAGAATGTTTTCAATGTGAGGTGAGATTCTTTTCAGAAGGATTCTATTAAAAATTTTGCTCGTTACGGACAGGAGTGTGATTCCACGCCAGTTAGCACAATTTCCTAGGTCTCCTTTCTTGGCTATTTTATGGATGATGCCTTTCTGCCAATCCTCTGGTATTTCTTCCTTTTCCCAAATGTTGGTGAACAGTTTACTGAGAATTTTGGACATTTCTTGCGAGTTCGCTTTAAGCATTTCCGCAGTGATTTTGTCAATACCTGGGGCCTTGCCATTTTTTTGTTGTTGTATTGCCTCGTGCACCTCATGCTCAGTGATTGGACCAAGATTAACCTCTACGTCCCTTTCTGCTTCTGGGATATCTGTGTAAGAAGATGGGTCTGGTCTGTTCAGAAGGTTTGCGAAATATTCTCTCCATCTTTCAATTTTCTCCTTTTCGTCTGTGATGACACTACCATCTTGGGATTTTAATGGTTTCTCTTGACCATAACTTCTGTTTCCCGAGAGCTTTTTTGTGATTTTGTATAGTGTTTGTGTGTCGTGTCTTACAGCTGCATTTTCTGCTTCAGTTGCTAAATTTTCTGCAAAATCTCTTTTGTCTTTCCTTGTGGATTTTTTCACTTCTTTATCCTTCAATGAGTATTCACTGGATAGCCTTTCTTTCAGTCGGGGGGATTTAGCGTTCAGGAGATTTAGTTTGATTGATTTTCTTTGGTTAATGAGCTCCCATGACCTTGCTGATATCCAATTCTCTGTATTGGATTTATTGTGTCCTAAGTGTTCAGTGGCACTTTCCTGCATGACGTGGTTGAAATCTTGGATTGTCATGTTTGTAATATCTTGTATTGCACTGAATTTGTTTCTGACTGAGATATTGAAATTGTTTTGGATATCTGGGATTTTCAATTTATCTGTGTTGAAACGTTTCTCCTTCTGTTTTGCTATTTTTGTTTTCATCAATTTAGTAGAGATTTTGGCTGTGACAAGATGGTGGTCACTTCCAATGTCTGCCAATCGTCTGACTCTGACATCGTTTAGGCTGCTCTTCCATTTTCTGTTTATAATTATATGGTCTATCTGACTTTCTGTTTTCCCATCTGGTGATTTCCATGTCAATTTGTGGATGTTTTTGTGTGGGAAGAAAGTTCCACCAATAATGAAGTTGTGTTCTTCACAAAATTCTGCCAGTCTGCTTCCATTGTTGTTCATTAACCCTATGCCCTCCTTTCCAACGGACTGATTTGTTTGTGTATTGCCAACTCTAGCATTAAGGTCTCCGATGATCATGAGCATATCATGTCTTGGAATGTTTTCAACGGCCATTCTTAGAATATCGTAAAATTCTTCTTTGTTTTCTTCATCTGAATCCTCTGTAGGTGCGTAGCATGTGAGGATTGATAGCTTGGTGTATTTTGAGTTGTGTCTTGTGTATAAAAGTCTTTCACTTATCGGTTTCCATTCCAATAGTGACTTGTTGTTTTGCCTGGCTATCAAGAGGGCAACACCTTCTCTGTGTTGGTCATCCTTTCGTCCTGACCAAATGATCAGGTCGCCATTTGAGAGTTGGCGCTTCCCAGCTCCTGTCCATCTTGCCTCTGATATGCCTAGCAAATCGATCTTGTAGTTCAACATCTCGCGCTGGGCTTGTGCCAGTTTTCCTGTTTGATATAGGGTCCTAACATTCCAGCACGAGACATTGAGCTTGCGTTTTGGTGACAACAGATCTGCAATCTGGTCGGGGGCGTCCTTTCGGCTTTGACCTCCTACCGTCATGAAGCCAGTATTCTGGTCCGCTTCTCTGCTGCCGCCGGTTGTGGATATATGTCTGGTTTCTGTTTCTGTAACAGTTTGCTTTTTATGAGGTGGGTTGTTAACCCTACGCTCAACCCCCATTCCTGGAGGGCCGGTGGATTACTCTTCGTCTGATCTCTCTCCTTTTTTCTCTTATTAGAGGTCCGAGGTTCGAGATACGCAAACCCTCCCACCACGACAAGGTGATAATCCGTCGGGAGAGCCACATATTTTTAACATCTAGTTATCTACCATTAAAAAAAAGATTTCCAATTCTAAAATTCGCACAGGAAACAAAAGCAAAGCAAAATATGAACTCCCTTACCGAGACTAAATGTGCAATCTAAAATTAGAAATTATACAACCCAGTAATGACGTCATTTGTCTGGCCATAAATCAGACGTGCCAAGTCCTATGAACATTTCGTAGAACTACGAATTTTTGGGTCCTAATTTGAAAATTTATTTCGATCTTTAATTCAATGAACTTCTTGAAAAAACAGTTTTGTTGTCGTGAATAGTATAGATAGTTCGAAGATGACGTCACTTAGGTCTTTTATATTGTTTTTTGCCATCCGCGTTTATGAGTAATGCTCACTGAACTGTATTAACCCGACTATAAACGTTCATGGATACACACAGTTTTGTGTGTTGGTCCGTTATATTTCTGGATGGCAATGTTATGAGCACTTGGCCGAGCGCATACTATCTATAGAAAGGATTTTAAAGCATCAATCTAATGTATTTATAGATAGAATGAAGTTGACGTCAATCGGGCCTTTGTTATTGTTTTTTGCCATCCACGTTTATCAGTAATTCTCACTTAACTGTATTATCCAGACTATAAAAGTTCATGGTTACACATAGCTTTGTGTGTTGGTCCGTTATACTTCCGGATGGCAATGTTGTGATTTCTTAGCCAAGCGCATACTATCTATACACAAATTGGTAATTTCTAAAAGTAGTCATAACGTCTATTGTGTATTCTGAACTCGACTTTCAATTCAGTGCAGTCTGCATATATCTTACTTTTAAATTACAAAAATAAAAATCCAATAAAAAACAAACAAACAAAAAAACAAAAAAAAAAAACAAAACAAAAAACAAAAACAAAATAAAAACAAAAACAGCGAAATTGTTTCCCGGATATGCCGTGCGGCTATCTGGTCTAGTGGATTGACACTCGCTTTCGGATCGGAAGGTCCTGGGTTCGAGTCGCTAGGCTCGGCGCATAGTTGTCCTTGGAAAAGGCTCTTTACTCACATTCTCTCACCGTGCACAGGTGTAAAATGATTACCTGGCCGTTAACAATGATGTCATGCCGAAAAAAAAATATATCGCCTAACAGGTGTCATGTCTCGTTCTACTTGTTATGTGTTGCTGTTGGCTAGGGACCCCTTGTAAAGCGCTTTGAGCATGTTTAGTGGATATTGCGCTTTATACTGTGTTATTATTATTATTATTATTATTATTATCCCCAATGTAAGTTGGCAGGTCTGCTATAAGTACTAAGCCTTTGTTTGTTTGTTTTTAAGGGTTTTACGGAGCTTGCAACACATTAAGGTCATATCAGCGCCAGCAAAAAGGAAGAAATGGGATAGTAAAAAGTTCTAGAATTATAATTAAAGCATCCAGGAATAAGGCAGACAAAAGGGAACATGTAGATTCCAAGAGCACACTCTTAGTGTACTTAGTTTAAGATCACCTAAAAGTTTCATCCAGAATACAAGCACAGGTCTCCACTAAGAGGAACACATCAAATGTTTACATATCATATAATATATATATATATATATATTATATATATATATATATATATATATATATATATATATATATATATAATGCATAAGCAAAACATAATACTGTGTATAACAGTGAGATGATTTATAAGGGAAAAAATATCATCTCCCCAAACTAACTATACATTTTACTATTTCCCTCCCAGCCAGGGTATCCGGCCAGGACCAGGACAAAACCAAGTAATCTCATTCCAAGACAAAGACAAAAAAGCATGTTGTAAAACAGACATAGGGGGATAGATGACACAGTATGTACCTCCCTGCCCACTGTGGGAAGTCAAGAACTCCACCCAGTACTTAGCCTTTTACTCCCTCCTTACAGACATTTTTCGAGGAAAACTTAATTGTTTTACAGTCAGACTGAGGAGATACATGTATCTAAAGCGGCTATGTGGTCTTGAAATTATGACACTCGCTTTAGGATCGGAAGGTCCTGGGTTCGAGCCTCGCTTGGCGCATAGTTGGGTCCTTGGAAAATGCTCTTTACTCACATTCTCTCACCGTACTCCAGTGTAAATGAGACTGCCGTTAACAGCTTTGCCCTGCCCGAAAAACAGTAATATCGCCTAACAGGCATCATGTCTCGTTCTACGTGTTATGTGTTGCTGCTGATCAGGGACCCTTTGTAAAGCCCTTTGGGCACATTTAGTGGATATTGCGCTATATAAAAGCTTAAGGTTTTGCTTATACATAATTTTCGTGTACCATAACAAGTTTTGCAAAAAAAGATTTTTCAAAAAAATTGTGTAATGTACAAAACTTTTCTGATTAGATAATAAATAACGTTGGCTGTCTCGTAACGAATGTGATGATTTTCCTGTAGTTGGTATGTAGAGGGTTAAAATTTACAAATAACAGCGAAACTGTTTCTCTGTTATGCCGTAGGCTATATGTCTACGC
>NC_088367.1:44071499-44076499 GCF_034508935.2 Berghia stephanieae
CTTACTAATCTATGGCGCCATCGGCCTCACGACCTTGAAGGGTTATATATTTGTGGTTGCTCTATCATCCTTTTGAATGGAGGTTCTGTGCTGCTACTGTTCACAATCGGACCCGAACCAGGGTCCTACAAGTCCGATGCCTATTGTAATACCATATCTTGAGCATTTCTATAGCGCAATATATCCACAAAACGTGCTCAAAGCGCTTTTCAAGTGGTCCTAGCTAACGGCAACATTAACAGTTAACAACGCCCTGAGCGGAGCATGGTTGAGGCCTTAGAAAAAGCTCTTTACTCACATTCTCATACCATACTTAGATGTATAATGGGTACTTGGCCGTTACCAGTGTTGTCTCTTTGAGAAAATCTCATAAGAGGCGTCATGTCTCGTTCTATATGTTAAGTGTCGCTGATGAGAACGTTTAGTGGATATCGCGTACAATGATTTTTGTGACAGAGAAAACGCTGTTCATGGACAGGCACTCATTCTACACCTTAGTACGATGAGAGAATATGAGTAAAGAGCTCTTTCTGTGAGGCTATGTGGTCTAGTGGTATGACACTAGCTTTTCGGATCGGAAGGTCCTGGGTTCAAGCCTCGCTCGGCGCATAGTCGAGTCCTTGGAAAAGGCTCTTTACTCACATTATCTCACCGTACTCAGGTGTAAAACAGCGTTGTCTCTGTTAAAAAAAATGTAATATCTCGCCAAACAGGCGTCATGTCTCGTCCCACATGTTAAGTGTTTCTGTTGACCAAGGACCCCTTGTAAAGCGCTTTGAGCACAATTAGTGGTTATTGCGCTATATAAAAGCTAAGTTTTTTTTTCATAAGAACTCACCTCTCACCTATTCGCCGCTCACAGCAGGACTCGAACCTAGACTTTCCGATCCGAAGGGAAGTGTCATACCACAAGACCACACAGATTTTCACCAAATAAGCCAAAGTTTCCAGTCAACGCCAAAAACCTAAATATAAATAAAGTGGAACCAACCTTGAGACTGTAACTAAAACGTTTATTGGTGACTTGAGTAAAGTTCATCAGAATTCACTTAAACTTCCTCCAATACTCCCATAATAATATAGGGTAAATAAAAACATACACACATATATTCGTACACACACTAACACAAACAAACACTCTCTCTCTCTCTCTCTCTCTCTCTCTCTCTCTCTCTCTCTCTCTCTCTCTCTCTATCTATCTATCTCCCTCTCTCCCTATCTTTTTTATTTCTTACAAAAAATACACATGACCAAATATATACACGTATGGAAATGGTCGAAAATGTATTAGCGTGTGACGCACGCCGACAATTAATAATAATGATGATAATAATAATAATAAAATAATAATAATAATAATAATAATAATAATAATAATAATAATAATAATAATAATAATAATAACAACAGTAATAATAATAATAATAATAATAATAATAATAATAATAATAATGATAATGTTAATAATAATAATAATAATAATAATAATAATAATAATAATAATAATAATAATAATAATAATAATAATGATCGTGATAATTATAATAACAATCATAATGATAATAATAAAGTAATAATAATAATAATGATAATAATAATAATAATAATAATAATAATAATAATAATAATAATAATAATAATAATAATAATGATAATAATAGTAATAATAATGATGATGATGATCATGATGATGATGATGATGATGATGATAATGATGGTGATGATAATGATAATAATAGTTTTAAGACAACAGTCTTTGAAGTTTGATGATAAAAAATGTTATTTTATGGAATTTATCTATTTATTATTTATTTATAAACCTCGTGAAACATCACGACAATATGGAATTGTAACCAAATAATAAATTGATAGATAAATATGAACATTTTCATAAATATGAACATTTCATAGAGCATTTACACGGATATGATTTTCCCCGGCAGGCCATATGAAATCATGATATTTCCATTTCATACATTACCAGTTACCTGATAAGCGTCCTTTTTGATCCAATGCAAAATACCATAAATGAATGAAAAGAATTTGGATGATGATAATAAAAAGGATGATAAAGTTATTATTTTCCTCCCAACATTATGAACAAGATGTACGTTTTAAATGTTGTATCAACCTCTCACACCCTGAGGAATGTTACAGCTGGTGAAATTTTAATAGCAGAGTTGATTGTGATGACCTTTGTAAACTTGTGGCCTGACACTGACCAATAAATGACGTCAAAAGACAGGTCTTTGGTCATAAAAGAAAACAAATCGTGATTGTGTTCAACAGTTCAACCAATGGAATCACTTGTTTCCTTGAGTAGTTCTAAAGACAAATCATTATGCGGTCCACAAACCTAAGAATGACGCCAAAATATGGGTCTTAGCGTAGCATAGTTAAATTATAGCCTGACACTGACCACAAAATAATGTCAAAGGACAAGTCTATGGCCACAAAAGAAAACAAATCGTGAGTTGTATTCAACAGTTCAACCAATGAGAACACCTGTTTCCTTGAGCTCTACTAACGACAACTCACTAGGCGGTGCAAAAACCTAGAAAATGACGTCAAACTATAAGTCCTAGTGGGTTCTAATTTCAGGCTGTAAGTTAACGATGGCTGATCACTGACCAACAGACGGCGTCAAAAAGAGGTCTTTGGTCACAAAAGAAAACAAATCGTGATTTGTATTCAACAGTTCAACCAATGGGATCACTTGTTTCCATGACGACTTCTGACAACTCACTAGGCGGTCCACAAACCTAAAAATGACGTCAAACTATGGGTCTTAGCGTAGTCATCGTTAAATTATAGACTGGCACTAGAACCCACTAGGACATATATTTTGACGTCATTCTTCAGGTTTGTGGGGCGTCTAGTGAGTTGTCGTTAGTAGTCGCTGAAGGAAATTAGTTGAACTATTGAATACAACTCACGATTTGTTTTCTTTTGTGGCCAAAGACTTTTCTTTTGACGTCATTGTTTGGTCGGTGTCAGGCTATCAGTTAACGATGGCTCCGGATGATGAGACATAAATAATGATATTGCTTATGTACAAATGCAATGAACTTAGAAACATATACTTGAGGAGAGTTTGTTTTTGTTTTGAAGGGTTTAAGTGTTTAAGGGGGCTGACAACACATTTAGGTCATATCTATCAGCGCAAGAAAATAGGAAGAAAATTAGAAAAACATTCTGGATGTACAATTAAAAGGACTTGAGGAAAAAGTAAGACAAAGGGGGAATGGTTCAAATAGGGAACAGATGTAGATACCAATAGCTCAATATCAGTGTACTTAGTTTGAGATAATCTAAAAGTCTCTCCCAGACACCAGCACAAGATCCCACTAAGAGGGATAACTCAAATGTTTAGAAATAATATGTGAAAAAAAGAAGACAGTATATATCAGAGATGATTTACAAGTAGAAAAATAACATACCCCAAAACTGTAACTTTACATTTGATTGTTTTCCTCCCAGCCAAGAACCCCAGCCACGGCTAGGACAAAACTAAGTAATCTCATTCCAAGACAAAGACTGAAAGCAAGTGGAAAAAAGATACAGAATGATAGAAGACATAGCAAGTACCTCGCTGCCCACTACGGGAGAAATGTAATCTGAAAACGTTTATATCTTATTCAGACAAGGTATGTATTCATTTTACCAGTATCATCAAATAATGCTTAAAGAGGAGTCATAAAAAACAACCTCGACTGCACACGGGATTTATCTTGGTCCCTTTGCGTGTGAAGCGAGTGCTCTACCAACTGAGCTATCGGGCCTATTAATTTGTAGCAAAGGGAGCTTCAATTAAATTCAGAAAAACAAATCTACCTACCCTGAAAATAAAACCCCCAATAAAACAACATAATTTAAAAAATTGAGTAAGAATAATGATCCTTCAAATATCGATGGATTAAAAGTGATCTCCATCGTGGCAAAAAAACCCCCCCAAAAAAACAACAAAAAAAAAAAAAAACACAAAAAAAAAAAACAAAAAAAAAAAAAAAACAAAACAAAAAAAAAAAAAAAAACAAAAAAAAAAAACAAACAAAAAAACAAACAAAAAAAAACAAAAAAAAACAAAACAAAAACAAAACAAAAAACAAAAAACAAACAACAAACCTTCAAAGCTAGTAGTTCCTTGAAAATAATGGTCATTTTAATCGATCGATAATTGAAGGACGAGTTTCCTTCCAAATTGTTTTTGGAATGGGACAGAAAAGATGTCTTCCACTGGTCTTCCATATTTATCTGTCTAGCGCCATCTCTGAGCAGTCCTTCATCATGCTCTCAGTTAATTCTTTTTATATTTCCCAACCAGCGTTTTCGTTGTCTCCCTCTCCCTCTTTTCCCCATTAATCTTTCCTTCCTTCAAGTATTGACTCTTGAAGACTGATGTGGTGTCGTGTATGGCCATAGTGCGCCAACTGTCTGTGCTTTACAGGCACCAGAAATATGTTCTTTCTTATATTTAATCCATCCAATACCATTCTGTTTGAATTTTTCTCTTTACATAATTCACTAGTGCTACAGACGGATGGGAAAGTTGTCATTTCTTCGTTACCCACTTTTAACTTCATTGCACTTCTTTTATCTTATCTTTACTTTAATTTAGGATTTCTGATAAGCGAGCACTTCATTTCCTCTCCCCCCACTGTTCTGTTTATTCGCCCCATTTGTCTTTGGAATCTTATCCATCTTCTTTCCATTTTGTTGACAAAGGGGAAACCCGAAACGTTCGCAACATTTGTCTTTGTGAATGAAACCGAAGCTTCTCTTGTACGATCACTTACAAACATCGTCAAGCTCAAACAGCAGATTAAAAAACAAGTTGGTTGAAAACATATGAATTCACATATAATGAATCGGTTGAAATGATTCCAATTTGAAATTGACTCTCAAACCTGAGAGTTCATAGAAGATCGATGCAGCGTAAGGATAAATTAATTAGATATGTGGTGATTTATTTAAGAGACAGACACAACAAAATGACAGTA
>NC_088367.1:44081499-44083999 GCF_034508935.2 Berghia stephanieae
TACTATTACTACTACTGTTCATACTACTAAAAGTACAACTCTACCTACCTACCTATCTATCTATCTATCTATCTATCTATCTATCTATCTATCTATCTATCTATCTATCTATCTATCTATCTATCTATCTATCTATCTATCTATCTATCTATCTATCTATCTAGCTAGCTAGCTATCTATCTACTGATTATCCACCGATTCATGGCTTACTCTACTCAGGCCTGACCAACGTGCGGCAGTAGACAAAATGTGGAGGCGATAACAGGTTTATCTTAACAGTTGGGTTTTTAATGGTAAACAATGCAGTTATCTAATAAAATCATTAATATACTCATTTAGGCACTGTATGAGTACTATAAGCCATTTAAAAAGCCAGAAATATTATTTTTGAGAAAAAAATAATAAAAAGAATTTGAATACAAGATTTACCTCTATGATAGCTTTAAAATCTTTTGTTTTGGCTCCTTGTCAGATGGCATGTTGGACAACTTGCAGTAATTGTTAAGCAATATGTTGCTCAATATGTTACAGTGGTGCTCTTTAATTTGAAAATCAAACATTTCCGAAATTTTATACAAAGTATTACTTAATGAATTTCGACACACGTTGTTTGCAATAGACTGAAAAATAATGTAGGAAAAAATTGTCCACTGACAGGTTAAATCATTTGCCTTCTTCAAACCCCCTCTGTCTAAATTTGATGTATAAGATCCAAACTTATTAAAATAGGTAAATAAAACGTCCTCCTCTTCACCTGCGTGATCCTTACGTGTGACATAACCAGCAATGTATACTAAACTTTGTTTTACTTCATCTTTGACGGAAGATTCTAGATCTGGGAAATTGTCAACAATTTCACAAACTTCTTCTGACCACACAAATCCACATTTGTCACAAGAATGACCTGACTCAGAAGAAAGCTCGTCAATATCAAAACGTAGACGAAGTAGTAATTTAGTTTGAAAGATATTAACTTTTTCAAGAATTTGCTGGACATTAATGAAATAAGTACCACCACTGCCTTGTCTCAATTTACCAAAAGCTTTTTCTATGGGATCAGTTGTAAATTTTCCAAGAAGAACACTCCAATAAATACTTTGTTAGTTCAATAATTCCTTTACATGTATGCTGAATGGCTAAAGAAGTATCACGAGTAAATTTTTTCTCTCTTTTACCCTGTTGGCTTTGTAATTGAGAAGCAAAATCAGAAAAATCCTTAAGTATTTTTAATCCTAAATCTTTATCAGTAGAAATGGCTGCGCGTAATGGATCTTTGAATCGTTTGTCTTCAAAGCGTGATTTTACATTCATAATTTTCCAAAATTCAATTACCTTAGATATAAAATTTACTGTTCCGTCCACATTTTCATCTTGCATTCCAGGGTGTTCTATTAATGCTACCTTAGTCTCCTCACAGAAAACATTCAGACAGGTTTGAACTTTTTGTCTCTCAATAGGTTTGGGATTAGCAGACTGATAATTTAATTTTGACATCTTCACTAGACTTTCATCTTCCATTTGCTGTAGTTTCTGTATGTGTTCCCATTTAGCTGTAAATTCATCTCCATTATCCTCAAAAACAAGTTGTCCCGTTTTTTCTGTGAGCCAGTTATTTCTTATGTTTTTAACTATATGTACAAAATCGTATAATAAAAATATATTGTCGGTTGTCTTCCAAGGAGATTCTAAAGAAAATAATTTGAAAAACGATTGATTGATTCTATTATTATCACAAATGATAGATACTACAGTTCCACCTGCTTTTTTTATATTATTCAATAGCTCATTTGTTTGATCAAACATAAATTGTGAGTCCAGGTTACGCACAGGCAGCATTTTAATTAAATATGATGGACCACCAAAAGGTGAAACTAACATAAACCCTAAAACTGTTGTTGCAAGTTCTTCTGGCTTATTAACAGATTTTCCGAACAGTTTTCCTCCATGATATGTTAGGAGAGGTTTAACATAGACTTCATCTATCAATAAAATATTTTTTTTTTGCTGTTCCTCTAAGGAAGAAAAGACACTTGTTAAAAAAGTTAAATCGCTGGTATTGTTTACTTTAGATGATATTCTGTTTAGGGTGGTTTGGCTTGGTAAACCAAAATCCTCACGAAGACGATTATATAAAGATCGGGAAGTAGCTAAATATTCAAAAGCTCGTACTATGATATCAGGTGAATATTTCACATGTTTTACTGCAACTGTATTCAAAGTTGAACATTGTTCTAACAAAACAGACTTTTTGTGATTCAGTTCCAAAGAATTAAGATAATCTAAAGAAGCCTCAAGTTGTGACCATCGTGCAACTTTTGTAATCCTGTTTCTTGAAAGCGGTGTTATTGATGTTTTTACTCCTGCGTGATATCCATCGAAGCTTTGATCAGGGTTGATTTTTAACATAAACCTTGGAATGCCAGAAGAATGCAAGTAATCTGTTGATTGTATGAATAAACAATTGTTGCTTACAAAAGAATCTCGCAAGGAAATTGTCGAC
>NC_088367.1:44088999-44103999 GCF_034508935.2 Berghia stephanieae
AACACAAGAAATGTAATGTCTAAACATTGATTAATTAGATTAATAACAGGTTAAAAAAAAGGAGAAAAAAAAATCACAAAACTAGCATTATTTATTTATATAATATATATATATTATATAATATATATATATATATATATATATATATATATATATATATATATATATAACCTGAATTATATCTGGGTGAATTAATGGTTATCTATTTTTGTTATTGGCTGAAAAAGGGTTTTGAGTCCGAATCTTGGCCAATCTGGACATACGGTGATGTAATAATGTTCTAACAGTTTTTGTTATTAGCTGAGGAGGGGTTTTGAGTCCGAAACGTTCCGTGATTAGAATTTTATTGTTTTTTTTTTAATTGGAGGTTGTTATATAATATGTACATTTGTGTAACTGTCCACAGCTTCTAGCAACTTAGTATATTCATTTTAACCCAGTTATCTGGGTAATACACGTATTGAAAAATTAGGCCAGAAAATTGGTCTTTCAAATATCGATCGACTAAAATGTCCCTCATCTTGACAAAGACTCTCAAATCTGGGACTTTGCAAGTCGGGCAAAGTCATTTTTGTTGTTGTTGATGGCTGGAGAGGGGGTGTGCACCCGAAACGTTCTGTTTTTGGTATTTTGTTCTTTCTTTTGGAAATTGTTTTATTCAATTTTCTTTATTACTTCTTACAGTTGAGGCTGTGTGTCACCTTTTTGCACTAATTTCAAATTTTAATGTTACGCAATGTTATCCATTTAATCATTATGACAGCTAAACCTTACTCTTACTCATTCAACTTCTTATTTAGTGTATACTCTCTCTCTCTCTCTCTCTCTCTCTCTCTCCCTCTCTCTCTCTCTTTCTCTCTCGTTCGTTATCTCTTACTCTTTCTACATCCCCACTCTCTCCAATTTTCTCTTCCTTTCTCTTTCTCCCTCTCCTTATCTCTCCGTCTCGCCCCCGCTCTCCCCCCCCCCCCCCCAACATTTACCCTGCATTAGACTTTCTCTCAAACATTTAATCCCATCAAACTGTATTGTTTACATCCTCTTTCACTTGACCATCCACGACCAATATATCGTACATCTACATCATCTTATAAAACCATGTATACTCGAAACATCTCCGCCGAAAAATACGGAAATTACCATGCTTGAAACCAACAGAAAAACGTTAACAATTTGGCTCCTGGAAGCCCTGTTGTTTCCCGAATGCCTCGTAGGTCTTCTTCCGTATCCGGTGTAGACACCAGCCACTCTATTTATAGAAAGAGGCGTGGTTTCCTGAGGGGGCGTGGTTGTTTTCAAGACGTCCAACGGATGACCGAAAGAGCAGCTGTATCCGAAGACAGCTTCCACGACGGGCAATGATTGGTTGACAGTCTTCATGTATTCCTCCGCGATGTCAATGCTACATCCGAGGGCCATCACGCTGTACACACAGCTTATGTAGTCACTTGTAATACTGAAATAAAGATAAACAAGCAATAAAAACCTGTGCGTGATGAACAGTTTTAAATGACAAGAACAATGCAAGAACACAACAGACTTAGTTCAAGCGAAGATTATCAAACTACTTCAACATAAACACCAAGAATGGCCGCCACATTCAACAACTCTCTCCGCCCTTGAATACAAATAAATACTCAGAATTGACTGGGCTTTGAGTAATATTCAGATTCCGATTCAGACCTTTTATAATATACATATTTCATTGTCCTCTAAATGTTCTCAAATTGATTTACAAATGCCCAGAGATACAAACTGCATTGAACGTATACAGTAGAGCTAGTTCATTTGTTTCAACAAAGACAACGTTGTAAGAGCCAAATACTTATTTTACACCTGAGTGTCATGATTAACTATTAATAAAGATCCTTACCGAAAGACATTCGTTAATGCCTGTATCAAGACTCGAATCCTTGATCTACAAGTGGCAATCTGAGTGTCTTATGACTAAACCACAAAATCGCACAGTTAAAAAAAATTACTTGACATCCTAATATTTCGTGGCCTATTTTTTCTGAAATTGATGTTGGTAATAAAACAAATTTGTAATATAATAATAAATGTACATTTATATAACGCTTATGTCGAAGGTTCGGAATGGGAGCGATCTATATTCATGTTTTCGTCCAACCGAGTCATCAATCACATCACATGATTTGTTGAGGTCCAACGATTGGATATTTCTTAACAAATGTAAACACACTACATTGTTTATGAAAATTGTAAATTTACCCGTGTGTCAAGCTGAACAAAATGACCAATCGTGATGTTAGATATTTCAAAAGTTGTGAATACTTTCCACTATGTGGGTCATATTGAGCACGCTTTGCAATGTGACCAATGACCTCGAGCACATGGAAAGGGAATATTAATCATGTCCATTACCCAGGTTGTCTAAATTTTGTGTTTTAATAATCTTGTCCAATTTGGGAAAAAAATGAAAGTGCCTGACGTTGTCAAAACCCGAAATCTTAGATCACATTGAAGTGTATATTTGATTTTTCATTTGACTACCTTGCCCTCATATTGTAAGAACACCCCCTCCCTTGACAAATAACAATATACCTTTAGCCACCCACGCCAAAACGACCCATTCTTGTGAAGAATAGAAACTCGAAAAAATTATGATTTGTTATAATATAATATAATATATATAATATAATATAATATAATATAATATAATATAATATAATATAATATAATATAATATAATAAGAATATAATATAATATAAATAACATAACATAATATAATATAATATTAATATAATATAATATAATATAAAAATATAATATAATATAATATAATATAATATAATATAATATAATATAAAAATATAATATATAATATAACAAATAAATAACATAACATAACATAACATAACATAACATAACATAACATAACATAATAATAATATAATATAATATAATATAATATAATATAAATAATATAATATAATATAATATAATATAATATAATATAATATAATATAATATAATATAATATAATATAATATAATCTGATAAGCGACTTACTTGCACCATGGATGGTCGGAGGCTGACGCATGTGCCATATAACTTGCCTCTTCCAATCTCTCAGATCGTTTTTTCAGGCATTTCTCGATGTGACGATTGCGACTCTGGGCACAGTTCTTGAAGTAGGTCATATCTATGGAGAGATGGGATTTATTGAGTCTTTCATGTGCAAGGGCTGATGTGAAAAAAAAAACCCCAACAAAATTGACTAATCGTGTCAAAACAGTTTTATGCCTCGGTGATGCGGATGTTTAAAATCCAATTTTAAGTTAAATTCATACCATTTTCAGTTCATATCCATTTATAAAATATATCTAACACACAAATAAGTGGTTTAGATAGATCGAAGTTGACGTCACTTAGGCTTTTGTTATTTTTTTTTTTGCCATCCACGTTTATGAGTAATTCTCACTAAACTGTATTAACCAGACTATACACGTTTAAGGTTACACATCGTTTTGTGTGTTGGTCCGTTATACTTCCGAGTGGCAATGTTGTGAGCTTCTTAGGCAAGCGCTATGGTCAAGATCAATGGTTCAAATTCCACAACATTCCTTGGACAGGTCCACATTCATACGTTTGAGAGTGATGACATTGTTGCGGCTTGAATCTTGAAGGAAAAAATAACGATTCGTATTGAATTGTAAGCTTCAATTTATTAGACGAAGATATATACTGTGGACGCGTCGGATTTCCCCTATATCAACAAAAGAGGATGATGAATGAAACACAATAGACGAATGAGATAATGCGATAGTGGCGTTGTAAAGCTGAATCATTGCTGGTCCCACATTTTGGGGTTAAAAAAAATCTAAGTGTGATCTATAAATTCTGGACAAAGTCGACCTTGCTTAACTCACTCAACCCTAACACCGACTATATCCGTAGTATACCCGGGGTTACTTTTACCTTATGTCTATTTATTACATTTTTATGAGACAAATTTAAAGGCGTAGTGTAAAAGCAAATTTTACATTTTAATGGTAGTTGAATACAACTATCTATGTACATGCTCATTTTTAATACATTTTTTCCAATCTTGAAAAGTAGCAAAAATCTCTAGGATTGAGTGAGTTAAAGTCAACCAATCTTTCTGGCTAGGCGGTGTTGACTTTATCGACAGAGCTATAGTGATCCCCAGTCCGATGATTTTTAAATAGACCCCGAAGAAAATAGTTTCTCACAAGATGAAAAGACTTTTATTTATTAGAATTTTCATTTTTTTTTCATCAATAATTTATCGTCCAACCTTTGTAGATAAGTGAATCCCCGCATAGCAATTGTTTGCTACCCATTTGAATGGACGCTAGTCTGTTGCAAGTACTTTCGTGCAAGATCTGTTTGACCCAACTACTTAAATACTACTAGATGGATAGGGGAGAGGGATTCAGACAAAAAAATTTCGACTTTGCCCGGATTATCCCCAATCCCTTTGTGAGTAAAGCGAGTACTTATCAACTGAGCTTTTGGGACCCCCAGGGTGATGAGTTTTAAAAAGACCTCAAAGAAAATGGTTTCTCACGAGACAAAAAAAAAAGATTTTTATTTATTTGAATTTTAATTTTTTTCCATCAAAAAATTATCGTCGTAAACTTGAGCTTTAAACATGATATTTGATATAGAGCAATATCCACCAAATGTGCTCAAAGCGCTTTACAAAGGATCCCTGACCTACAGCAACACGTAACATATAGAACAATACACGACGCTTGTTAGGCGATATTACATTTCTTTTCGGACATAGACAAAGCTGTTAACTCCAGGTACTAATTTTACACCTGAGTACAGTGAGAAAATATGAGTAAAGAGCCTTTTCCAAGGACTCATCTATTCGCCTAGCGAGGCTCAGACCCCACGACTTTCCGATCCGAAAGAGAGTGTCATACTACAAGACCACGACATAGCCGCACAATAGATCGTCCTACCTTTGTAGATGAGTGAATCCCCGCAGAGCGTCTGCTGTCGGCTTTTGAAGGCTCTGGAGGTGTAGACGACTTCTCCTTTGCAAGTCTCCAGGACGCTGTCTGAACAACTAGGAGTCTTGAAAAATCTGAAAACAAAATAGAATAGAAAGTGGAACACTCAAAAGGCTAAAAATAAAACTCCATGACGGCTTGTTTGATGTTGCAACTTTGACCTTGCTGTCAACGAAAGGAGGAAAATAGGTTTGATTTTAAGACAAATGGGCTATCCCCCACTATAGATAGAACGAAGGTGACGTCACTCAAGTCTTTGTTATCGCTTTTTGCCATCCATGTTTATGAGTAATTCTCATTAAACTGTATTAAATTCAGACTATAAACGTTCATGGCCACACATAGTTTTGTGTGTTGGTCCGTTATACTTACGGATGGCAATGTTGTGAGCTTCTTAGTCAAGCGCATACTGTCACTAAATATATATTGGCAAAGTTAATTGTACTCCATTTTTTATATTTTATACCTCTTTGATTTTAAGATCATGTTTTTCAAAGATTAAAATGTTTAACACAATACGCTGGTATTGTGTGCAGGAAAAAATATGATTCAATAGTCTGATGTCACGCCCGCAACGAGCAGCTTGGTTCTAAACAAAGAAATCGGTACTTTTTATTCTTCATGCTGGCTAGAAATTTTTCACACGTCATGTGATCAGAATGTATAAAAGTCAAGACATGATCAGATTCATATTTTTTTTCTCCTCTGGATACACTTTTATGTTCGTCGGAGAAGTATTTCATCGAGGCGTCCGCCATCGTTCCGATTGTTTAGAACCAGTTTCTAAGGTACTATGCGTCATTACGAGGAAAGTGACGTCGCGACTGTTGAAGCATATTAGACTTGGGGTAAAAAAAAAAGTAGGAGAAATATGAGAAGGCAGGAGTTTTGAAAAATTACGGGATAGTCCATTTGATCTTAAAACGGTCCGATTGTCTTTTTGATAAAATGAATATATTTCATTTCTAACAAAAATAAAGCGAAAAATTGACAAAATATAGAATAGAAAGACAGCTCAAAATAAAATAAAATAAAAAAAAACATGAAAGGGTGTTTGATTTTGTAACCTTGACCTTGCTATCAACGAAAGGCGATGAATAAATTGTCTTATTGATGAAATAGAATATATTTTATTTCTAACAAATTTTTTTAAAGCGAAAAATCGACACAAAATTGAATAGAACGACGGCTCAAAATAAAAATCCATGAAGGGGTGTTTGATTTTGCAACCTTGACCTTGCTGTCAACGAAAGACGATAAATTGTCTTATTGATGAAAAAGAATATAGTTTGTTTCTAACAAAAAAAAAAAAAAACACACTTTAAAACGCAAAAATTTGACACAAAAGTGAATAGAAAGACAGCCCAAAATAAAAATCCATGAAGGAGTGCTTGATTTTGTAACCTTGACCTTGCTGTCAACAAAAGGCGGTACATAAATTTCCTTATTGACGAAATAGAGTATCTATATTTTATTTCTAACCATTTTTTAAGTGCTAAAAACGGACTCAAAATTGAATAGAGAGACAGCACAAGATAAAAATCCATGAAGGGGTGTTTGATTTTGCAACCTTGACCGTGCTGCCAACGAAAGGAGGACAATTGTCTTATTGATGAAAAAAATGGAGTCCTTTAGAGCCATTAGTCCCATGGAACCGTATTTTATTCCCGTTTCTATAGCGTGAAACGGACAATAGCAATTGCTTGCTATCCATTGGATAGGACGCTAGTCTATCGCAAATTACTTTCCACCAGATTCAATAACACGTGAACACTTAATGATATTAATAGCTACCGTTCACTAGAATTGTGGATATTTTAGATTCACCTGGGAGCCCCGTTAGCTCAGTGGGTAGAGCACTCGCTTCACTGGCAAGGGGACCAAGATTGATCACAGATGCAGTCCCCGAGATTTTTTTTTCTGAATCCCCTGTCTACCCACACAGCAATGAAAGGGCAGCTGGGTCTGTTAGATCTGGCGGAAAGTACTTTTCGATAGACTAGTGTCCTATCGAAAGGATAGCGAGGAATTGCTATAGTCCGTTTCACGCTATAGAAACCAACGTAAACTTCGACTCCATGGTCATTATGTTTCCGAATGACTACTAGCTGGATAACATGATGTGCGTATATTATAATGTTACAATGTTCATATTTATTGAATAACCCTGTTTATATAAATACACATATAGATAGTTCGAAGTTGACGTCACTCAGGTCTTTGATATTGTTTTTTTTTGGCATTCGCGTTTATGAGTAATTATCACTTAACTGTATTAACCAGATTATAAACGTTCAAGGTTACACACAGTTTTGTGTGTTGGTCCGTCATACTTCCGGATGGCAGTGTTGTGAGCTTCTTAGCGAAGCGCATTCTACCTATAGTGTGCGCTTGGCTAAGAAATTCACATCAATGCCATCCGGAAATATAAAGGACCAAGACACAAAAATGATGTGTAACGTTGAACGGTTTTAGTCTGGTTAATTCAGTTTATTGAGAATTACTCAACATCGTTCTATCTAGATACAGCCCGTTGTTTCTGCTGTTCTACATTAAATCTGCTGACAAGTTTTACTCGTATCAAGAAAATAGGAAGTCCTTTGTTCTCCCACCCATTCTCGCCCAGGCTTGTGTTTGTCTTAACAGGGATGTGGTAATAGGAATGAATGGATAATATCGGAAAACGATCAATATCCGACGGTTTTATTTGGTCTCCCAGGATTTTGATTGGATTCGCCGTGTTTGATTTGGTGTAGGTCTGGGGTGAAGGTTGGTGTACGCCAGGGTCACTTGGTATGAGACAGTCAAGGGTCCTTGGGAGTTGTGGAATTATCATGAGACTATTTTTTGTCATATTCGACACAAAACGATTATTATTGTTAAATTGAATAAATCTATAGCTTAATTAGATTCTTCGAGTTAAAAATGACCACAAAAAACAAAAACAAACCAAAAACTGCCAGATTGGGGTAAGATAAAAACAGAGACCTTCTTCCGAAACGGTCGAAAAAGTATGGACAAAATACCAACTTTAACCATATTTTCCCGAGACTTTAAAAAGTTGTTCCATCTATGAATTCTACACTGAAACTGTTCACACGTTTACAGATTTTGTCAAGAAAATAGGAAGTCCTTTGTTCTTTCACCCATTCTCACCCAGGCTTGTGTTTGTCTTAACAGTGATGTGGTAATAGGAATGAATGGATTATATCGGAAAACGATCAATATCCCACGGTTCTATTTGGTCTCCCAGGCTTGTTGATTTGAAACGCCGAGTTGGTTTTGGTGTAGGTCTGGGGTGAAGGTTGGTGTATGTCTGGGTCACATGGTATGAGACAGTCAAGGGTCTTTGGACTTTGTGGGATTGTCGTTGGATCGATATTTGAAGGACGAGTTTTTTGACCAAAATTTAAAATATGGTCTTTTACAGAGTACGACAGAATTGTCTTGAATGGATAATATCGGAAAACGATCAATATCCGACTGTTTTATTTGGCCTCCTAGGAATTTGATTGGACTCGCCGTGTTTGATTTGGTGTAGGTCTGGGGTGAAGGTTGGTGTACGCCAGGGTCACTTGGAATGAGACAGTCAAGGGTCTTTGGGAGTTGTGGAATTGTCGTGGGACTAATTTTATCATATTCGACACAAAAACACATTATTAATATTAAATTGAAATCTGTTTGAATAAATATATATCTTAATTAGATTCTTTGAGTTCAATGATAACAAAAGAAAACAAAAAAAACTGCCAGATTGGGACAGCGTAAAAACAGGCACTGTCTTCTGAAACGGTCGAAAAAAGTATGGACAAAATACCATCTTTAACCATAACTTTTTCGAGACTTTAAAAAGTTGTTCCATCTATTAATTCTACACTGAAACTGTTCAAACGTTTTAAAGCTTTTCAAGACAATAGGAAGTCTTTTGTTTTCCCACCCATCCTCATACAGGCTTTAACAGGAAAGCGGTGCTAGTCATGAATGGATGATATCGGAAAACGATCAATATCCGACGGTTTTCTTCGGTCTCCCAGGCTTGTTGAGTTGAAACGCCATGTTTGACTTGGTGTAGGTTCGGGATGGAGGTTGGTGTACGCCAGGGTCGTTGGGTATAAGGGCGTCAACAGGCGTTGTGGAATTGTCGTGGGACTATTTTTAGCATATCCGACACAAAAGACATTATTATTGTTAAATTGAATATCTGTTTAAATAATCCTATACCTTAATTATATTCTTCGAGTTAAATAATAATGAAGAAATCTTTTAAAAAACCCCAAACAAAAGAAACAAACAAACAAATAAAAAAGAAACAACCCCCCCCCCTCCCCACAAAAAAAAACCCCAACAAAAAACAACACAGATTGGGACAACACAAAAAATGAAACTCTCTTCTGAAACTTCGAAAAAGTATGGACAAAAATCTAACTTTAACCATATTTTCTCGAGACTTTAAAAAGTTGTTCCGCAGAAATTTCTCAAAAGTTTTAAACCTTGTCAAGAAGATAGGAAGTCTTTTGTTTTCCCACCCATTCTCATCCAGGCTTTAACAGGAAAGTGGTGCTGGTCACGAATGGATTATATCGGAAAACGATCAATATCCGACGGTTTTATTTGGTCTCCAAGGCTTGTTGAGTTGAAACGCCATGTTTGACTTGGTGTAGGTCTGGGGTGAAGGTTAGTGTACGCCAGGGTCGTTGAGTGTAAGGGCTTTAGGGAATTTGGGGGGGGGGGGGTTGGTGAGTGTGTTTTGTTTTAGTTTGAAGTTGATATTTTAGTTTTTGTTCGGTTTTGATGTGACAGTGAAGGATCGGGCTTTTAGAGTTTTATGGGATTTATTGACTTAATGATGTTCAAATGGTTGTAGTTTTGGTGGTGGTGATGATGTTGATTGTGGTGCTGATGTTGATACTGCTGCTGTTGATGATGATCATAATGATATTGATGATATTGATGATGATGATGATGATGATGATGATGATGATGATGATGATGATGATGATGATGAGGTATATATATTTATAGTGCGCCAAACATCTCTTCATCAGGAGGGCTCTAGGTGCATAACAAAGATTAAGCCCTAACACACTACACGAATAACGCTAATCATACACATAATCAAAAGAAAGCCTGTCTGAATAAAAATGTCTTCAACGACGCTTGATGATGATGATAATGATGATGATGATGATGATGATGATGATGATGATGGTGATGAGGATAGTGATGATGACGATGATTATAATGATGACGATGCTGATGAGGATGACGATGAAAACGACGTGTTTGATCATAATCAGAAGAACAAGACTATCACGGATTGACAAGAAAATAAGGATATCATTAAAGATCTCAATATCAACCAAAGGAGAAAGGGAGAAAGAGCACTCGCTCACAATGCTAAATAATGGCCGAAGAAAGCTCCCTAGTACAAAGGGAGATAATACGACCAAACATCAACCGGAAGCGCGTCATCTCAGCGGCTATTCACGCTAAAAATAAACCCGACAATATGATTGACTCTCGCGTCTCACGTGATGTGGACGACCGGAAATGATTTGTTTTCGATTCAGGTTCATCCTGGCGGGTGCTGAAGACGTCGATATGACGGCAATATGAAATGATTCATTGATGAAGCCCTTTTTGATGGTCGATCAAAGACAATGATCTTGTCAGGGTTTTTTAACTTCACGGTACCAGAACAACTCTGATCAACTGGAAAAAGACGCACTGCTTACTATAAATATGGTATTGGACTAAAATGTACACGCTCAGGCTTTTGGATTAGAGACAACAACAAAATGAATGACAACGACTGTGACAAAAAAAAACAAAAACATATGAATAAATAAAAATAAAATAACATCGTTGGCTGGCAGAAATATTTTTGACTCGTATAATTTTGAAATCTCCCACTCAAGAACAAACCATCATCTTTACTGTTTTTTCCCCTCCACCATCCGACTTTGGAACTCTCTATCAACCAATTGTAAACAAACCCTTTCAACTGATGACTTCAAAAAATTGCTCCCTGCTTCCTTCTAAAACCACTGTGACTGAAAAATCGGCCATAGAATCTTTAACCTGAATGGGAGAGGAAGAGGAGGAGGAGGAGGAGGAGGAGGAGGAGGAGGAGAAGAAGAAGAAGAAGAGAAAGAAGAAGAGGAGAAGAAGAAGAAGAAGAAAGAAGAAGAAGAAGAAGAAAGAAGAAAAGAAGAAGAAGAAGAAGAAGAAGAAAGAAGAAGAAGAAGAAGAAGAAGAAGAAGAAGAAGAAGAAGAAGAAGAAGAAGAAGAAAAGAAAGAGAAGAAGAAGAAGAAGAAGAAGAAGAAGAAGAAGAAGAAGAAGAAGAAGAAGAAGAGAAGAAGAAGAAGAGAAGAAGAAAGAAGAAGAAGAAGAAGAAGAAGAAGAAGAAGAAGAAGAAAAAAGAAGAAAGAAGAAGAAAGAAGAAGAAGAAGAAGAAGAAGAAGAAGAAGAAAGAAGAAGAAGAAGAAGAAGAAGAAGAAAGAAGAAGAGAAGAAGAAGAGAAAGAAGAAGAAGAAGAAGAAGAAGAAGAAGAAGAAAGAAGAAGAAGAAGAAAAGAAGAAGAAGAGAAGAAGAAGAAGAAGAAGAAGAAGAAAGAAGAAGAAAAGAAGAAGAAGAAGAAGAAAGAAGAAGAAGAAAGAAAGAAGAAAAGAAGAAGAAGAAGAAGAAGAGAAAGAAGAAAGAAAGAAAGAAGAAGAAGAAGAAGAGAAGAAGAAGAAGAAGAAGAAGAAGAAGAAGAAGAGAAGAAGAAGAAGAAGAAGAAGAAGAAGAAGAAGAAGAAAGAAGAAGATGAAGAAGAAGAAGAAGAAGAAGAAGGAGGAGAAGAAGAAGAAGAAGAAGAAGAAGAAGAAGAAGAAGAAGAAGAAGAAGAAGAAAAGTAAACATCTCATTGAATGCTTTGTAAGATTCAATTTAATAGCTTCTTGTTCATCACAACCTATGTAACATATTAAGACGATGGGCAACGTAATTCTTACTTATTTACTTACTTGAGCTTTTTTATATAGAGCAATACCCACTAAACGTGCTCAAAGTGGTTTACAAGGGGTCCTTGACCAACATCAACACGTAACATGTAGAACGAAATATGATGCCAGTTAGGCAATATTAACATTTTTTCCGACAGGGGATAACGCTGTTAATGGCCAGGCACTCATTTTGACACCCTGAGTACGACGAGAGAATGTGAGAATCCTTTTTCAAGGACTCAACTATGCACCAAGCTAGGCTTGGACCCATGACCTTCCGATCCGAAAGCGAGTGTCATATCACTAGACCATATATGTGAAGCACAACATAGTAACATATCAAGACGGTGGGTAACAACACAATGTCGTGTTTAAAACTGGACCATAGCCTTTTCCGTGGAAGAGCAGCGGAACGAAGCACATACTTGGGATAATCGATCCTGTACTGTAGAAATTTGAACTGAGGAGCTTTTGGTAATAAGTTGGTTGGATGGATGGATGGATGGATAGATGAGTGGTTGGATGAATGGATGGATTGATTGATGGATTGGTGGATGGATAGATGAGTGGTTGGATGAATGGATGGATGGATGAGTGGTTGGATGATTGGATAGATTGATTGATGGATGGATGGATGGATGAGTGGTTGGATGAATGGATAGATTGATTGATGGATGGGTGGATGGATAGATGAGTGGTTGGATGAATGGATGGATGGATGAGTGGTTGGATGAATGGATAGATTGATTGATGGATTGGTGGATGGATAGATGAGTGGTTGGATGAATGGATGGATGAATGGATAGGTTGATTGATGGATGGATGGATGGATGAGTGGTTGGATAAATGGATAGATTGATTGATGGGTGGATGGATGGATGAGTGGTTGGATGAATGGATAGATTGATTGATGGATGGATGGATGGATGAGTGGTTGGATTAATGGATAGGTTGATTGATGGATGGATGGATGAGTGGTTGGATGAATGGATAGGTTGATGGATGGGTGAATGGATGGATGAGTGGTTGGATGAATGGATAGGTTGAATGATGGATGGGTGGATGGATGGATGAGTGGTTGGATGAATGGATAGGTTGAATGATGGATGGGTGGATGGATGGATGAGTGGTTGGATGAATGGATAGTGATGATGTTTGAGGTGATGGTGATGGATGTTTGAGTGGATGGATGGGATGGAATGGGTATGGATGGATGAGTGGTTGGATGAATGGATAGGTTGATGGATGGGTGAATGGATGGATGAGTGGTTGGATGAATGGATAGGTTGAATGATGGATGGGTGGATGGATGGATGAGGGTTGGATGAATGGATAGGATTGAGATGGTGATGGATGGTGATGGTTGGATGAATGATAGTGATTGATGGATTGATTGATGGATGATGTTGATGATGAATGATGATGGATGGGTGGATGGATGGATGAGTGGTTGGATGAATGGATAGATTGATTGATGGATGGGTTGATTGATGGATGAGTGGTTGGATGAATGGATAGATTGATTGAAGGATGGGTGGATGGATGGATGAGTGGTTGGATGAATGGATAGATTGATTGATGGATGGGTTGATTGATGGATGAGTGGTTGGATGAATGGATAGGTTGATTGATGGATGGGTTGATTGATGGATGAGTGGTTGGATGAATGGATAGGTTGATTGATTGATGGGTTGATTGATGGATGGGTGAATGGATAATGGATGGTGAATGGATGGAAAGAGAGGTGGATGAATGCATAGGTATTTTGATTGATGGATGAATGGATCGAAGATATGATAGACAGATGAAGTGATAAAAATATGGATGGATGGATGGATAGATGAATTGATGAATGGATGGGCAGATGGATGAATAGATGGATTGGTAAATGGAAAGCTTTCAAACTGGAGAGATAAATGAATATATATATATATATATATATATATATATATATATATATATATATATATATATATAATCGATGGGCGAATTGATGTATAGATAAAGGGGCTGGATCTCTAGATAGTTGAATGGGTGGTTGGGAAGCTAGATAAGCGTACGGATGGGTGTTTCATTGATTGATGGATGGATTGGCAAATGGATGGCCGAGTGGATACTTTAAATTTTAGTTTAATTTTCTTTACTTGACGTAAAATAGCGATCTTACAAAGGAGACTAGTACTAAAATAGCTGAACACATAGAACTGTAACTGAAGTTATAAAACAAAACATTGCCAAACTCTATAGAACCTCCCCCCCCCCCACCCGCCAAAACATACACACAAAAAAAAACAACATAAAACAACAACAACAAAAAAACACACAGAGACAAAACAAAAACAATAAAACACAAATACACCCCAAAAAGAAAAACAAAACAAAACAAAAAAAAAAAACAAAAAACAAAAACAAAACAAAAACAACAACAAAACAACAAAACTCAAATCAATTGATATAATAAAATAAAAAACAACTGAGATGAATTAGTTTATATAGTAATTATTAAACTAACCATGGCTAAATCGCAAGCTTGGAAAAACGCAATGCAAAAATTATGTCATTTTTTGATACAAGATACAATAGAAACAAATTGCAGACAGCCAATACATCAAAGTGCAGTAATCTACTACGAATCCCCCTCTCCCCCCCCCCATCTCCCCCACCACACGACCAGCACTATTGACGTTCTTGTTTCTGTAGACTTGTTCTTGTATCTGTGTTTTGTAACGTGAAAAACACTTAATCACATCGATGACTATAATGAATTAAATAGCGTCACTTGATATTCTGGCCGCCTGGTGTGCTGGGCCGCCCAAAAAGTCTTACAGTAATGGCGGGAAGCTACAGTTACAGTCCCTAATCGAATTTGGCGAGTGTTTGGACAAACATTGGACAATGGAAGACGATGGCTGGCTGGGCGGATTGGGTGGACAAAGCTGAAGTACACTCACAAAACACTATTTAAAAAAAAAAATAGCCCAAAAAACTTTTCTAGCAAATTTT
>NC_088367.1:44116499-44118999 GCF_034508935.2 Berghia stephanieae
TACTTACAACCACGCTAACATAAACACACTTCATGTATCCCCAACAGGTGAAACATGCACATATTTCAATGCAACATTCACTTAACATCATGATATTAATAAATGACCTCAATTGCACCCATCCTATCGTCAATCCATAAAAAAAACAAAAAACAAAACAAAACAAACATCATCATCCTTTTCGATTCGTCTTCTTTCTATCAACCACCATTTTGTTTCAGAGAATGGAACGACTGATAGAAGAGGGGAATGAAGACGGAAAGAGAATTCCAGGGGTTTCCGCTTCCGCTCAACGGACGTCACGCCACGCAAGATGGAGAAGTGGACAGATTCTCAACTCCCATTGGTGCAAGCCATTAGTCACATGACCCTCTAGGTGTCACGTTCTAGGGATGGCGCCACCTGGCGCCTCAAACGAGGCCATTAATCCAATGTCGCTAGGGAGAAATAGCCACAGCAGGATAAAAACAGTGTAGTAAAATATTTTAATGGATATACAAAGATTTTGTCTATTTTATTTTAAGTATTGGTTTTAATAGGATTCAATAGTCATGTCGTCACTTACCTCGTAATGACATATAGTAACTTAATAACTGGTTCTAAACTATGGGAACAATGGATGGAGGACGCCCTAATGAGATACTTCTCCGATGAACATAAAAGTGTATCCAGAGGAGAAAAACATTATAAATCTGATCATGTTTTGACTTTTATACATTCTGATTACATGACATGTGAAAAAGTTCTAGCCAGCAAGAAGAATAAAAAAAGTACAGGTTTTCTTTGTTTAGAACCAAGCTGCTGGATGCTGGGCGGACGTGACATCAGACTATTGAATCAATTGGATTTCAACCAAACGGTTTTGTGACTAAATTTGAAGTCGTGAAATTTTAAGTGACGCAAAATCCTCTGAATGTGCTCCAAGCGCCGTTTTACATTAGATTCCAAGAAAACAGCAACACTTAGCTTGTAAGACAAGACATATTTCACCTACAGCATTTTATTTTAGACAGAGACAAATGATATTTCCAGTCCAGGGTGTACTAAAGAAATGTGAGCAAAGACCCTTTTTCTAAAGACTCAACTTTGCGCCGCTACAACAGGACTCAAGCCTGGGACCTACCGCTAGGTGTGTTATACAACAAGATATTAATACAACAAAGCCATGAAACAATTTAATTTAGTTACAATCTAAAACAATAACGATGGTCATTTGTCGGTCATCCCTAAAGTCCAATAGTAGTAGTATCGTTCGTCTACACTTCTATGTTCAAGGTATCAATCCAGGTTCGGAAGTCATCATCACATTTGTTGATGGTTTCAAATCCCCCTTCCAGTTTTGTCTCTGGGCAATCTAGTACGAGGTGGTTTGCATCTTGTGGTGCTTGGTTGCACTTTGGGCATGTTGGTGATTCTTGGAGCCCCCATTTGTACATGTTGGCAGCTGTTCTTGTATGTTTTGACCGTAGTCTATTTGCAGCTACCCAGTATTTTCCTGGTTGATCCTGTAGATCTGGGAGACTTTTACAGGGATCTTCAATTAGTTCCAATAATGATTTCATATATAGAGGAGAAGGTGCAATGGGGGTCCCATGTTTCTCTCTCACTCACAGTGGAAGATTTTATTCTCAATGTTCATCTCTTGTGTTACTGAGCTTGAGCTTTTTTATATTATAACGCAATATCCACTAAACGTGCTCAAAGTGCTTTGATCATAAAAATGTTATAGTTATCATTTACCGTTATAACAAGTGTAACTAAATGACAAATTGCCATATTTATGGACAATAAAGATCTATTATTATTATTATTATTATTATTATTATTATTATTATTATTATTATTATTATTAATTATTATCATTATTATTATTATTATTATTATTATTATTATTATTATTATTATTATTATTATTATTATTATTATTATTATTATTATTATTATTATTTACAGAGGATCCGTGACCAACGACAACGCTGAACATGTAGAACGAGATATGACACCTGTGTTGTCTCCCTTAATTTCTTGTCTTTATGATATAGACCAAATGCCTGCTTTATCCACTTCCCTAAATGTTTTTTTAAAAAAAAAGTATCTCGTCTCTCATTGGTCTAAAGTAAAGCGTAGACAAGCAGCAATCAATATTCATTTAGAAGCGCCCCCTGTCGGTAGGTCTAGGGGTAGATTGGTGTAACAAGGGGCAGAGAATTGGGTAACGAAATCAACCAAGGGCAGTTCTCAGAGACAAGGGACTATATTGGTTCCCCCACGGGCATTAAGTGATCTGGTCGCCGGAATAAATGGCCTGGTTAACTTTGCCTGATAGATCGTGGAAGAGAACTGGGCCCAAGATGAGGTGTCCTCCCTATACTACCGTACTCTGGGAGAAAAAAAAGCATTTAAAATTTGGCCAGAAAACTCGTCCTTCAAATATCGATCGATTTAAATGATCGTCATCTCGGCAAAGAAAAACAACAAAAACAAACAACAAACTCTCAAA
>NC_088367.1:44123999-44136499 GCF_034508935.2 Berghia stephanieae
ACATTCGTCAAGAAGTGAAAGTAAATTTTTTTTTTTTAAACTGAAAGACAGAACAAAAAAAAGTCAGCTTCTTTTATCTTTTTTTTTCACATTTCTTCCTTTTTCTTTTTCTCTTTTTTTTTTGGTACACTCTTGTTGTTTTAAAAGATAGAAAAGACATTCCTTCGAATTAGTAATTGTGGAATGTTTTAATATTCAGTACTAAAACTAAAAAAAAATAACGATAAATTTTGAAATGTAAGTTTCAATTTATAAGACGAAGACAGATACTGTCGTTTCGGGTTTCCCCTTTTTTCTAATTTAATTTTCTCTTAATGTTCCTATTCCGAGACGAATACTTATGGTTTGTTTCTGGTTTCCTTTGAGCTTCAAACAGCAACATTTTCATTACTAAAACGTGATGGTGATAGTGCTAACGATAATAATGCAGAGATGTCTACTTGAAATAAAAAAAAAAATCGTACTTTCCAAGGGAAAAAACCCAGAAAATAATCAGTTTAAAAGCATTAGAAATAAATAATTTGCTCTCAGCATGGTCCAAAAATGTTTCAAAATCCTGAAGATAGGTTCTATGGAACTAAACTCTTCTTTTCAACAAAATTTACTGAGTCAAAGAGACGTATGTATTTCTGTAGCTGGAGCCAACAAATGCGTATTTCTACGAAGTTTTCGTAGTACTAGGCAGGTCTGATAATGGTATTGAATAAGAATGCTAATTAAATTAACAAATGAAACAGATTTAGATATATATATATATATATATATATATATTAGTTGATAAAAATATAGTTTTGAATGCTAAATCACTATACTTTTTATATTTCAAGGATTACCAAGAGGCAAGATAACTCTATATGTGTCTAGTTTTGTTTTTGTTTTTAAAGGATTTAGGGCGCTTGCAACACATTAAGGTCATATCAGCGCTTGAAAAAGGAAGATAATGGGATAGTAAAAAGTTCTATAATTGAAATTAAGGAACCCAACAAAATGGAAGACAAAGGGGGAATCGGTTCAAATCGGGAACAGGTGTAGATTCCAAGAGCACACTATCAGATTGCGAAGTTTGAGATCACCTACATGTCTCATCCAGACACAGGCACAAGTCTCCACTGAAAGGAACAAACTCAAATGTTTTTAAATCATATGTGTGTTAAACAAAAATAATACAATACAAAACAGAGATAATTTACTAAACAAAATAATCTCCCAAAACTATACATTTGACTGTTTCCCTCCCAGACAGGGTATCCGGCCAGGGCCAAGAGAAAACCAAGAAATCTCATTCCAAGTCATAGACAGAAATCATGTTGGAAAACAAATATAGGGGGATAAGAAGACACAGTAAGTACCTCCCTGCCCACTATGGGAGGTCAGGAACCCCACCCATTATGTGTCTAGTGATGAAGAACACGAACAATTTGCAGAGAAATAAAGGTTATTACGAACGGACACACGTCTATAACATTAGGGAATGAGATTAGCGGAAGAGTAGCGTCCCTTGATTGGACGTCACCCAAAGTCTGTGACGTCACCGCGGAAAAGTTATTGGAGAGAGAACGTCATGTTGGTTGTGCGCATGCGTCTCTCGTCCTCGCTTCCGGTGAAAGCGACTTGAGACACTTCAAAACCAAATTGACGTCCTCTCTGTAAGGTGACGTCCAATCAAGGGACGCTACTCTTCCGTTAATCTCATTCCCTATACTACTGTATTGTGGAAATTCACATAGATCGAGACGAATCTTTTTGTGCCATCAAGTTTGATCTTTCCGTAGTCGACCCATTAATTAGCGACTCCCAAGGCCAAAAGTCAAATTGACTAAGGAGCGAGCATTACGATACAGCAGATTTACTAAATATTCATTTGAGTCAACGGGTGATACCCCCCCCCCCCAAATAAAAAACAAAACAAAGCAAAACAAAAAAAAAAAACAACAAAAACATGAGCTTTTATACAGAACAATATCCACTAAACGTGCTCAAAGCGCTTTACAAGGGGTCCCTGACCAGCAAGCAGCGCATAACATGTAGAACGAGACATGACGCGTGTTAGGCGATATTACATTTTTTCGAGCAAAGACAACGCTGTTAAAGGCCAGGTACTCATTTTACACCTGAGTACGGTGAGAGAATGTGAGTAAAGAGCCCTTTCCAAGGACTTAGCTATGCGCCGAATGAGGCTCGAACCCAGAACCTTCCGGTCAAAAAGGGAGTGTCATACCACTATACCACATAACCCTTCATCATAGATAGAATTACCCTTATATTAAGAAATTTTGTCAAGTTACTTGTACATATATATACAAGAAATGAGGTGAGTAGGAAAGTGCCAGATAGAAGACAATAGAGAATAAAAATTTCGAGGCGCCGATGGGGATCGAATCCGTGACCTTACTGTTACGACAACTCCGCCTGGCCGAGGAGATCGTGACTCTACGGTATGAGCTACTCACCTCATTTCTTGTTGCTATCAACATAAGTGCCTGCTCCGCTCACTTTTTTGTACATATAGATATGTTGCGCATGGCTAAGAAACTCATAAAATTGCCATCCGGAAGTATAACGGACCAACACACAAAGCAGTGTGTATCCATGAACGTTTATAGTCTGGTTAATACAAATCAGTGAGCATTACTCATAAACGCGGATGGCCAAAAACAATTGACGTCATCTTCATTCTATCTATATTATAGATAGTTCGAAGATGACGTCACTCAGGTCTTTGTTATTGTTTTTTGCCATCCGCGTTTATGAGTAATGCTCACTGTATTAACCTGACTATAAACGTTCATGGATACACACAGTTTTGTGTATTTGTCCGTTATATTTCCGGGTGGAATGTTATGAGCTTCTTAGCCAAGGGCATACTATCTATATCAAGGTGTAAAAAATAGTTTTATAATTGTTAGATATGCCAGTGGTTCTGCTCTCGTTGGCGAAAATTGAACATTGGCTGAATAGAACTATGTTAACCCAACCATATTTTAAAAAACATTTTTTACAAACAGTAGAATATTATCATTCTAATTATTATAATGACGACGAAGATGGTGACGATGATGATGATGATGATAATGATGATGATGATGATGATGATGATGATGATGATGATGATGATGATGATGATGTTGATGCTGATGTTGATGATATTAATGATGATGATGATGCTGATGAATGATGATGATGATGTGATGATGATGATGATGAAGATGATGATGATGATGTTGATGATGATGATGATGATGATGATGATGATGATGATGATGATGATGATGATGATGATGATGATGATGAAGACGACGATGGTGATGATGTACATTACTTTATTATAAGAAAAAATATTACACATCATATTAATCTAGTATCAAAGGGGGGGGGGGGGGGGGGAACCCGGTAAGAAGAATTGGGTCTTAAAGTGAAAATTATAATTCTATAAGGAAGTAAGACAGAAATACTTATCGGGGTTCATTAACTCCCTTGTCTGGAAAATTCACAAGTCTGGTCACCGTCCATTGGACTCATTAGTCTGATGTCACGTCCGCCCAGCAACCAGCAGCTTGGTTCCAAACAAAGAAAATCCGTACTTTTTATATTCGTCATGCTGGCTTGAACTTTTTCACATGTCATGTGATAAAGATGTATAAAAGTCAAAACATGATCAGATTTATAATGTTTTTCTCTTCCGGATACATTTTTATGGTCGTCGGAGAAGTATTTCATAAGGGCGTCCGCCATTGTTTAGATAGTTTAGAACCAGTTTCTGAGTTACTATCCGTCATAACGAGGGAAGTGGCGTCACGACTGTTGAAGCACATTGCAGGCGTAGGATTCGTCTTTGTTGTAAAGAAGTAGATCTATTATTGCGAGTCATTTCAAAGGATTTCTTCTCCACAGTTATCAAGAGTCATAATTTGTGTTTCATCAGAATATCTATTTTTATGTAAATACGAAAAAAATAGATATTCTGGTGAAACACAAGTTATGTAAATTATTTTTATGTAAATACGTCTTTGAGTCACCTGGTCCTCCAGGTTGGGGGTTGGCAAAGGGTTAACACCCCTTTCCGTTAAACTCAAACTGTTACAGAAACGCAGACAGACAAACCAAATACTTTTTTTTTAGCTTGGGCGACCGAAGAGTTTCTAGAATGACAGAATTTATGAAGGACAACAAACAAAGCCAAAAGGACTCTGCTGACCCGATGACGTCTTCGCCAAACAAGCAGGAGAAGAATTAAAGAAGCTGATATACAGAGAAGTGTTAAGACCTGGAATGAGATTAAAAAGTTAGCTCAAGATAGAGAAGGATGGAAACTGTTGTCTGTGGCCTATACCCTGACCCAGGCAATGATGATAATGATGATGATGATGATGATGTAAATACGACCATTTAGAGAACCGTACTTATATGAAAAGATTACACACAATTAGGTTACATCAAAGACGTGTGTTTTCTATATAATGAAAACGTCAATGAAATATTTATAAAATCTCTGTCTCATAGGTCATTGGTACAACTATTTCCTTTCTTCTTCTTCTTTTTCTTTTTCTTCTTCTTCTTCTTCTTCTTCTTCTTCTTCTTCTTCTTCTTCTTCTTCTTCTTCGTTCGCTCGACGCATAGTTGAGTCCTTGGAAAGGGCGCTTTACTCAAATTCTCTCATCTTTATTGTCTCTTATCTTACTCTTATCTGTAAAAATGATTACTTGGCCGTTACCAGTGTTGTCTCTGTCAGGGAAAAAAAATGTAATATTGCATAACATGCGTAATGTCCCGTTCTACATGTTACGTGTTGCTGTTGGTCAGGGACCCATTGTAAAGCGCTTTGAGCACGTTTAGTGGATATTGCGCTAAATAAAAGCTCAAAAGCTCAAGTTATAATTTTTTTCATTGGTTATCAGCACATTCTCATCACTATCGCACTAAATTTCAAGTCTATTCTAAACGATTCTAAAGAGATTACCTAAACAAAAGACATAATATAACACAATGATGAGAGGAGGAAGAGCGGGGAGGGGGGGGGGGGGGGGGGGAGGGGGGGGGGGGGGGGGGGGGGGGGAGGAGCATGGAGGGATGTTGTGGGGAGGGCGCTGAAATCGATGGAATATTATACTGGTTACCAAGTCAAGATTTGATGAGGTTTACGAATGAATGCGTTCATAAAAACATGACGTTGTAGAAGAGTACACAGCCTGGGGCAGTTAAAAACTCTTGACTTTAAAATATAAGGAAATACCGAAATCATAACACTAGATTACCTTCAAAAATACCCCCCTCCCTTCCCCCCCCCCCCCCCCCCCCCATTATAGGATGACGTCAATAAAAATTGAGATAGATAAATCTTGTTTAACTCACTCACCCCTAACAGCGACTATATCCATAGTTTACCCGGATTACTTTTACCCCATGCCTATTTATTACATTTTTATGAGACGAATTATAGGCGTGGTATCAAAACTAATGTTTTTAGTTTTTACATATTAATGATAGTTGAAAAATCTATCTATGTACATGCTCATTTTTAATACAATTTTTTCCAATTTTGAAAAGTAGCAAAAACTCCAGGATTGAGTGAGTTAAGGAAACTGATTGAGAATTTTTAAAATAAAAGACAAAAAGAAATAGAAATATCTCCTGTAAGTAAAACAAGATCTTTGTCTTAAATCGAGGTAACATATTTACAGGTCTAATAATCGGACATATTAAGGGGCTGCAAGTAAAACAAGCCCTTTGTCTTAGTTCGAGATGTACAATTTCGCAGGCCTGATAACCAGACACAATCATCATATTATATCACAGTGAATTATCTAGTAAAGGGTTATTTAGGCCAACAGGCCTTTGAATACCCTGTGTATTTAATTTTAATCATAAATAAATCAGAAATTGATTATTTCTTTATCAAGCATTATTTTGAATCTGTTGACTCAACAGAAGGAGCATATTGTTTCGTTTCATACTTGATTCTGTTCCAAAATTTTACAGTTCTGTTAAATTAAATAAAATTCCCCGTATGCTAGTTTTGTGTCTGTCAATAAAGATTTTAAACCGGTCTCCTCTGGTAATTCTTATACTTGAAAATGAAAAAAAAGCAGATGGATCTAAGTCACCCTCATGATGGACACAGTTTATACAATTGAATGAGGTCTCCCCGAATTCTCTCATATTTGTGACCCCTCGTCTCAAAACGGTATTAAGTTGGGATGATTAAGATGCTGAAAATGGAATTTTTAGCCAGAAATATCATGCTTAAGTTGACTTTCTATGCTTTATAGAGGAGAAGGAAGATCATATTTTATTGTGGTAAATACCAACGTTTCATATTTTTGACGGGTTTAACTATAATTTGACTATTTAGTGTGTGGTCCATCCCGACATAATACCGTTTTGAGTCGAAGGGTCACATTTAAGACTAGGTAATTCCAAATACTGTAATCTAAAATGATATGAAAGGTCCTTAATACTGTCGTACTCTGGAAAAATCCATGTTTACAAATTTGGTCAGAAAACTCGTTCTTCTTAAATGACCCCCATCTTGGCAAAAACTATCAAACCTGGGACTTTGCCCACAGCGAGCCCTACAAGTTTGAAGGCAAGGGTCATACTAAACGATCTGAAAGCCGCGCAACAATATTGTACGGTAGTAGTGGTATTGTAGTTGATGATAATGATGATGATGATGATGATGATGATGATGATGATGATGATGATAATGATGATGATGATATGATGATAATGATGATAATGATGATGATGATGATGATGATGATGATGATGATGATTATGATGATGATGATGATGATAATGATGATAATGATGATAATGATGATGATAATGATGATGATAATGATGATGATGATGATGATGATGATGATGATGATGATGATGATGATGATGATGATGATGACGATGACGATGTCGATGATGATAACGATGACACACACTATTGATGAAGGTCACGACAACGACACCGACGACGATGACGATGATGACGATGATGGCAATGATTAGTCTAAATCTACAATCAATAAAACGTAGAGAGTTCTTATTGAAGAAAACACAAGACTCGGATCCTTTCAAACCAGGGCACATCAAAGGGGGCTGTGTCAACAGATCAATGGTCAAGCATCCCTGTCAACGCCCATGTCCATTCAGTCCAAAATTGTAGGATGACCAAGTCTAATAATAATAATCTCGTTTGGAAAATATCACAACATATAATACTTTTACTCAAAGTTGTCTGTTTTTCCGAACTACCATACTCAGAGGAAAAACAAGCACGTAATTAGAATTTTGGCCAGAAAACTCGTCCTTCAAACACGTGATAATAGTGCCTTACAAGCGTCATGCTCGTCGTAGATATTAAATATTGTAGTTTGCTTGGGGCCACTTGTAAGCTGCATTGAGAACATTTATTAAATGGATATTGCACTAAATAAAATCCCACGTTTACTCTCTCCTTACCAGCCATTTTCAGGATTTTCCCCAAAACTACACACCTAAATAACACACAAATATATTTTTTTTATCACTCAAACACAATAACTAATAACAGTAAGCTCCGGCGATTCATAGACTAATTTCTTCATCAAAAACATGCTCTACAACACACAGTTAATTTTCTTTAACTTTATCATGTACATAAGAAATTTGAATAAGAAAAATGTTGGTTGTATCGTAACGAATGTGACGATTTTCCTACCATTGGTAAGGAGAGGGTTAACCGTCTTGACCGACGTGTACTTATTTACAAGTCTGACAACCCAAATTGTCATGGGTTCTTTGATGTAATGGACGTACACACAAACTAACCCAAAATATTGTCCTTTAAAACAGTGTTAAAAAACTTTAGCTTTTATACAAAGCAATAAATATACATTATACGTGGTCAAAGCACTTTACAAGGGATCCCTGGCCAACAGTAACGTTTAACATGTAGGACGGGACATGACGCTTTTTAGGCGATATTACAATTTTTTCTGACAGAGACAACGCTGTTAACGACCAGATACTCATTTACACCCGGGTACGATGAGAGAATGTGAGTGAAGAACTATTCGCTGAACGAGACTCGAACCCATGACCTTCCGATCCGAAAGCTCGAGTCATACCTCAAGACCACAAAGTCGTTAAAACAAGCCCACAAATGAGTTCGATTACCAGTCCGGCAAACACTTGTCCATCGGTTTTGACATTGTATACAACATTGTATTCTCAATGGACGTGTGCATATAAGCAGGTCTGATAACCGAGTGCAACTATAGCCTGGATTTAACATTGTTGCAATGGACCATATTTTGCGTTGGATTGAGGGTATTTCTATTACAACAATGAAACCATGACAATTTGGGTTATCCGACATTTACATGTATACATTTACATTTACATAAGTATTAATCGGTTTCTGCCTCCCCCCCCCCCCCCCCCCCCAAACCCGTCTCCAAAAGAGAGTCTGCAAAGTTCATTAGAAAAATCAAGAAATATAAAACAAAAGACTGTTGAGATTTTTTAAATAAGTAGTCCTTCAGAGCCACCATGCCGATGGAGCCGGAGTTTATCCCGGTTCCTATAGCGTGAAACGGACAATAAGACGCTAGTCTAACGCAAAGTACTTTCCCCCAGATCTAACAGGGCCAGCTACCCAATCATTGCTAGGTGGACAGGGTAGGGGGGGGGGTCGGAAAAAAAACAACATCCTCGACTGCACCCGGGATCGATCTCGGTCCCTTTGCTTGTGAAGCGAGTGCTCCATCAACTGAGCTATCGGGATTTCTGCCCCCCCCCCCTCCCCATTGAGATTAAAGGTCACCCTCCTAATAGAATAGATGACGTAGATGACATAGTCTGGCACGAACCGGTACAATACATACTAAATTGTTGGCTAACAAAGGGCAATCAAAGATGGAGGCTTAAGGTCAGAGTTTATTTCCGGTAATAATGGCAGGAATTGTGTTTAGCGTCGCCCGGATTTAGAAAGAAGTACCGAATACCGATTGGATCACGGCATCGAATCGGGTCGGGCGGTCGGGCGTAGTTGGTAGCCAGACAAGGGCAAATTAACTCTATCGGTGAAAAAGTCTGCACCCGCCAGGGGAGACCATTACTAATAATGTGAACTGTGGGGTCGATGGTAGTTAAGACTTCCTCTATAAGGCAGAAGTTACTGAAGTTGGAACATTTCGTGCGATAGTGACAAAAAACAAAACAAACAGGACTCTATTTGCGTTTAACGCTTAAAATTTTAGTTTTTAATCGATTAAAAAAAAACAAAAAAAAAAAAAAGGTGTAAAACTAGTTGTGTCTTTTTCGTGCGGCTATGTGGTTTTGTGGTATGACACTCGCTTTCGGATCGGAAGGTCCTGGTTTCGAGCCTCGCTCGGCGCAGAGTTGAGTCTTTGGAAAAGGCCCTTTACTCACGATCTCTCATTTTACTCAGCTGGTGTAAAATGAGTACCTGGCCGTTAACAGTGTTGTCCATGTCAGAAAAAATTGTAATATTGCCTAACAGGAGTCATGTTTCGTTCTACATGTTACGTATTGCTATTGGTCAGAGACCCTTTGTAAAGCGCTTTGAGCACGTTTAGTGTATATTGCGCTACATAAAAGCTCAATTTTTTAATATTTTATCTTTTTCTTTTTTTTTTCTCGTCCATTTTTATACTGCAAAATCAATCTTAACCATCTAAATTATTCCGGCATAATATAGAGCTAATACCGATATTGACTGGCTAGTCGCATAATTTATAGTGACGTCGTCAATTTCTTCCCAGTAGTGGTGGAAGTATCTCTAATGCAACATAAACACCCAGAATATCATAATCAAATTGAACTCGATAAAACTTAATTTCTAGGATATGATAATCTAATCGTGAAAATAGTGAGCAATTTATTTGAAAATGTCGGAACTCAAATCGTATTCGGGTTTTTTTTAATTTTCTGTCATTTTCTTTTTCAAATTTGATTTGTATGATCTTTATAATCTAGTTAATAATATCAAACTCCTCCACACTGATAAGGTTGTGATCAAGATATATTTAACATAAATATTTTGGTGACTTGTTAACAAGTGCTTGTGCTTTGATTTTGAAAACATAAACATTAGATTGCCGATACTCAATTTCTCCTCGGTGCCTATTTAAAGACTGCCCCCCCCCCCCAAAAAAAAGAAACAAAAAAAAAACAAAAAAACAAACAAACAAAAAAAAACAAAAAAAACAAAACAAAAAAAAACATAAAACAAAAAAAAAAAAAAACAACCAAAAAAAATAAATTAACAAACCCCATTATAAACAAAAACAAATTTAAAAACATTAAAAAACCCACAAAAAATAAACTAGTCTCCCCCCCCCCCCCCTCAAATTAAAAAACAAAACCCCAAAAAAAAAAAAAAAAAATCACAATTCATATTAGAGAAAAGCAAAAAAAAAAAAAAAAAAAGAAAAAAAAAAGAGAGAGAGAAAATAATTGAATGACCAAGGAAGTGAAAGGCGAGATGAACAATCTGAACAACATTGATGAATTTTCCATAAATGAATGGCCAGACACGTCTGCTATAACGTGTCAATGAATGCCATGTAAGACCTTGGGCGTTATACACGAGGTTTTATTGCATTGCGCCGTGCGTGGTGACCCGGCTGTTACAAAGGATTTTAAGTTGAAATTTTAACCCTCTCCTTACCACCCACAGCAAAATCGTCACATTTGTTATGAAACAATATATATGTTTTCCTATTCAGATTTATTTTGTACATCACAAATTTTGAAGAATGATCTTTGTTTAATTAATAAGAACATAAAATTGTTTTGTAGAGAGATTGTTTGAGTTTAAAAATCAACTTTTCTGCTGGGTAAGCAAGCCTGCCATTTTTAGGAAAATACTGAAATTCATCGGTAAGGAGAGAGTTAACCCTCTCCTTACCATGCACAGGAAAATCGCCACAAACGTTACGATGCAACCAACATTTATCTCATTCTGATTTCTTTTGTGTTTCACAAATATAAAAGAAAATGTTTTATTATAACTATGAAACTGGACACTATTGTACAGCTCAATTTGCTGAACAGTAATATGTATAGAATGTACTTGTTGCTTTTCTGTTTGAATAAGAAAAATATATTTTTGTGTTAGATGGGTGGGAAATTTCAGACAATTCTGAAAATGGCTGGTAAGGAGAGAGAGAGAGAGAGAGAGAGAGAGAGAGAGAGAGAGAGAGAGAGAGAGAGAGAGAGAGAGAGAGAGAGAGAGAGAGTTAAAGATAAAATGGATGGAGTGGAATTTTGATGCTATGCGTTTATGAAAAAAAAACCCTCATTCCATCCACCAGCCGGGTATAACGTACCAGCACACAAACAACGTGTAACTTGTGCGGCTATGTGGTCTAGTGGTATGACACTCGCTTTCGGATCGGAAGGAAGGTCCTGGGTTCGAGCCTCGCTCGGCCCATAGTTGAGTCCTCGGAAAAGGCTCTTCAGTCAAATTCTCTCTCCGTACTCAGGTGTAAAATGAGTACCTGGCCGTTAACAACGTTGTCCTTGTCCGAAAGAAGTTGTAATATCGCCTTACAAGCGTCATGTCTCATCCTACGTGTTAATTGTTGTTGTCATCTTCATGCATTTATTAAAAATGCTTACGTCTGATTCTTTTTTTTCCATTTTTCATTTTACTATTATTATTATTATTATCATTATAATTATTATTATTATTATTATTATTATTATTATTATTATTATTATTATTATTATTATTATTATTATTACTATTATTATTATTACTATTATTATTATTATCATCATTATCATTATCATTATTATTATTATTATTTTATTATTATTATTATTATATTATTATTATTATTATTATTATTATTATTATTATTATTATCATTATTATTATTATTATTATTACTATTATTATTATTATTATTATTATTATTATTATTATTATTATTTTATTATTATTATTATTATTATTATTATTATTATTATCATCATCATTGTTATTGTTTTTACTAAAAGAGAATTCTATCTAGTTACTACATGACTAACCGGGGGTCAAAAGACACCAACTCCAAATTCAATCAACAAGAAAGCATCTGTGAAAAGTGACACACACACACACACACACACACACACACACACACACACAGTCCATCCAGCCTGGCACCACTTGCGTGTGGCAGAGTGGCGGATTGTGGGATTGACAACCTTATCAATTATTCTAGATCCGGAGAACCGTAACAACTCCTACTAAAGGCGATCTGTCACTTTTAATATCAGATTCTGGCTCCAGATTGTTGAGTCACGATATGATAGTATACTGACCTAGTCTCACCTCCACTCCGGCCCCCGCCCCACCTCCCCCTCTCCAGCCCTCCCTCCTCCCTCTTTCCATATTTTTGAATAAAATTATATTTATCCAGAAAAATTTGACTTTAAAATACCGCGCAGAAGCTCCTACCATTCCGCTTTTTGCGGAATCTTTCATCTTTTTCAGATGGAATTCTGCGATT
>NC_088367.1:44151499-44153999 GCF_034508935.2 Berghia stephanieae
GGGTTTCAGTCCGGCTATCTACCCATCGATCTCTATATCTATCTATCTATCTATCAATCTATTTATTTATCTATCTATCTATCTATCTATCTATCTATCTATCTATCTATCTATCTATCTATCTATCTATCTATCTATCTATCTATCTATCTATCTATCTATCTATCTATCTATCTATCTATCTATCTATCTATCTATCTATCTATCTATCTATCTATCTATCTATCTATCTATATATCCATCTATCATCTATCTATCTTTTCGTCTATTTATCTACCTAGATACCCATCCATTCATCCTCCATATTTATAGTCCATTTATATATATATATATATATATATATATATATATATATATATATATATATATATATATCAGTCAACAAGACTGAAGTTCCGTATTTTGTAGCCTGTTTACGTAACAACGATTTTAATGATCATCACCTTATTAATTTAAGTTTACCATCTAAGGGAGCGAAATTCTCTTATTTCGTCGGGGATTTACGAATTTCCCCAATAATTTACATTTGATAATATAACCCTGGATTACGGCATTGTGAGGCGATGGCTCTTTCATATTAAACTCGACAAAAGCTGTTTATGACCATCTAATGAAAAAGTTTTGGACTTTTATTTTTGGTATTCATTTAGAACTTTTCTAAAGTCTTATCATTGTGAAATTAGCTTACTTACTTACTATACTTAGATGCCTTTCGCGTCTCGACCGAAAGATCGGGTCGCCTTGGCTGTTTCCAGTATTTCCTGTGTGAGGTGTCTCCAATATTGCCGGTCCTCTGCTAGGGTTCTCAGATTTTCAAGGTCCCCTGCCGTTATGAGACTTTGTTTAGCTTTGTTGGCGTTATTTAGACAGTGTCTGTTTCTATGTCTTTCATTAATTTGAAAAAAATCTAATGTAAGCTTATAAAAGCCATAATTTTATTTTCCTTTACTCTCTGATTGGTTGTCAAAAATGATACATTAAAAAATATGACTGATCTTGTGAGTGTACATAATGACATCGTTAATTACTTGGTTAAGAGGAAAAGGTTATTCTTGTATTGTCGACCCCAGTGAGGCCTTTGATACCATTAATCAAGATATTCTTCTCACCATATTAAAAAATTTATATATATATGGCATCGTTGGCGCAGTCTTAAATTGGTCTTATACTTACTGTTGAAGTCAGCGAGAGAGAAGTCAAAGACTATATTCTCTCAGCTGCTTCGAAAAGCTGTGAGTTAGATCCGATTAAAACCCGACATTTTAAAATTATGCATAAACGAATTAATACCATCTATTACTCTCATCATAAATAAATCATTTAAATTGGGTGTCGTGCCTGATATCTACAAAATTGCGTCCTGTCTCTAACGTTCATTTTCTAGGAAAAAGTTCTTGAAAGGCTAGTCCTAAAACAACTTCTAGCTCACCTTAAAATAAATTCCATGGAGGAAAGCTTTCAGTCTGCCTACAGCACAGACAAAACCACTCGACTGAAACTGCTCTTGTCCGGATTGTAAATGATCTTCTTCAAATCATCGATAAGGGTTCCTGTACACTTCTTTACTTTCTTGATTTATCATCAGCTTTTGACACTATCGATCACGACCTACTGTTAAAACGTTGAAAAATAGCTTTCGGCATTTCTGGTACGGCACTCAGTTGGTTTAAATCTTATTTATTAGATAAACGACAAATTGTATTTGTAAATAGTTTGAGGTCCGATCAAATTCTATTGGGGATGTGGTGTCCCACAGAGACCAGTTCTTGGACCTGTGCGTTTTGTTCTCTACATACATCCACTTTCAAAGGTTATCAGAGGCTTTGGCCTGTCCTACCACCAATATGCTAATGACACCAAGTTGTTTGGATCTGAATGTACTAAAAACTTTTAAAATGTCATTAGTACATGTGAAAAATGCGTACTGGGTGTAAGGGATTGGATAGGTAGGAACAGGCTAAGGTTGAATGACCACAAAATGGCGGTGAATTATGTATGCAGGGAACAGAAGATTTTGGAACGAGAATAAATTGAAAGTAGGAGAGGTGTCAATAGATATTGTTGACAAGGTCAAAAATCTTGGAGCATTCTTAGATTCGGAACTGTCGATGGACCACCAAATTAAGACGATGCTCTTTAATCATTGATGTGTCAGGTGAAAAAAAAGGATCTATTCGACAGTTCCTTTCCGAGGATGTTACCAAGAAATTAGTCGTTTCTCTTTTATTTTCAAAGCTGAATTACTGTAATGCTCTGTTGTTTGGTGTCTCGGAAACTGACCTCAGGTGGCTGCAAACGGCCCAAAATAATGCTGTCAGATTGGTCTTTCGAAGGCGGAGGTTTGACTCTGCCACACCTCTCCTTCGAAGATTAAAATGGCTACCTGTTGAAAAAAGGGCCATATTCAAAGCATGTGTCCTAGTTTATCATTTTCAGGAAAATACTACCTCTCCCTACCTCGCAGAACTCCTGAATAAATATCCGACAACCCGACTTTTGC
>NC_088367.1:44161499-44186499 GCF_034508935.2 Berghia stephanieae
ATAGATAGATAGATAGATAGATAGATAGATAGATAGATAGATAGACAGACAGACAGATAGATAGATAGATAGATAGATAGATAGATAGATAGATAGATAGATAGATAGATGCTTGATTGATCGATAGAGATGGAATAAAAGAAAGAAAGAGATGGATGAAGAGAGAAAGAGAGAGATAGATAGATAGATAGATAGATAGATAGATAGATAGATAGATAGAGAGAGAGAGATAGATAGATAGATAGAGAGAGAGAGAGAAAGAGAGAGAGATAGATAGATAGAGAGAGAGAGAGAGAGAGAGAGAGAGAGAGAGAGAGAGAATTTGAGAAACGAATAAAGAAGAAAGGCGGTATGTGTTGGGAGACTTGAAGAAGAGTTTATTCACCTTCGATTAAAGGAAGAATGATAGATAGGTTGGGAGACAAGAGAGAGAGAGAGAGAGAGAGAGAGAGAGAGAGAGGGGGGGGGGAGAAAGAGAGACACGAGAGAGAAAGAGAGATGGGGAAATAAAGAGAAAGCGAGAGTAAATGAGAGAGAGAGAATGTGATTAGGAGAGAGAGAGAGAAAGAGAGAGAGATAGATAGATAGATAGATAGATAGATAGAGAGAGAGATAGATAGATAGATAGATAGATAGAGAGAGAGAAAGAGAGAGATAGATAGATAGATAGATAGATAGATAGAGAGAGAGAGAGAGAGAGAGAGAGAGAGAGAGAGAGAGAGAGAGAGAGAGAGAGAATTTGAGCCAATAAAAAGGGGAAAAAAGGAAACGAATAAAGAAGAAAGGCGGTATGTGTTGGGAGACTTGAAGAAGAGTTTATTCACCTTCGATTAAAGGAAGAATGATAGATAGGTTGGGAGACAAGAGAGAGAGAGAGAGAGAGAGAGAGAGAGAGAGAGAGAGAGAGGTGGGGAGAAAGAGAGACACGAGAGAGAAAGAGAGATGGGGAAATAAAGAGAAAGCGAGAGTAAATGAGAGAGAGAGAATGTGATTAGGAGAGAGAGAGAGAGAGAAAGAGAGAGAGAGAGAGAGGGGGAGAAAGAGAGACACGAGAGAGAAAGAGAGATGGGGAAATAAAGAGAAAGCGAGAGAGAATGTGATTAGAAGAGAGAGAGAGAGAGAGAGAAAGAGAGAGAGAGTGAGAGAGGGAGAGAGAGAGAGAGAGAGAGAGAGAGAGAGAGAGGGGGGGGGGGGCGTTATAAATATATAGAGAAAAATAAGTGGTAAAAAGGAAGTGTTTATGTGGAAAACTTAAAGAACGATTCACTCACTCACTCCCTCCCCGCTCCCAACCTCCCTCACTCACACTTTCGCTACCTCCCTCCCTCACTCACTCCCTCCCTCACTCCCTCACTCCCCCTGCCTCCCTCCTTCACTCACTCCCTCCCTCACTCCCCCTGCCTCCCTCCTTCACTCACTCACTCCCTCCCCCACTCCCCCTGCCTCCCTCCTTCACTCACTCACTCATTCCCTCCCTCCCCCTCCCTCCCCCAATCACTCACTCCGTCCCTCCCTCCCTCACTCACTCACCTTCTCCCTCACTCACTCAGTCACTCACTCCCTCCCTCCCCCAATCACTCACTCACTCCCTCCCTCCCTTACTCACTCACTCCCTCCCTCCCTCCCCCTCCCTCCCCCCAATCACTCACTCCCCCCTCCCTCCCTCTCTCACTCACCCTCTCCCTCACTCCCTCACTCAGTTACTCACCCTCGATCAAAAGAAGAATGAAGACGCGTGTCCAGCGAAGCGGACTCATTTCTTGTGAGCGGAATCCAATCTGTGATCAGAGAGCCGGAAAACTGCCTTCATTAGTCTGTGCGGAGGCGTCCACGTGAAGAGTTGTGACGAGGTTCTTCTTCTTTCCCCCCGATCGCTGTCCAATAGGGTATTACTACTGTTGTGGTCCTTTCTTTCCTTACTGAGGAGGAAGAAGAAAAAGACAAGAAGAAAAGGAAAATTATAAGAAAAGAGATATCATTTTTTTTGCGATGACAGACGAAGTAATGAAAACTACATTATGTAAATCAGAAAAAAAAAGAAAAAAAAAAAAACAAAAAAAAAAAACAAAAAAAAAACCCAATAAAATACAAAAACTAAAGGTAAAAAAAAAGAAAAACAAAAGATTTAAAAAAAAAAAAAAAAAAAAAAAAAAAAAAAAAAAAAAAAAAAACAAATAAAAAAAATCAAAAAACAAAAGAAAACAAAACCAAAAATAAAAATTGGGCATTTTAATGATGTTGGCAGTGACGTGGTAGCGGTGGTTGGTATACAGATGATGATGATGATGGTGATGATGATGGTGATGATGATGGTGATGATGATGATGATGATGATGATGATGATGATGATGATGATGATGATGATGATGGAGACAACGATGACGGGGATGATGATCAAGGCAGTTGTTACAACTTTTGTAGATAAATTTGATGATATTATTGTTGTTGGCAATGCTCACAATCATCCTCATCATCATCATTGCCATCATCATCATCGCCATCACCATCACCATCGCCATCATCGCCACCACCACCATCATCATCATCATCATCATCATCATCATCATCATCATCATCATCATCATCGTCATCATCACCATCATCATCATCATCATTAATCATATCATCATCATCATCATCATCATCATCATCATCATCATCATCATCAACAACAACAGCAACAACAACAACCACAAAAGAACAACGACACAACAACATGAACAAGAACAGCAATAACAACAACAACGACAACAACAACAACAAAACAACAACAACAACAACAAAAGAACAACGGAGGATAAAAACAAGTCATTATTCGAATCTGGATTAGCTCCACTCCCTAAGGTTAAGAAAAGGTGTAATATATCATTATAAGCCCAATTAAAAGTAACTTTTTATCGGCTCAAAGGAGAAATTTTCCTTTCGGGTAGATTCCAAGGGAACACCGAAACACCACAGGAGTCATCCGCAGTGCAGCGCCGTAAATTCATCTAGGGCGAGAGTTTACAGTGCGGGGAGAATCGAACTCGGTTACTTAATCGATAGAAAGCAAAGACCGATGTATATAAGATAAAGATCTGAACAAGTGTGTATGAAAGGTGCCAGACAACGCAAGAAGGTAAAAATATACCAAAAAAAAAAAAAAACACCATCCCGAAAAATCAGTGTACTCGAATGGGGATCGAACCTGAGACCTTCTGATTACCGGTCATACGTGCTACTTTTACACCACAGAGGATCCCGATAGTTGGGATAATTTTAAGGTCTGAGGTTCGATCCCCAGTCGAAGTAGACTGATTTTGTTGAATGGTTCCAGTCTTCCCTTGAAATGGATCCTAGAGACAAATTTCCCCTATGGGATGAATAAAGGAAAAAAAAAAATTATCCTCTAAACGTGCTCAAAGTGCATTTAAAAGGGTCCCTGAACAACAGCAACAAGTAACATGTAGGAGGCCTAGACGTGACGAATGTAAGGCGATACCAAGATTTTTAAAAGGACAGAGACAACACTGTTAACTGCCAATTACTCATTTTACACCCGAGTACGTTGAGATAATGTGAATAACGTGCTTTTTCCAAGGACTAAACTATGCGATGCTCAGAGCAGGACTCGAACCCAGGACCTTCCGATCCGAAGGTGAATATCGCACAACACTCTCAAACCTGGGACTTTTCAATGGTTTGGAGGATTATTTTTCTGGGCAATTTATTTAAAACCTGTAGTTTTCCTTTTTCCGTTTACGGCGGCGCCCTTGTCCCACCCTGTGCCTGACAACCCCTTCATTGTGACACTAGCTGTGAATAATGGAGGTGATCATGATGGTAATTTTCACACACAATGATGTTGACAACGATGATAAATTTGATAATTTGATGATTGTAATAAGGGTAATAATGATGTTGGCGGAGACGTGGTAGCAGTGGTTGGTGTAAAAAATGAAGATGATGATGGTGATGGTGGTGTAGATGGTGGTGGTGTTAATGATAATGATGATGATGATGATGATGATGATGATGATGATGATGATGATGATGTTAATGCTGCTGCTGCTGCTGCCGCTGCTGGTGCCGCTGCTGCTGTTGCTGCCGATGATGATGATGATGATTTTGTTGATGATGATGATGATGATGATGATGATGATGATGATGATGATGATGATGATGATGATGATAATGATAATTGTGATTTTGATGGTAGCAGTTGTGGTAGTTTCTGCGGTAGTGGTGGTTGTGGCGGTGGCCGCGGTGGATGTAATAGTGGTAGTTTTGATGATGGTAGTAAAGAAAAGCAGTCCTTTAAAGCCAAAAGGAGCCGGATTTTATCCCGATTTCTCTAACGTGAAACGGACAACAGCAATTATTGCTTGCTACCATTTGGAGAGTTCAAATACTCGTCCTAATTATAATTCCAATAAAAACTCGCTAATCATTCATTTCATCGTCGTCTCTGCTGTATAATGATTTTCTCTCTCTCTCTCTCTCTCTCTCTCTCTCTCTCTCTCTCTCTCTCTCTCTATCTATCTATCTCTCTCTCTGTGTTTTATTTTTGTTTGCTTACCTTTTTGTTTGCATTAAATCTATCATCATCATCATCATCATCATCATCATCATCATCATCATCATCATCATCATCATCGTCATCATCATCATCATCATCATCATCGTCATCATCATCATCATCATCATCATCATCATCATCATCATCATCATAACATCATCATCATCATCATCATCATCATCATCATTACTATTATAATTATTATTATTTTTTTTCGTCATGAACACTGGCGGTTTAAATGACATGGAATTGTCCAACCGCTTTCAATTCCAAACATCCCCCCCCCCCCCCCCCCCCCCTTGTGGTTTTGTTAATTAATCAATATCTACCTTTCAGACCTTAACCCTTTCACGTGACGAGACTTTTGATTTCCAACCTTAATTAACCCTCTTACAGCCAGGCGGATGAATGTCGTAATTATAATTAATGCGACTTGTGGTTTAGCGGTAAGGTTTATATTAATATACTTTTGACCTGTAGGTTTTGTGTTTGAGTCTTTTTGGTGCTCCGCAAAATTAATAAAAAAATAACAACAACAACAACAAATGAAATAAAATAAAATAAATTACTTTTCATTCATCTCAGAGGTAAAATTTGATTTCATTTTCTAAGTAGAATATTTATATAGCGCATTATCCCCACAAAACGTGTACAAATTAAATAGTAATTAGTGATGAAGTCTGCCGTGTTATTAAAGAACACAGTATATGCTATTGAATTTAGTTAACATTTCATATACTGTGTTTTAAAAACAACCGCAGTATTTAGGTCTTCAATATTTTTTTTTGTTGGATGAAGAAGGGTGTGTGGATGTATGATCTACAAACTATCTCTGTCTCGTCTATCTGGAATTTAGTAAGGTAAATATGTCTTTATTGGTTTTTGTTGTTGGCCGAAGAAGGGTATGTGGATGTATGACCTACAAACTATCTCTGTCTCGTCTATCTGGAATTTAGTAAGGTAAATATGTCTTTATTGGTTTTTGTTGTTGGCTGAAGAAGGGTGTGTGGATGTATGACCTACAAACTATCTCTGTCTCGTCTATCTGGAATTTAGTAAGGTAAATATGTCTTTATTGGTTTTTGTTGTTGGCTGAAGAAGGGTGTGTGGATGTATGACCTACAAACTATCTCTGTCTCGTCTATCTGGAATTTAGTAAGGTAAATATGTCTTTATTGGTTTTTGTTGTTGGCTGAAGAAGGGTGTGTGGATGTATGACCTACAAACTATCTCTGTCTCGTCTATCTGGAATTTAGTAAGGTAAATATGTCTTTATTGGTTTTTGTTGTTGGCTGAAGAAGGGTGTGTGGATGTATGACCTACAAACTATCTCTGTCTCGTCTATCTGGAATTTAGTAAGGTAAATATGTCTTTATTGGTTTTTGTTGTTGGCTGAAGAAGGGTGTGTGGATGTATGACCTACAAACTATCTCTGTCTCGTCTATCTGGAATTTAGTAAGGTAAATATGTCTTTATTGGTTTTTGTTGTTGGCTGAAGAAGGGTGTGTGGATGTATGACCTACAAACTATCTCTGTCTCGTCTATCTGGAATTTAGTAAGGTAAATATGTCTTTATTGGTTTTTGTTGTTGGCTGAAGAAGGGTGTGTGGATGTATGACCTACAAACTATCTCTGTCTCGTCTATCTGGAATTTAGTAAGGTAAATATGTCTTTATTGGTTTTTGTTGTTGGCTGAAGAAGGGTGTGTGGATGTATGACCTACAAACTATCTCTGTCGTCTATCTGGAATTTAGTAAGGTAAATATGTCTTTATTGGTTTTTGTTGTTGGCTGAAGAAGGGTGTGTGGATGTATGATCTACAAACTATCTCTGTCTCGTCTATCTGGAATTTAGTAAGGTAAATATGTCTTTATTGGTTTTTGTTGTTGGCTGAAGAAGGGTGTGTGGATGTATGACCTACAAACTATCTCTGTCTCGTCTATCTGGAATTTAGTAAGGTAAATATGTCTTTATTGGTTTTTGTTGTTGGCTGAAGAAGGGTGTGTGGATGTATGACCTACAAACTATCTCTGTCTCGTCTATCTGGAATTTAGTAAGGTAAATATGTCTTTATTGGTTTTTGTTGTTGGCTGAAGAAGGGTGTGTGGATGTATGACCTACAAACTATCTCTGTCGTCTATCTGGAATTTAGTAAGGTAAATATGTCTTTATTGGTTTGTTGTTGTTGGCTGAAGAAGGGTTTTGAGCCCGAAACGTTCCGTGTTTGGTATTTTGTTCTTTTTTGAAGCTGTTCTATTCATTTTTGTTCATGACTTTTCTTTAAAAGTTAAAATTTTGACTTTATTTTCTAAGTACAACATTTATATATCGCATTATCCCCACTAAACCAGTTCAAATTCAATAGTAATTAGTGATGAATTTATGTCTTTATTTTTTGTTATTTCTTTTTATTTTATTTTATTTTTTTTTTTGTTGAAGTTGGGTGTGAATGTATGACATAGAAAATATATCTGTCGTCCATCTGTAATTTAGTAATGTATTCATGTCTTTATTGGTTTGTTGTTGTTGTTGGCTGAAGAAGGGTTTTGAGCCCGAAACGTTCCGTGTTTGGTATTTTGTGGTTTTTTAAAGCTGTTATATTCATTTTTATTTATGACTTTTCTTTCCAATTAAAAATAAATATTAAAAAAAATTGAGCTTTTATATAGCGCAATATCCACTAAATGTTCTCAAAGCGCTTTAGAATGGGTCCCTGGTCAACCGCAATATTTAACATGTAGGACGGGACATGACGCCTGTCAGGCGATATTAAAATTTTTTTTCCGGACAGAGACAACGCTGTTGAAGCCCAGGTACTCATTTTACACCTGAGTACGGTGAGAGAATGTGAGTTTAAGAGCCTTTTCCAAGGATTCAACTATGCGCCGAGCGAGGCTCGAACTCAGGACCTTCCAATCCAAAAACGAGTGTCATACCACTAGACCACAAAGCCGCAATAAGAGTAAAGTGGTCTTGTGGTATGACACTCGCTTTCGGATCGGAAGGTCCTGGGTTCGAGCCTCGCTCGGCGCATAGTTGAGGCCTTAGAAAAGACTCTTTACTCACATTCTCTCACCGTACTCAGGTGTAAAATGAGTACCTGGCCGTTAACAGCGTTGTCTCTGTCCCAAAAATTTGTAATATCGCCTGACAGGCGTCATGTCTCGTCCTACATGTTATGTGTTGCTGTTGGCCAGGGACCCCTTGTAAAGCGCTTTGAGCACGTTAGTGGATATTGCGCTATATAAAAGCTTAAGTTAGTTAGCTCAAGTTCAAGTTGGAATCCGCAGTTAAAGAGTGAAAATAATCAATATGTACCTCTCTAGCCTCTTTAAGCACGAGCTGTAATCAATAATCTTGACGTGTTTCCACAAAACACATTATTTCTAAAATGGCCAGAAAATCTCATGATAGCAAGAACTTAGTCGATTAATAAATAAATAAATAAATAAAAAATTCCCTTTATTCATCCCCAAGGGGAAATTTTTCTTTAGGGTCTATTCAAAGGGAAGACTGGAATAACCCAGGCGTCAGCCGCAGTGCAGCGCCGCAAAGTGAGCTAGGGCTAGGTGACTTGCTCAAGGCATCACAGTGCAGCGGCGGGTGATCGAACTCGGTACCTTTCGGGTACGAAGCAAAGACCGTGCCGCTGAGCCACGCTTCCCCTTAATTGAAAGTTGTCAAAAAACATCACACCTGAGATTTCCTTTAAATCTCAAGTCTAAGATTTTATGACACAGTTGAGTAGTCCTTCAGAGCCATTAGGCCCATGGAGCCGGAGTTTATCCCGGTTTCTATAGCGTGAAACGGACAATAACTATTGCATGCTATACTTTAGATAGGACGCTAGTTTATCGCAAAGTACTCTCCTACATATTTAACAGACTCAGTTACCCATACACTGCTGAACCGGGGGGGGGGGGGGGGGGGGGGGTCAGAAATAAATTTCGACTGAACCCGGGATCGATCTCGGTCCCTTTGCGTTAGACGCGAGTGCTCTACCAACTGAGCTATCGTGACAAGTTAAGAGTCATAATAGATGGAAATGTGAAGTAAACGTTTTCTGGCCAAAATCTAAAAGAAAAAACAAAAATCTGTTATATCAGAAAAATGGCCAAATGGTTATGGTGACATTAGGTCGTCGTTTGTAGGGTAATATATGCAGACCTCCTTACTATTAAGAAAAAGTCGTAAAATTACGAAATGTTTCCTCCAATCTCAGAACTTCATGAGTAGCTTTAAGTCATTGAAACTTATTGAAAATGTCTTTTTTTTTGTTTGTTTGTTTGTTTGTTTGTTTGTTGCTTTAGGTCTCTTCCAACACAATTGAGGTTATATGAGAGACCGCTGAAACAAAAAAAACAAGCAATCTAACAAAAATAGTACAAATGTAAATCAAAATCATAACCTAAAGATATCATAAGTTAAATTATAAATAACCAAGAACAAACAGGCAGAAGATTTACAGAAAAAAATATCCCCTGTCAAAAATACAATCACAAACCAAAGAAGCAGGATAGGCTAGTAAAGAGAAGAAGAAACGACATCACTATCGGATCGTACACCCATGCGAACATCATAGGTATATGATTCAAGGGTGATGCTCCCATCCAACCACCCGCTTATTGAAAATGAAAGTTGATGCCAGACTATATAATTTGTTATTTATCAATCCTTAATGTGCGGCTATGTGGTCTTGTGGTATGACTCTCGCTATCGGATCGGAAGGTCGAGCCTCGCTCGACGCATAGTTGAGTCCTTGGAAAAGACTCTTTACTCACATTCTCTCACAGTACTCAGGTGTAAAATGAGTACCTGGCCGATAACAGCGTTGTCTTTGTCCGAAAAATTGTAATATCGCCTAACAGGCGTCATGTCTCGTCCTACATGTTAAATGTTGCTGTTGACCAGGGACCCCTTGTATAGGGCTTTGAGCACGTTAAGTGGATATTGCGCTATATAAAAGCTCAATTTTTAATCCTTGTGAGGGTAAATTGTTGATTTTTAAAGTCAACTATTGATGCTATGCGCTTAGCCAAAAAAAAAAAAACAAACAAAAACCCCAAACAAACTCATAATACCCGCCAGCTGAATAAAGCGTACAAACACACAAAACTATGTGTAACATTGAACGTTTATAGTCTGATTGATAGAATTTAGTGAGATATACTCATAAAAACGGTTGGCAAAAGACAAGAACAAGTTCTTAAAGTCAACTATTGATGCTATGCGTTTAGCCAAAACAAACCCCAAACAAACTCATAATACCCGCCAGCTGAATAAAGCGTACAAACACACAAAACTATGTGTGACATTGAACGTTTATAGTCTGATTGATAGAATTTAGTGAGAACTACCTACTCGTAAAAATGGCTGGCAAAAGACAGTGAGAAGGGACTGAGTGGCGTCAAATTCGTTCCACTACGGCGACAACAATAATTTTTATCTCCCAATAATGTTAATGGAAAAGGCTCTTTAATTTAACATTCTAACACCTTCCTCGGGTGTAAAATGAGTTCGTGGCCGTTAACAGCGTTGCTTCTGTTAGAAAGAAATGCAATATCGCATTACAGGCGTCATGTCTCATCATATGCTGACATCTAGTGTTGCTGTTGGATGTGGAGACCTTGTAAAGCATTTTCAGCACGTTTAAGGAAATTACGCTATGTTTATGCTCAAATTTTATACATTTTAAGCCTTTGGTGTGAGTATTTTATCTAAACGCATAACATCATATGTGGTGAAAGGGCAGAGAATTTTCTAAATAGTTATAGTGAAAAATAAAAGTATCGAACTGAAGCCATAATACAAGAAAAACCCTCAAATTTGGGCCTTTCCCATCTGGACTCAAACCACCAACCTTCAGGTCGCAATCCGAGTGATTAAGCTACTACACAACGAAATCGCATTGGTCTCACGGTTGATAACGCAAAATAGCAAGCTATAATCATTTAATTGACTGCTTTTTAACGACGACTACTGCATCTGCTCTGACTCAATTCTGTGTGGAATCGATGGAAGGTGTTATCGATAATTGGTCACGCTATAACCCCAAGATTACAACGATGTCAGAGACCATTTGGGAATCCCGATTGCTCAGATGGTAGAGCACTAATAGCTTCATACAGTCAGCAAACGTCTGATCCACCCAAAATTAAATAAAACATAGTGAGCAAAGCTCATATGTGACCCTTCGCTTCAAAACGGTATTAAGTCGGGTTGGTTAAGATGTTGAAAATTGAATTTATAGCCAGAAGTATCAGACTTGTGTTGAGTTTGTATGTTTTATTGAAGAGAATGGATACCATATTTTAGGGTGCTAATGCCAACAATTTATATTTTTGACCAGTTTAACATTTAATTCGGCTTTTAAGCATCTGGTTCGTTCCGACATAATACCGTTTTGAGACGATGGGCCACATATTGTGTAGACTTCAGAGTTTTGATCCGTCTACCATCGCTTTGGCATTCTAACTCTCCTTAAACTCTCCTGGAAATAGTAACGCGTAATGTAATGATATCATGTTTACAGTAATGATTAGTGACGTCATCTAATAAATCGTTAGATTTCACTAAAACTACGAGATTTATAAATAAATAAAAGAAGTGTCATTTAAGCAATGTGTACATTAATGTTAATATATCTATTTATATATAATAGGTATCCTGTTTTCACGTATACCTTCTCTCTCTCTCTCACTCTCTCTCTCTCTCTCTCTCTCTCTCTTCTTCTTCTTCTCTTCTTCTCTCTTCTCTCTTTCTCTCTCTTCTTCTTCTTCTTCTTCTTCTTCTTCTTCTTCTTCTTTTTCTTCTTTTCTTCTCTCTCTTCTCTCTCTCTCTCTCTCTCTCTCTTCTCTCTCTCTTTTTTTTCTATCTTTTTCTTTTCTTCTTTCTTCTCTCTTCTTCTTCTTCTTCTTCTTCTTCTTCTTCTTCTTCTTCTTCTTCTTCTTCTTTCTTCTTCTTCTTCTTCTCTTCTTCTCTTCTTCTTCTTCTTCTTCTTCTTCTTCTTCTTCTTCTCCTTCTCTCTCTCTCTCTCTCTCTCTCTCTCTCTCTCTCTCTCTCTCTCTCTCTTTTCTATCTGTATTTCTTTCTCTTTCTTTCTCTCTTTCTCTTCTTCTTCTTCTTCTTCTTCTTCTTCTTCTTCTTCTTCTTCTTCTTCTTCTTCTTCTTCTTCTTCTTCTTCTTCTTCTTCTTCCCTCTCTCTCTCTCTCTTTTCTATCTCTCTATTTTTCATGTTATTTGGCCATATCATTAGGCCAATAAGACCAGGGACGGACGAGGAGACGAAATCAGAGATTCCCTGAGAATTCAGAACTTGATCGGAAAGCGTAGACCTAAATCACCGAAGCGTGACGAGTCTCTCCCCTCCACGATGACGACGATAGAGAATTGGTTTTCTAACCGTAATCAATTAGACGGAAACTAGGAGAAGGAAATTGTCGCTGATGTTGTATAGGTGTTTGATGGTGTTTTTATTGCTGTTGTTGGTATTGGGGACGCTGATGCTGATGACGCGGGTGGTGGTGGTGATGGTGATGACGAGGGTGGTGGTGGTGATGCTGATGACGAGGGTGGTGGTGGTGATGGTGATGACGAGGGTGGTGGTGGTGATGGAGATGTGTTTGTGGCTGTGATTGTTCTGATTATGTTGTTATAATTTGATCATATGAGAGCGTCTATAAGGCCAGGGACGGTCGCAGCTTTGGCATATGCTCTATATAAATGTACATTTATTATTATAGGTATATTATTTATACTAGAAATAAGAATGGTTATAGTGATGTGGTGGTAGTGGTGGTGATGGTGATGATGATGATGATGATGATGATGATGATGATGATGATGATGATGATGAATACGATGACGATTTTGATGATGATGGTGATGATGATGATGACGATGATGATGACGATGATGATGACGATGATGATGATTATGATGATGATGTGAAGGAGGAGAAGGAGAGAGGTGGGAGGACAGTGATGATGATGTTGTTGATTATAATGATGATGATGATGAGGAGGAGAAGGATGAGGCGGAGGAGGAGGAAATTGTCGCTGATGTTGTATAGGTGTTTGATGGTGTTTTTATTGCTGTTGTTGGTATTGGGGACGCTGATGCTGATGACGAGGATGGTGGTGGTGATGCTGATGATGAGGTTGGTGGTGATGATGCTGATGATGGTGATGGAAATGTGTTTGTGGCTGTGATTGTTCTGGTTAAAGTCGTATGTTGTTGATACTAGATTTAAGAATGATTAGAATGGTAGTGGTGGTGTTGGTGGTGATGATGATGATGATGATGAATATGATGATGATGATGATGATGATGATGATGATGATGATGATGTGAAGGAGGAGAAAGGGAGAGGTGGAGGACTGTAATGATGATGATGTCGATGATGATGATGATGATGATGATGATGATGATGATGATGATGATGATGATGATGAGAATAATAATAATGTTGAAAATGTATATAGCGCTATAACTCCGAGACACCAGACTCTATGCGCTTAATGATGATGATGATGATGATGATGATGATGATGCTGATGATGATGATGATGATGATGATGATGATGGCGAAGAGGAGGAGGAAGAGGAGGAAGAAGAGGAGGGGGAGGTGGAGGACGCAGAGGAGGAGGGGGCGGATGGGGAGGAAATTGGAACTGATGTTGTATAGGTGTTTGATGGTGTTTTTATTGCTGTTGTTGGAATTGAGGCTGCTGATGCTGATGACGAGGATGGTGGTGATGATGGTCATGTTTATGGGGCTGAGATTGTTCTGATTATAAGTATAGTGTTTATACTAGTTTTAAGAATGATTATAGTGGTGGTGGTGATGGTGGTGGTGGTGATGATGATGAGGAGGAAGAGGATGTGTAGGGGAGGAGGAGGATGCGGAGGAGGATGCGGAGGAGGAGGAGGAGGAGGAGGAGGGGGAGGACGAGGAGGAGGAGGAGGAGGAGAATTATTTTGATGACAAGAAGAAGAAGGAGAAGAATGATGATGATGACGATGATTATAAATATATATATATATATATATATATATATATATATATATATATATATATATATATATATATATTGTATATCCCATGCTTCATTTTCATTATGGCGACTCCCAGACATATAGGCTTTAAAAAAGATCCATATTGCACAAATAATTCCAATATGTTTATGTAATAATATTATACTATTGAAATTTGTCATCATTGCGGTTACATATCATACACACTCGAATACGCCTTTTCTATGGACCAAAAACATAAACAATAGAGGTAGAAAGTAATCTATAATTGTATTGTATCCAGCTTTACAATCACTTCCTGTTGAACTTCCGGGTTACGGATTTGTGGGGGATTTTAAATATATTCTATTGAATAGCTGACATAAAGAAGCTTATTTAATTTCTGAAGAAGTTTGAAATTGGATTCAGTAGTCTGATGTCACGCAGCCCGGCAACGGCGGCCATCTTGGTTCTAAACAAAGAAAATCATTACTTTTTATTCTTCATGCTGGCTAGAATTTTTCATAAGCCTTGTGATCAGAATGTGTAAAAGGCAAAACATGATCAAATTTATGTTGTTTTTTGTCATCTGGATACGCTTTTATGCTCGCCAGAGAAATATTTCAAACGGCGTCCGCCATTGTTCCGATAGTTTAGAGCCAGTGTTACTAAGTTATCATGCGTCATTAGGAAGGAAGTGACGTTACGAGAGAACATTGTGTAGCTGTTTCATGTTTATCATAAATTTTAGAAGAACATAAATCTCGATTTGATGCTTTGTGTGTAATAATAATAATAATAATAATAATAATAATAATAATAATAATAATAATAATAATATAATAATAATAATAATAATAATAATAATAATAATAATAATAATAATAATATAAAATAATAATAATAATAATAATAATATATCGTGCAAATAAAAGAGGGGACATTGTAAGAAATTATAGAAGTAAAGTAGTCCTTCAGATCCATTAGGCCCATGGAGCCGGAGTTTATCCCGTTTCTATAGCGTGAAACGGATAAAAGCAATTGCATGCTATCCTGTGGATAGGACGCTAGTCTATCGTAAAGTACTTTCCGCTAAATCTGACAAACTCAGCTACCCATTCGCTGCTGGGTGGATAGAGGACGTGTCAGATACAAATCTCAACTGCATCCGAGATCGATCGTGGTCCCTTTGCGTATGAAGAGAGTGCTCTACCAACTGAGCTATTAGGACCCCCTATCCTACATTTTGTAGAAATTAAATATTTGACTCATTGTGTCCTAACCGACGTGCACTTATGTTGCAGGTCTGATAACTCAATTCCGTATGGGGCTCATTGTTGTAATGAAAATAAAAAAAAATTGATGCAAAATATTGTCCTTTACAACAATGATAAACTAGGCCAATAAGCGGGTTTGTATGTCAGACCTGTATATATGTATACGTACGTCGGTCCAAACGGTGTCACTTCTGAGTGATCTTGGTGTCTAGAAATGAAGTTATGGTCAGTTGCGTGAGCTTAAGTTTAGTGGGGGTTTTTTTTTAGTTTTAAATGGTAAGATTGTGTTTGGGACAAATTTACAAGTGGCCGAGTGGTTAAGGCATTGCACTGTGACCTGGATGGGACCAGGTTCGAGTCCCGCTTTAGGCACTTTGGTTTTTTTCCTTAGGCAAGATTTTTAACCCCCGATTTGCTCACTTGGACAACATGGGTGATTCCTGTTGACATCGGACATCTTGTTTGATGAATTACCCACATTCCTTCGTGGAATGCCTAGGTGACGATATCTTAAGATGTCGTGACGGAAGGGCATAATTTTGTTATTACACAATTAGAGGAGTTAGTGGGGGGGGGGGGGGGGGTCACACCCTCGTACCAAGATACAGCACGACATTGCTCACTCCTCAGTGCTTGTGTTTGATTACGGGGGGAGTTGTACCATTATACTAGGATATAGCACCAAAAATTGCTGACCCCCTCAGTGAATGCTTGACGTAGATTGTGGAAGGGAGTGATGTCGCAATATCACACCCAGGGCAAGGCACCACATTATTATTGCTCACCCCTTAGTGATGATATTGATCGTAGAAAAGAGGAGGAGGTGGGGGGGGGGGGGGGTTGCATACCATCGCACCAGGCAGGGAAAGGCACCAAATCACTCACGCTCGTACTTGGTGTAATATGTTTATCCGGAGGTTGTACCCTCAATCCTGGACACGGCACCAAATTTAGCTCAGCTCACCCTGCAATCCTTGACGTAAATACCGTCGAATGCGTTAACACGTCACGCATGGCTGACTACAAACAGTGTACCAATTTCCTGTACACGACACGCCATTGATCCCTCATAATTACATCAAAACCCACCACCCGGGGCCATTTAGTTTAATATAACAACATAACATCCTCGTTTACCCCGAAAAGGAATTTTTAAAAAAGTCATTTAAATTTTAAAATGTCAAACCGATATCGTCTCAATTTGGTATTTTGTCCGGCTGTAGAAAACGGCAGGGGCTGCCTGAAGCCGGTGATCGTAAAATACTAACGAAAGAGTGAAAATGGAGAGGCTTCGTATGGGAACAAAACAGACAATTGACGTTTCGGGTATACTGCAGTATACTGCAACTACCATTGAGTACAGACGATACAAGTTATTTTGCATTATATTTTATCTGTTTTCCACGTTAATTTGTGCATTATTGTGCTGACGAAGGGTTTGTACCCGAAACATCCATTGTCTGTTTTGTTCCCATGCGAAGCCTCTCCATTTTCACTCTTTCGTTAGTATTTTGTCCGCTATGTGATCTTGTGGTATGAAAAAACAAAATTCCTTTATTCATCCCACAGAGGGAAATTTTGCTCTAGGGTCTATTCCAAGGGAAGATTGGAATAGCACAGGCGTCAGCCGCAGTACAGCGCCGCACATTGAGCTAGGGTGATGTGACTTGCTCAAGGCCACACAGCGCAGCGGCGAGTGATAGAACTCGGTAACTTCCGGGTACGAAGCAAAGATCGTACCGCTGAGCCACGCTAACCCTATGACAGTCGCTTTCAGATCGGAAGGTCCTGGGTTCGTGCCTCGCTCCGCGCATGGTTCAGTCCTTTGGAAAGTGGAATTTTACTCTTTACTCACACTCTCTCACCGTATTCAGGTGTAAACTGGGTACTTGGCCGTTAACAGTGTTGTCTCTGTCGGAAAAATTGTAATATCGCCTTAACAGGCGTCGTGTCCCGTTCTACGTGTTACGTATTGCTGTTGGTCAGGGACCCTTTGTAAAGTGCTTTGAGCACGTTTAGTTGATATTGCGCTATAAAAAATCCCCAAGTTTAACTCAGATGGCAAAAAAAGTAAATTTGTGACCCAGTGTTTAAAAATGGGGGCCACGATAGCTCAGTTGATAGCACACTCGCTTCACACACACACAAAGGGACATTGATAGGTTTTGAGTGAAATCGAGAATAATTCTGATTCCCCCCCCCCTCTATCTCCCCCTCCCCTGTCCTCCCAGCAGTGATTGGGTGTCTGGGCCTGTTAGATCTGGCGGAAATTAAAAGTACAATTGAGCAATAGACTAGTGTCCTATCCAAAAGACAGCAGGCAATTGCCATTGTCTATTTCACGCTATATAAAACCGGGATAAACTCCGGCTCTATGGGCCGAATGATTCTGAATTAGGACTACCGTCTAGAAATATTATTATAGCAACATGAACTAACTAGAATTGATAAATTTATAGAGTTAGAGTGGGGGGGGGGAGAGAGAGAGAGAGAGAGAGAGAGAGAGAGAGAGAGAGAGAGAGAGAGAGAGAGAGAGAGAGAGAGAGAGAGAGTCGGCTCTCGCACACCAGATCACTGACCCGAAAAAATGTTATGTTGTTTATTTATTATTTCTCGCACCTGGGGGGGTTCCCATTAAAACACGTTTGGAATTTTGTGTACTTAACACCAAAAGCCGTTTAGAACACGAAGAATTAATTAATTGGCCTGCAGGGTGAGTGGAATGTGTTTGGGTTGTCACCCCTGTGTATTATGACACATGTAGTTATATTGACAATTCATTAATGGAGCTGTGTCGTCCATTGAATGCAACCTGGAGGCTCATACGATAATGTAAATATGTGGTGAACACGATAAAATAGTTTGATATCCGGGTAGTTAAAAGCTTGAAAATTTAATATATGAAACCTTTGAACAAGCTCCTTATGTATTCTTAGAACAAGTTCCCTATGTCGTCCTTGAACAAGTTCCTTATGTCGTCTTTGAACAAGTTCCTTATGTCGTCTTTGAACAAGCTCCTTATGTATTCTTAGAACAAGTTCCCTATGTCGTCTTTGAACAAGTTCTTTATGTCGTCTTTGAACAAGTTCCTTATGTCGTCTTTGAACAAGTTCCTTATGTCGTCTTTGAACAAGTTCCTTATGTCGTCTTTGAACAAGTTCCTTATGTCGTCTTTGAACAAGTTCCTTATGTCGTCTTTCAACAAGTTCCTTATGTCGTCTTTGAACAAGTTTCTTATTTTGTCTTTGAACAAGTTCCTTATGTCGTCTTTGAACAAGTTCCTTATGTCGTCTTTGAACAAGTTTCTTATTTTGTCTTTGAACAAGTTCCTTATGTCGTCTTTGAACAAGTTCCTTATGTCGTCTTTGAGCAAGTTCCGTGTCTTTCTTGAGCAAGTTTTTATGTCCTCTTTGAACAATTTTTATGTGTCTTCATTGCACTTGTTCTTTGTGTCGTCTTTGAATAAGTTCTTTATGTATTCTCTGAACACGTTTTTGTCTTCTCTGAACAAGTTTTTGTCTTCTCTGAACAAGTTTCTTATGTCATATTTGAACACGTTCCTTATGTTAAAGAAGTTCCTTCAGTCTTCTTTGACGTACGAGTGCCTTATATCCTTTTTGAACAGTTCCTTATTATGTTTACTTTGATCAAGAGTCTTATGTCCTATCTAAACAAGTTTTCTATGTCTTTTAGAACACGCCCCTTTTGTTGGAGAAGCACCTTATGTCTTCTTTGAACCCTTATGCTTTCTTTAAGCACGTTTTATGTGTTTTCTTTGGCAATCGCAAGTGCTTTGAGTCTGTTTTGGACAAGTTCCTTATGTTTTCTTTGGCAAATGCCGTATGTCTTTTATGGCAAATGCCTTATGTCTTCATTGGCAAGTTTCCTTATGTCTTCTTTGGCAAATGCTTTGTGTCTTGTTTAGCAAGTGCCTTGTGTCTTCTTTGAACAAGGTCTTTGTCGACCATGCGATTATTTGTGACAATATATTACAGGACTGAAAAAAAAAACAACAAAAAAAATCCAAAAAAAAAAAAACAAAAAAAATAACAAAAAACAACACAAAACAAAAACAAAACAACAACAACGTCCCTGCACGCGTTATTGTTGCAAAAGCAATATCCACCATGCAGTGGTAATAATTTGATGATGCACCTAGGCGTTCTAATTGAGTAAGGGGGTTTACTGGAAAACGTTCTAAGATTCATTAACTATAGAAAAAGGATACATTTCGTTTTTTGCCAGGTTCAAGGCTACAGACTAGAGAATTCCACCGTCGTAAAGTCCTTTCTGAACAATTTGCATTTAATAAATTCAGGCAGCAATGATTAATCCTTAATGATCGAAGCCTGGGGCTACCAAAATTTCAAGACAAAGAAAGCCAAAGAATTAAGTTTTTTTTCCATATCCCAAACATGGCTGTCGCTATATTGTCATTAAAAAATGATAAACTGTAAAGTTTATTGACTAAATTGAACATTTCTTGCTTTTGCAAAAAAACAAAAAACAAAAAAAAAAAAAACAAAAAAAAAAAAAAAACAACAAAAAATAAAACCTCCAAAAAAATAAATTTTAAAAGCCCCCCCCCCCCCCCCTTACCAAAAAATACTAACTCAAAAAAACCCTCCAAAAACCCCTAAAATAGAACAACAAAAAAATAATGTATTAAAATATTATCTACCTATAGAAGTAGAATAAACGAAATTTTGACGTCATTCATTTTGACTCTTTGTTATTGTTTTTAGACAGCCATTATGGTAATTACTTCTCATTAAATTATATCAAACGGACTACAAGGTTAATGGCTATTTACGCTTTTGTGTGTTGGCACGTGTGTTGGTTTGTGTGTTATATCCGGATGGCGGGTCTTGGGAGTATTTTGCCTAAACGCATAGCATCAATAAATGACATTAACCCACCTCTCAGAGCACAAGTTTGAATGTGTGATAAAGTGACACATTGACACTTCTAAAAGGCTCCTCGTATATCAATAAAAGTGTCAACGCTGTGACTGGTTCAAGGGTCACCAAAGGGTTAGTTTATACTCAAATCCAAGATCTGTCAGAGATTTTTAATCACAGTCTCTTCTTTCATCTCAATGGGAAAATCAAATATAGTCCTTTACAGGTTCCAGTTCTCAGCATTTTTATTATCTTTAAGCGATATTGATTTCAGGGGCGAAGAGAGTAGGTAAGGCATTGCACTTTCGTTTGTTTTTTTTTCCTTGGGTGAGATTCGTCTTCTTCTAGGTTCCAGGCCTGGTCCAGGCTTCGGATACTGCATAAATTATCTCTCTCCATTCCTCCCTGTCTCTTGCTTTTTCAAACAGCTCTTGGATTGTTAGGTTGGTGAAGCCCTTCAGTTGGTCTATGAGTGTTTTTCTTTGTCTCCCCCGGGCGCGTGAGATTACAAACCCCCAATTTGCTCACTTTGGACAACATGCATGAATCCTGTTGACATCGGACATCTTATTTGATAGATTGAGTATACACACACACACACACACACACAATAATATATATATATATATATATATATATATATATATATATATATATTCCTTCATGGAATGCCCACACGACGGTATATTTTTGTGCCGTAGCGGAAGGCGTAATTTAATTTAAATCATATTGATTTCTGCGGCATTGTAGTCTTGCATGTCACTCGTCTTTTAACCCGTTGGTCCCTTGTTCAAGCCCAATGTGAGCGGCAAGAAGACGACTCTTCGGAACAGGCTCTTTACTCATATTTTCAAATAGATGTCAGTGTGTGGCTCCGCTGTATTGTCTTTGCTTCGTACCCGAAATGTACCGAGTTCTCTTACCAGCAGTGCAGTGTGGACTTGACTTGCTCACACTGCACTGCGGGTACTCGAACTCGGAACATTTCGGATACGAAGCAAAGACAAAACCGCGGAGCCACACACTGACCCTCCCTATTTGAAAATGTGAGTAAGAGCCTGTTCCGTCTCTTTGCCGCCAACATGGGACTTGAACAAGGGACCAACGGGTTAAAAGACATCGCCCTAACTCACGTTGCGAGCTGTTCAGTGACTGGAGCCATTTATTTTAGGCTTCCCTTTTGGTCGACCCTAATGACAAATACCTCATGGGGCTAAATAAAGGGATGTTTTTCCCCGAATCTGAAAGTAAAATGATTACCTGACCTGTAACAGAGTTGTCTTTGTCTAAAACAAAATAAGGTGCCATGTTTGGGCCAATATGTTAAGCTTTTTTTTTTGTTGGTCTTTGAAGTCTTTGAGTGTATCTAGAGGACATTGCGCTATTCACCATAACATTTTTTTTTGTTTCAGACTAAAAAGAAAGCATGTTAAAAATTATAAAAGGTTAAAAAATCCACAAAAACATTCTAAAATAAGACAGAAATCAAACAACAATAACAACTCTAAAAAGAAAATCTCAACAACAAAAAAAAATATAAAAAATAGACGAATACAAAATGATTACCAACCATAAACAAAACAAAACAAAACAAAAACAAATAAACACAAAACAAAAAAAACCCAAACAAAACAAGAGAAAACACACATATAAACAGGGAAAAAACCCACGTAGGTTCACCTAAAAACATAAAACAAAAACAGACACAACATTGTCCTCCTTAAAGTGCACACTGAATTGACTTCTATCAGCGTAACAATAAAGCCAGACCTTGAAAAGTACACAATTCCCTGATGACGACAATAAACTAGAAAAAGGCAAAATTAACGTAAACGTCTCTATTCATTTACAGACCTTTGTAAATTGGAAAGACATTTATTATTGGATTGGATTATAAAGGAATAAAGGGGAGACAATCAATATCCGTCTCCGTCATATTTATTGGGCATCTTTGATTAAGAATTGATCGGCGACCTCTCGAACTATGAAGATTTAACCCTTTGCCTGCAGGACTCGATTATATTCCAACTTGACCTTTGAGTACTTAATGAATAGCACTTTCCCCCACTAAATGTGCTCAAAGCGCTTTACACGAGGCCCCAAGTCAACAAAAAACATGGAAGTCTTAATTTTTTAAAGGCATTATTTTACACCTGAGAGCTGTGAGAGAAAAGTAGTCAAGGGAATTTCCCAAAGATTCAACTTTAAGAACTGAACAAGTATGTATGAAAGATGCCAGACAAAGCAAGAAAGGAAAAAAAAACCAAGAAAAAAAAAATCCTAAAAAATCAGTCTACCCCGAGGTCGACTGATATTTTTGGGATGTTTTATTTTCTTATATTTTTCTTTCTTGCTTTGTCTGGCACCTTTCATACACATTTGTTCAGTTCTTTATCCTACACCAGTGCCTGCTCCTTATTTCTTTAACTTTGAGACCTATAAATCAGAAGTCGAACTAAAGGCCAATAGGCAGAGCTGTCTACTTGAAATTTTTAAAATTCGTAGTTTACAGTGGAAAGAAAAGATAGAGTCACTTTAAATAGATTTAGAAATACACGATTTGCCTACAGTAAGATCCAAAAATACTAAAAGTCATAAAAATGGTTTCTAAGACTCAATCTTTCCTTTTCAACAAAATTTATTGAGTCAAAGAAGCAAATGCAGTCTTGTGGCTGGAGCCAAAAATTCGTATTTCTTCGAATTTTTCGTAGTACTAGGCATGTCTGTAAATAGGTTATTGGTAATAAAGTCTTACTATTAGACCACATTGCAAGCCCTTCATCTCAATATTATCAATAAAATATAGACTCAGATTTCTTTATAGAACTTTGTAAATTGGACAGACAATTATTGTTGGACTTTATAAAGGGGAGACAATCAATCTGCGTCTCGAACTATGAGGATTTACCCTTTCCCAATTTGATCTTGAGTACTTATATAGCCCTTTACCCACTAGATTGCGGCTATGTGGTGGAGTGGTATGATACTCGCTTTCGGATCGGAAGGTCCTGGGTTCGAGCCTCGCTCGACGAATAGTTGAGTCCTCGGAAAAGACTCTTTACTCACATTCTTTCACCGTACTCAGGTGTAAAATGAGTACCTGGCCGTTAACAGCGTTGGTTTGTCCGAAAAATTGTAATATCGCCTAACAGGCGTCATGTCTCGTCCTACATGTTAAATGTTGTTGTTGACCAGGGACCCACTGTAAAGCGCTTTGAGCACGTTAAGTGGATATTGCACTATATAAAAGCTCAATAGATTAGTTTTTGGCAAACAAAAATTTGATCATGCAACCCCTTTGCTGGCCTCTCTCCACTGGTTGCCTATTGAAAAGCGCACATATTACAAAGCAGCGTGTCTTGTTTATAAGTGTTTGACTGGTATAGCACCGGCATACCTCACATATCACGTGGTCATGTGTAAATTTGAAAATTACACTTTAAGATCATGTAATGACCAAACGAAAATTTCGGAAAAAAGATCAAGAACAAAATTTGGTGATAGACCATTTGCTTGTTTCGGCCCCAAGATTTGGAATGAACTCGGAGGGAGAGTAAGTCTTTACCTACCTTTAAAAAGAATCTCAAGACACATCTTTACTGTATTTGTTTTTATTGACTCTATGAATCCTTGATTTGGTTATGAATTGTTATTGTTGTTATTTTTTTTTTTTCACTTAAAATTTATAATTTATATTGTAAAGTGCCCAGAGCTTGTGTTTTACACGAGAATGAGCGCTGTATAATGTATATATTTATATTATTTTATATTATTATTATTATTTATTATTATATTATTATTATTAATTATTATTATAATTATTTATTAAATTTTTATTATTATTATTATTATTATTATTATTTTATTATTATATTATTTATTATATTATTATTTTATATTATATCATTATCATTATTATTATTATTATTATTATTATTATTATTATTATTATTATTATTATTATTATTATTATTATTAGATGTGCTTTGCACGATGCCCCAAGCCAACAGAAAATCTCAACATGGAAGTCTTGAGGCATTCTTTTACACATGAGAGCTGTGAGAGAATAGTAGTAAAGGGCATTTTTCTAAGGATTCAACTTTGAGATCAAGACATCCGGAGTCGAACCAGAGACCAATCGATAATAGACGATATTGTCTGACCATTAGACCACATTGCAAGCACTTCATCTCGATATTACCAAGAAAATATAGACCTAAATTTCTTTATAGAACTTTTGTAAATTGGACAGACGTATTTTCTTTTATTGGACTTTATAAAGGGGAGACAATCAATATCCGTCGTCGTCATATTTATCGGACATCTTTGATTAAGAATTGATCGTCGACCTCACAAAATGCGAGGATTAACCCTTTACTGTCGGATTCGATTTTATTCTAATTTGGGATTGATCTTCTATATATTTCAATATACGCTAATCGCAAAATCCTTGGAAGTTTGTATTTAACTGGCCCTTCGGAGAACTAATAATAGATAGGTTACACATTGAATAATAAGGTAGCATATCTATTTTACTCGCAGTGTGTATAGGCAGGTTATAAGGATTACGGGGCGGAAAAGAGCGAGGATGGATGATCTTTCTTGACGACCAGCATAATATATTTAAATTAGAATATACGGCGCCACCACTCTGAAGCCATAAAATCAATCACACCAACGTTTATATCCAGCCCCCTTGTTTTACACTTCCAATGAGATTGGAAACCGTTTTTTTACATCACATTTTGGTTCCCTATAACATGCTAATATAATAGTCAATTAGAGGCGATTGCTCCTAAAACATTGTTTGAAAGAAATACGAATTCGACCAGTGAGGGTTAAAGCCATGCTGCTGCTGTAGCTGCCGAAATCATCAACTATTATTTTTTTTTCGTTTCATTCCCAATCCGAGTTTTCTTTTTGTTTGATTATTGTATTTGAGATTAGTTTTGTTACCAGGGTGGTAGTTGTCGGGAGAAAAGAGTTGACACTTAATGATACACATGGAGATTCCAATGGTGACCCCGTTACTGTTGGCTTTTTGGAGAGAGGTGGTTATGAGGGCGGGGGAGTCGTTGTGCGAGTTGTTCTTTACCAAAGTCATGAGTGGAGGATAGAAAATCAGGCAGATATTCTGCAAAATTTATTTTTTGTTGGTTAGCAGAAAAATTGTTTAGCCAGTTAAATGCCATACCCTGGAAGGACTAGTATTTAAGATTTGGCCATCAAACTCGTCCCTCAAATATCGA
>NC_088367.1:44191499-44226499 GCF_034508935.2 Berghia stephanieae
GTCCTTCAAATATCGATCGATTTAAATGGCTCTCATCTTGCAAAAAAACCTCTCGAACCCAGGACCTTTCGATCCGAAAGCGAGTGTCATACCACAAGTCCACATAACCGCACAACATAACCAGAGATTTGGCACCAAGCCTTAGGGTTGTTGAGTTTGTGAGATATGGCAGAAAGTACTTTGAGATATATTGCAGTCCAATAGTGTCCGGCTATGTGGTCTACTGGTATGACATTCGCCTTCGGATCGGAAGGTCCAGGGTTCGAGTCCTGCTCATAGTTGAGTGTTTGGAAAAAAAGCTATTTACTCACTTTCTCTCACCGCACACAAGTGTAAAATGTCCTGAAAAAAATTGTAATATCCCCGATAGCAAACGTAATGTTTCAACCTACATTATATATGTTAAATGTAGCTGTTGACTTGGCACTGGTTGCAAAGTGCTTTGAGCAATATCAATAGATATTTTATTGCTCAAGGTTTTAATGGATTTTCAGAAGCGCCAAAGACAAACAAAAATCATATTTCTGATCATTTTAAATTAGAATTCACTTTTCGGTATTTGTGACCAAACGTCTCAAAACGGTATAATGTCGGGATGGACCCGATGCTAAAAAGTCAAATTAACGTCAAACTGGTCAAAAATATGAAACGTTGGTATTTAGCAGAGTAAAATATAATATTCCTTCTCCTCTATAAAGCAAACAAACTCAAATTAAGTGTGATATTTCAGGCTACAAATTCAATTTTCGGCATTTAGTCATCCCGACTTAATAACGTTTTGAGACGAAGGGTCGAATTTGGCACAACCAGACATAACGTCGGTTTTAACTCTTTCCTTCCAAGCCATTTTCAGAATTTTCCCCAACATTTCACACCCACCCAACACAAAATAGTTTTTTCATACTCCAACAGAAAAGCAACAAACACATTCTATGCATGATATTGATCAGCAAAGTGAACTCTACAACACAGTGTCACGTTTTTTAAAGATAGCTATAATAAAACATTTTTTCTTTAAATTGTGTGATTTACAAAAGAAATCTGAATGATAAAAGTGTTGCGTGAATCGTGACGAATTTCAACGTGTGGTAAGGAGAGGGTTTGAATGTGCTGCTATGTGTGGTCTAGTGGTATGACACTCGCTTTCGGATCGGAAGGTCCTGGATTCGAGCCTCGCATGGCGCATAGAAGAGTCATTGGAAAAGGCTCTTTACTCACATTCTCTCACCGTACTTAGGTGTAAAATGAGGACCTTGTGGTTAACAGCGTTGTCTCTGTCGGGAAAAAAATTGCAATATCGCATAACAGGCGTCATTTCTCGTTCTACATGTTATGTGTTGCTGTTGGTCAGGGACCCCTGTAAAGCGCTTTGAGCACGTTTAGTGGATATTGCTCTATATAAAAACTAAATTAAAAAAAAAATCGGTATATTATGTTACATGTGTATCAGAGGTCGCGTCATGTATCACGTAAGGCGAAAACAAACACGTTGCTAGGCAACAGAATCAAAAACCATTTCGTGAACGGAATCAGATTACAGAAGCCAAACAGATTTAATGATTTACAGAAGATTAATTTCAAACGGCTCTCAGTTGGTTCTCCAGGGGCTTCGTTGAGGTTTTCTTTAAATTTTGGATGGTGTTGGGGGGGGGGGGGTGTTTCCTTTTTTTTTTTTTTTTACAAAATCCGCCGAAACCCAACAATATCCAACAAAGTTATGGCAACAGTGGGGAGTGAACCTGGGATTCAAGGAAGTGTACACCATATTATGGGAGTGAACCTAGAACTGGATTTCGGCGGGTTTCGTAAAAAAAAGCAATTACTTTTTTTTTACGAAACCTGCCGAAACCCGACATATAATATTCAACAAGGTTATGGGAAGTAGGCAGCAGTGGGGAGGGAACCTGGGACACAAGGAAGTGTACACCATTGGGGAGTGAACCTGGGACTGGGTTTCGGCGGGTTTTCGTGAAAAAAGAAACAACGGTATATCGTGAAAAATTGATTCAGCTCCTTTATTCGCCGACATAAGAAGAAATTAGGCAAAACAAGGTGGGAAAAGGGGTAGGGTGGGGGGTTAGGTTGGAGGGGGGTGGAATCAGTTTTACAATATTATTATAGATAGTTCAAAGATGACGTCACTCATGTCATTGTTATTGTTTTTTGCCATCCGCGTTTATGAGTATTGCTCACTGAACTGTATTAATCTGACTATAAACGTTCATGGATACTCACAGTTTTGTGTGTTGGTCCGTTATACTTCCGGATGGCAATGTTATGAGCTTCTTAGCCAAGCGCATACTATCTATAGTATTCTTAAACTCTTACGTTTGGGTTATCGAACAAGTTTCCAATATAGATGAGCGATTCTTGGATCGGGCATTCGCAGCGAGTTCGAAATATCCAACCAGGATTTCAAGAATACTTTTATTACATTGCTCCAATGACCCCAACCATGTTACTTCTTCTTCTTCTTCTTCTTCTTCTTCTTCTTCTTCTTCTTCTTCTTCTTCTTCTTCTTCTTCTTCTTCTTCTTCTTCTTCTTCTTCTTCTTCTTCTACTTCTTCCTCCTCCTCTTCCTCCTCCTCCTCCTCCTCCTCCTCCTCTCCTCCTTCTCTTCTCTTCTTCTTCTTCTTCTCTTCTTCTTCTTCTTTTCTTCTTCTTCTTCTTCTTTTCTTCTTCTTCTTCTTCTTCTCTCTCTCTCTCTCCCTCCCTCTCTCTCTCTCTCTCTCTCTCTCTCTCTCTCTCTTATATTTTATATATATTATATATATATATATATATATATATATATATATATATACTTATCTAATTTATTTAGTTATTTTTAATTATTTTGGTAGTTTCCTTTAGTTAATTATTGATTTTACTTTTATCGATTGGCAATTTTATGTAAATGTATGTGTCAAATTGGCAATTGCCTAAAATAAATAATTTGAACTTTGAACTTATCAGAATATATATCATTTCAAATATTTCTCGCTATAATTGCTTCTTAACTCAATGATCTGACATTCAGGATTCTTATCGTGGTCACGATTTCACTACGCGTCTAGACTGTCTAAATCTTGTTTTTTTTTGTTTTTTTTTAAACTTTAAAATAATAAATTTAATGTCTTTGCAAACCGACTGTGCGCGGGTTAAAAATATTTTCTAAACTGATACGTATTCAATTTGAAAAAAGGGGATAATAGGGATGCGTCATCCGATAGAGACAACGCTATTAATGGCCAGGTACTCATTTTACACATGAGTACGATGAGACAAAGTGAGTAAATATCCTTTTCCAAAGACTCAACTATGCGCCGACTTTCGATCCATTCGAAAGCGAGTGTCATACCACTAGACCGCATAGCCGCACAACGAAAAAAAAAGTTTTATTGCAGATTTTAAAAACTCTCTCCATACAAGCCATTTTCAAGATTTTCCCCTAAACTTCACACCCAACTAACACAAAAATATATTTTTTATCACTCTGACACAATAGCAGTATAATTCTTTAGATACATAATTTCCTTCGCAAAACATGCTCTACAACACACTGTTCATTTTCTTTAAATTTTATGATGTACAAGGGAAATTTTAATAAGAAAAATGCTGGTTTGTATCGTACCGAATGTGACGACTTTCCTATAGTTGGTAAGGAGAGGGTTAAAGAAAAAACGCCAAAAAACTCCTGTTATGTCGAAGTACATTATTCCTGTCCTGATCGGATTTCAATGAGGAACAAATAATAAAACAGCCTCCTTACTACTCTTGTTTACTGTCATCTGAGATCCTATCGGCTGTCATCGTGAAGGATCTTGGTACCGTTTATTGGATTGGTAATGCCACATCATCCCTTCTCACTGACAACCTAACGAGATGACGAACAGGGTGTTACCAACCCAAAAAATCTCAACCCCCCCCCCCCCTTCCAAAAAAAAAAAAAAAAAAACAACAAAAAAAAAGCACCAAAAAAAAACAAAAAAAAACCCCAAAACAAACAAAAATAAAAAACAAAAAAAAAACAAAACAATGAACAACAACAAAAAAAAAGATACAAAAAGGAAACAAAACGAAAGAAAAAAACAAACCAAAAACAAATACAACAACAAAAATAAGACACAATAAAGAAAAACCCTCCAACAATCAACCCCTCCCCCCCCCCTCCCCCTTTCTAAAACAACAACAACAACAAAATACAAAACAAAACAATAAAAAAAAACCCAATCCAAAACAAAACAAAACAAAACGGCATCGTCAATAGAAGAAAGATGTTATAGAGAATGTAAATTCCTTGTCACAAGGATAATAATTTACAAAATTAAATCGGACAATAATAAACGTTAAAGATTACACACAGTTTTGTGTGTCGGCACGTGTACTTTGGCTGGCAGATGCTGGAGTAGTTTATCTAAACTCATAGAATCAATAGTCTAATTGATATAATCTAGTGAGAACTAATCACCCAAAATGGCTGTCTAAAAACATAACAAAGAGCTGGGTTACGTCAATTTCATTATATATATATTATATATATATATATATATATATATATTATATATATATATATATATATATATATATATATATATATATATATATAAGAGAGAGAGAGAGAGAGAGAGAGAGAGAGAGAGGGAGAGAGAGAGAGAAGTTGGCGTCACTCGGGTCTTTGCTATTTTTTTTCTCCATCCACGTTAATGAGTAATTCTCACCTAACTGTATTATCCAGACTATACAAGTTCATGGTTACACATAGTTTTGTGTGTTGGTCCGTTATACTACCGGATGGCAATGTTGTGAGATTCTTAGCCAAGCGTATACTATCTATAAGTGTCGAAATTAGCACACAAAAATTGCTTAGACAAACATCACTTAATGTAACAAATTATCGCAATCTTTTTAATGGACTTTTGAAACTGGAACACTGATTAACGCGTTTTCCAGGATTTCATTTTATCTGTCTGTGTTACCTGGAAAACTGTGTCGTCGTGTTATTTTAACTCACTCAACCCTAACACCGACTATATCCGTAGTTTACCAGGTTTACTTTTACCCCATGCCTATTTATTACATTTTTATGAGACAGATTGTGAAATAAAGAAAAGAATAGGTATGGCGAAGAATGCATTCAACCAGCTGCATACAATTATGAAAAACAGGAATATTAGCATGAAAACAAAAATCAAAGTCCTGGATTGCTATGTACTGTCTGTGCTGCTATATGGTTGTGAGAGCTGGACCATAAACAAGACCATGGTTAAAAGACTGGAGGCAGTGGAAATGTGGTTTTACAGAAGAATGATGAGGGTGTCATGGATGGAAAGGAAAAGAAATGAAGAAATTTTAGAAATGGCAAACAGAAAAAGATCACTGATAACAAAAATCATCAAACGCCAAATGGAATTTTTAGGACACATTATCCGCCACCCTGGTTTGGAAATACTCGCCTTGACTGGAAAGATGAATGGAAAAAGAATAAGAGGAAGACAAAGAATAACGTATTTGAAAGGGATAAGAACTTGGACAGATGAAGCTGAGAAAGGTGGCGCTGCTTTAATAGAATTGGCAAGAGATAGATCAGCTTGGCGGAAGATGACCTCCGACGTCTGCTTCAGATATGGAACTACATGAGATGAGATGAGACAAATTATAGGCGTAGAATCAAAGCCTAATGTTTTTAGTTTTTGCATGTTAATGAGTAGTTGAATAAACCGATCTATGTACATGCTCATTTTCAATACTTTTTCTTCCAATTTTGAAAAGTAGCAAAAGTCTCTAGGATTGAGTGAGTTAACGCAAGAGATACCGCTGTAGGCGTGTTGACAAATTGCATCGCTAACCTTTCTCATTTTTAATCGTGGATAAATTGACATACGTTAATGGATAGATGGAAATAAATTATTGATGCTATGGGTTTAAGTTTATTCAAAATATTTACAATAATTATGTGCCGCTAGATGTTTGATTGCATTTGTTTTTAAGGGTTTTACGGCGCTTGCAACACATTAAGGTTATATCAGCGCCAGTAAAACGGAAGAAAATTGGATATAATATAATAAAAAGTTCTAGAATCATAATAAAGCATCCAAGAAAAGATAAGACAAAGGGGAAGTGGTTCAAATAGCAAACAGATGTAGATTCCAAAAGCACACTATCAGAGTACTTAGTTTGAGATCACCTAAAAGTCTCATCCAGACACAAGCACAGGCCCCTACTAATAGTTATTCACTGAAATGTTTACAAATCATATATAATATGTATGCAAAACATAATACGGTACATAACAGAGAGATGATTTACAAGGAAAAAAAGTTTTTAACTGAAATTTAACGTTTGATAATCTGACATCACTAATTATTATTGTACACGGCTATGTGGTCTAGTGGTATGACATTCGCTTTCGGATCGGAAGTTCCTGGGTTTGAGCCTCGCTCGGGCATAGTTGAGTCCTCCTTACTCACATTCTCTCACCGTACCCAGGTGTAAAATGAGTACCTGGCCGTTAACAGCGTTTTCTTTGTCCGAAAAATTGTAATATCGCCTGACAGGCGTCATGTCCCGTCCTACATGTTAAATGTTGCTGTTGACCAGGGACCCCTTGTAAAGCGTTTTGAGCACATTTTAGTAGATATTGCGCTATATAAAAAAAAGCTCAATCAATACACTTGATATCATTACGCGTTACTATTTAGGCAGAGGGGTGGAATAATGTTGTTTCTTGCACATCTTGTTTGTTGTATTAATATCTGACAGTTATCATTATTTATCCTTCTGGTTTACACGACAATCGAGGTCATTCTAAAATTATGAGGTAGGATGACAGCAGCCGTCTACTTCTCTTTACAATAAAGCCATTTACGAGGTACTTATGAAGATTGACATTCTTGGTAATCAGGAAGTCTGAGGTTCGATCCCCAGTCGAGGAAGACTGATTTATTGGGGATGTTTGTTTTTTTTCTCGTATTTTTCGTCCTTGCTTTATCTGGTATCTACCGTTTCATTCACAAATTTGAGATCTTTCTCTTAAACCCGAAGGCAGCGTTCATTAGAGAGAATATCTCATTCATACACGTATGCTCTTGCTTTTTTGGAATTCCGGACGTGTTTCTAATCGCTGCACCAACTTGCAGGTGCTCGTTGGGGACAGAGTTCGAATTTAAAAAACAAAACAAAAAAAAAAAAAAAAAAAAAAACAAAAAAAAAAAAAAAAAACCAACAAAAAAAACAAAAAACAAACAAAAAAAAGGAAAAAAAAATCAACAACAAAAGTAATCTTTTATTCTACCCCTCAGTCGATCCCGATTTCGTCATTTATTGAATAAAAGACATGTTTTAAAAACGCAGAAATGCTAGATACTTCTTTTTAAAGAATCTAAAGAAGATAGCAGTTCGCGTTACCATTTATGATGGGTAGAATAATATTATGTAATTGATTGAGGGATAGAATAAAATATTTCTTACACTCTTTCGTTTTGGAATTCGAACTTTGTTTCCAACGGGCACTTGTAAGCTCGTGCGGCGGTTGGTAACACGTCGGGAATTCCAAAAAGCAAGAGTGTAAAAATCGTAAAATATTCTTGCACATCTTGTTTGTTGTATTAATATCTGATAGTTATCATTATTTATCCTTCTGGTTTCTCATTATTTATCCTTCTGGTTTACACGACAATCGAGGTCATTCTAAATTGTGAGGTAGGATGTCATTCCATGACAGCAGCCGTCTACTTTTCATTACAGTAAAGCCATTTCCAAGGTACTTACAAAGATTACATGTTTTTAAAACGCTTAAATGGTAGACGTCTACTGACTCTGTTTAAAGAATCTAATTTTAAATGAGATTTAACGCAAAATATGTGAAAATTGACTTCACAAATTATGATTGTAAACTTGAATTCAGTTTGTGTTACTATTTACTCTCTAAGCTCGTGCAGCGGTTGGTAACGACACGTCCGGAATTCCAAACTGCAAGAGTAAGAATCGTATATTATTTTTCTTGCACGTCTTGTATATTGTAATATCTGATAATTATCATTATTTATCCTTCTGGTTTACACGACAATCGAGGTCATTCTAAAATTATGAGGTAGGATGTAATTCCATGACAGCAGCCGTCTACTTCTCATTATAATAAAGCCATTTACGAGGTACTTATGAAGATTGACATTCTTTGTAATCAGGAAGTCTGAGGTTCGATCCCCAGTCGAGGAAGACTGATTTATTGGGGATGTTTTTTTTTTCTCGTATTTTTCGTCCTTGCCTTATCTGGTATCTACCGTTTCATTCACAAATTTGAGATCTTTCTCTTAAACCCGAAGGCAGCGTTCATTAGAGAGAATATCTCATTCATACACGTATGCTCTTGCTTTTTTGGAATTCCGGACGTGTTTCTAATCGCTGCACCAACTTGCAGGTGCTCGTTGGGACAGAGTTCGAATTTAAAAAACAAAACAAAACAAAAAAAAAAAAAAAAAAAAAAAAAAAAAAAAAAACAAACAAAAAAAACAAAAACAAACAAAAAAAAGGAAAAAAAAAATCAACAACAAAAGTAATCTTTTATTCTACCCCTCAGTCGATCCCGATTTCGTCATTTATTGAATAAAAGACATGTTTTAAAAACGCAGAAATGCTAGATACTTCTTTTTAAAGAATCTAAAGAAGATAGCAGTTCGCGTTACCATTTATGACTGGTAGAATAATATTATGTAATTGATTGAGGGATAGAATAAAATATTTCTTACACTCTTTCGTTTTGGAATTCGAACTTTGTTTCCAACGGGCACTTGTAAGCTCGTGCGGCGGTTGGTAACACGTCGGGAATTCCAAAAAGCAAGAGTGTAAAAATCGTAAAATATTCTTGCACATCTTGTTTGTTGTATTAATATCTGATAGTTATCATTATTTATCCTTCTGGTTTCTCATTATTTATCCTTCTGGTTTCTCATTATTTATCCTTCTGGTTTCTCATTATTTATCCTTCTGGTTTCTCATTATTTATCCTTCTGGTTTCTCATTATTTATCCTTCTGGTTTCTCATTATTTATCCTTCTGGTTTCTCATTATTTATCCTTCTGGTTTCTCATTATTTATCCTTCTGGTTTCTCATTATTTATCCTTCTGGTTTCTCATTATTTATCCTTCTGGTTTCTCATTATTTATCCTTCTGGTTTCTGATGAGGATGATGATGATGATGATGATGATGATGATGATGATGATGATTATGATGGGACGAGAGTGCGATGATGATGATGATGATGATGATGATGATGATGATGATGATGATGAAAATAAAGATGATGATGAAGAATGATAAAGGTGACGAAGATTGAGTCGAGATTGTCGTGACGATAACAATGATGATGACGATGAAGGCGATGGAGAATGCCACCATAACGCTAATAACACCTTTCTATTCTTTTCCAACGAATGCGATGACACAACACCGTCGCCACCATCAATTTGATGTTACTATAATATTATACGTCAAAGATGTTGAAAAACATAAATAAAACCCTCATAGAAAATGAATAGAATATAGATAGAGTGGACCTATGCCCCATGGGTGAATGACCCCATCAAAGTACACGCAATCTGTCAAATATCGAGGGAATAGGGTGGGGAATAAGAGAAGGATGGGGGGGGGGGGGCAAGAAATGATTATAAAAGAGAGAGAGAGAGAGAGAGAGAGAGAGAGAGAGAGAGAAAGAGAGAGAAAGAGAGAGATAGAAAGATTTATTTATATATAGATAGATAGATAGATAGATAGATAGATAGAGAGAGAGAGAGGAAGAGAGAGAGAGAGAGAGAGAGAGAAAGAGAGAGATAGAAAGATAGATAGATAGATAGATAGATAGAGAGAGAGATAGAAAGATAGATAGATAGATAGATAGAGAGAGATAGAAAGATAGATAGATAGATAGATAGAGAGAGAGAGAGAGCGAGAGAGAGAGAGAGAGAGAGAGAGAGAGAGAGAGAGAGAGAAGAGACCCATTCATGATGAGTACATAGGTAGTTTGGTTTGGTCAAGTCTGCCATTAATGCAGGGTGTCCCAAAATAAATCTATCCGTACACATGAAGGATCGTGGAATTTAATGAAATTTAAATATTTTATGTTTAAGAGGGGCAGCGTGGCTCAGCGGTACGGTCTTTGCTTCCTACCCAAAAGGTAACGAGATCAATCACCCGCCGCTGCGTTGTGTGGCCTTGAGCAAGTCACCTAGCCCTAGCTCACTTTGCGGTGCTGCACTGCGGCTGACTCCTGGGTTATTCCCGTCTTCCCTTGGAATAGACCCTAAAGACAATTTTCCCCTTGGGGATGAATAAAGGGAATTTCATTTATTTATATTTTATTTAAAGTATCAGTTTATTGTTTTTTTTTCACCACTGCATTTTAACTACATTTTAAAATAATAATTGCATTTTATTAAATCATATATTTATGATTATTTTGAAATGTGTATGCATTTTTTAGGACACCCTGAATGTAGCTATAGAATAGGACAGAGAAGTCGTGATGCCATACTTTCTACTCTTCCGGTTCAAAACTCAATGGAAGTGTTATGTGACCAGTCCTTCCGAAAGAGGACTAATAAGGAATCATAAGGTTGCATAACTATTTTAGTAACAGGATGTATTGGCAGATTCTTAAGATTACGGGCGGCGAAACTCTAACTATACATTTGACTGTTTCCCTCGCACCTAGGGTATCCGGCCAGGGCCAGGACAAAACCGAGTAATCTTATTTTAAGACAAAGACAGAAAGCACGTTGGAAAACAGATAAAGGGGGATAGAAGACAACCAGCCTTTATTTAGAAATTGAGAAATAAGGGCACGTTGGATTGAGGTGACGAACAGGACTCAACTATGCGCCGAGCGAGGCTCGAACCCAGGACCTTCCGATCAGAAAGCGATTGTCATACCACAAGACCACATATCCACACGTCATGTTATGGTCTCATTATTGTAATGGAAATACTCTCAAACCAGCGCTAAATATTGTTCATTTCAGCTGACAACGACGTATACTTATTTTCAGGTCTGATAACCCAATTCCTTATGGGCTCGTAGACTAGTTGTAATGGAAATCTCAAATAACGACGCTAAAATATTGTCCATTATACACTTGTTAAACTAGGCCCATAAGTGGGTTTGGATGTCAGACCTGCGTATATGTACGCGTCGACTTACAACAATGTAAAATCAGGCCGATAATTGCGTTCAGCTATCAGACTTGCAAATAGTATGTGGACCTAAGTTTGAGGGTGTGTTACGAATTCCTTGTTTTGATTGGTCAAAATCAACTGGGATAATTGAATCTATTTTTAACATTGTTGCACTTGGAGTATGCTGCGTTTTGAAATAATTGTACTTCCTGCCCAGTCTTAAACAAGCAGAATTCCCAAGATTCGCATTGTTGTCTACCTTCCACTTCCGGTAGCTAAATTGATTGTCAATTCACGTTGCGTCATGCTTTCAATGGCTGTTACCGACTGGGGTTGTTTTGAAATTGACAGCCATTTCAATGTTGTTGCGGGCGTTTATATAAAATAAATACTCACCATTTCTTCCCGCCAAATTAATTGTACTAACAGCAACTGAAAAGGCTATGTTTAACCTTTAGCCTTTATCTAATCTGACAAAGGGAGTTAAGCAAGAACTTAATCTCCTAACTGCAATGCAGTGGTTTAAAAATAGTAACAAAGAGTTGAGTTACGTGTCTTCAATCATTCTACAGAGGGAACGAAATTGGCAGCAGCCTCTTATGGTTTTCACACTACTATGTTATGACGATCGACCCAATCAGCAAAGTCTGGTCCGCATTTATTGTGCACCGTCGCAAACCCGCCGGGTAGCATCGTCACAACACACCGTTCGACAAGATGCTCTGCCGTCGTTGCTATGTTATGGTTTTAGACAGCCAGTTTTGTGCTAACTTCTTATTAGATTCTGTCAATCAGACTATAAACGTACATGGTTTTGTGTGTTGATACGTCATAATAATATGGCTGGCGGATGTTGTGAGTATTTTACCTAAACTCATATAGCACCAATAGAATAACTCAAGACAAACCACCAGCCACAGTCGAGAGTCAAAATAAAACAAAAAACCCACAAATAATCTTGACTTTACCTGGTCCCTTCGCGTGTGAAACGCGAGCTCCACCAACTGAACTCTATCAGGATCCATGATTGAAAATATAGGGGTTTATTCGTAGCTGCTTTGAATAAATGACGACAATCTATAGATAGTATGCGCTTGGCTAAGAAGCTCATAACATTGCCATCCGGAAGTATAACGGACCAACACACAAAACTGTGTGTATTCATGAACGTTTATAGTCAGGTTAATACAGTTCAGTGAGCATTACTCATAAACGCGGATGGCAAAAAACAATAACAAAGACCCGAGTGACATCATCTTCGAACTATCTATAGAAACTGAGATAAACTCAAGCTCCGTGAGCATTATGGCAGAAGCTTCTAATGGTGCTCACACGACTATGTTGTGACGATGGACCCAATCTGCAAATTCTTTACCGCACTCGTGCACCGTCGCAAAACCCGCCCAGAAGCTTCCTCACAACACACCGATTGTGTACTCTGCGGTTTCGGGTTTGTTCCCACATCGGGTACATGTTGGAGAGGTGGGAAGTCCCCACTGATGAAGCCATTTTGCTGTGAGGCAGGTTCTCAATCGAAGCCGATTCACTACCACCCAGTGCCTCCCTCCTCTTACTGATGGAGAAGTCTGGCAACTTCTCACCTAGTTTCAAGAAGTTTGACATGGTCAAAATCTATCGAATGCGGCTATGTGGTCTTGCGGTATGACACTCGCTTTCGGATCGGTAGGTCCTGGCTTCGAGCCTAGCTCGTCGCATAGTTGAGTCTTTGGAAAAGGATCTTTACTCACATTCCTTCACCGTACTCAGTTGTAAAATGAGTACCTGGCCATTAACAGCGTTTTCTCTGTCCCAAAATATTGTAATATCGCCTAACAGGCGTCATGTTTCGTCCTACATGTTATGTGTTACTGTTGGCCAGGGACCACTTGTAAAACGCTTTGAGCACATTTAGTGGATATTGCGCTATATAAATATGATCTAGTAGAAACTGAGATCAACTCAAGCTCCACGGGCCGTTTGGCTCCGTGGGATTCCCATTAAAGCAATCTTACGGATATTTATAATATCAGTCAGTGGAGAGATTGTGCGGCTATGTGGGTTAGTGGTATGACACACACTCGCCATAGGATCTGAAGTTTCTGGGTTCGAGTCATAAGCAGCGCATAGTTGAGTCATTTTAAAAAGTTCTTTACTCATATTCTATCGCCGAGCTCGGTTGTATAATGTGTGCGAGCCGAAATTTTTTTTTGTAATATCGCCAAACAGGCGTCACGTCTCGATAAGTGTTGAAAAAGCGCCTTTAGCATATTTAGTGAAAATTGCGGGATATAAAAAAAGCTTTAAAAAAAGATGGATAAATAGATTAATCCGGATATTTTTGACTTAATAAAGTGAGCTTATGAATAGACATATTTTGAATATAGACTACACACGAATGAGGACGCCTTTGAAAGTTGGGCACAAGTAAATTATAATAAGATAAGAAAATACCCCTACGTAACGAGGCAATAATGATTATAGGCATTGAGGTTTTCATCCTCTTGATTAAAGGAAAATAAGGGTGATGAAAGGAGCAGCAGCAGAAGAAGAAGAAGAAGAAGAAGAAGAGAAGGAAGAAGAAGAAGATAAACAAGAAGAAGATGATGATGATGACGACGACGACGACGAGAAGAAGAAGATAGAAGAAAAGAAGAAGAAGATAGAAGAAGAAGAAGAGAAAGAAGAAGAAAAAGAAGAAGAAGAAAAGAAGAAAAGAAGAGAAGAAGAAAAGAAGAAGAAGAAGAAGAAGAAGAAAAGAAGAAGAAGAAAAGAAGAAAAGAAGAAGAAGAAGAAGAAGAAGAGAAGAAGAAAGAAGAAGAAGAAGAAGAAAAGAAGAAGAAAGAAGAAGAAGAAAAGAAGAAGAAGAAGAAGAAGAGAAGAAGAAGAAGAAGAAGAAGAAGAAGAAGAAGAAGAAGAAGAAAGAGAAAGAAAAGAAGAAGAAGAGAAGAAAGAAGAAGAAGAAGAAGGATAGAAAGAAGAGTAGAAGAAGATAGATAGAAAGAATAGAAGATAGAAGAAAAGTATAATAATAGAGTAGATAAAAGAACGGGGATAGGATAGGAATAGATAGGTAGAACAAGGGATCAACAATAAGTAGATGGATAGATAGATAAATAGATATAGATAGATGGATAAATGAATAGATATTGATAGAAAGATATGGATAGAAAGATAGATCTATGAACAGGTTGATAAATAGATAGACAGACAATAGATAGATATAGAGATAAATAGACAAATAGATGGATAGATAGATAAATAGATTAATAGATAGCACAGCAAAGAACACATGTGTAACAAGGGTGTGTAACACACTCAAAATTCAATCAATATAGACTGCCTTAGGACAACATCAAAGGAGTTGATAAAGGTTAGGAAGGAGAGAATTTGGTAACTCAGCCTTTAGTTTTAATCACAACCAACAGGAAATAAACCACCAATCACTCTATCAATAAAAAACAACAAACACCCTAGAATTCTCAAAATTGTGATTAGATAGGCCTCATACCTTGAACATAACAATCGTCCCAGATTTGTATTATTCCTAGTTCTTCCGAGCTATTGGGCCCATTGAGCCGGAGTTTATCCCGGTTTCTATAGCGTGAAACAGACAATAATATTTGCTTGCGACCCATTGGATAGGACGTCAGTCTATCGCAAATTACTTTCCTCTAGATATATCAGACCCAACTGCCCAATCACTACTGGGTGGACAGTGGGGGGGGGGGGGGGGGGTAGTCAGAAAATAAAACCAACCCTCGACTGCACAAGGGGGGGGGGGGGGGGGGTAACTCGAGAAGTTTTTTTTAAGAGTTTGAGAAAAACTGATGTCGTTGTCAAAAATCTTGTAATAGATAAAAGAAGATAGGCAAAGATACGTTGAACTTTATAAATCTACTTCTGGACCTTTACATTGGGTATTGCCCCTCGTGCACTTATTTTCAGGTCTGATAACCCGATTTATTTGGGGCTCTTTGTTGTAATGGAAATCTTTTAAAAATGACGCAGAATATTGTCCATTACAAAAATGCTAATCTAGGCCCATAATTGCATGGCGGTTGACTAACGAATTACATTTTAAAAAATAATGAAGTAAACAAATATAAAGGTTAAGAGAAATACGTGACATACATAGAAACATCTCAATAAATTAAGCATATGGTTAAGTTTGTATAATATAATAATGCTATGTGATGCTATGTGGTCTGTTGTATTGGAAGGTCCTGGGTTCGAGTCCCGCTATGAGCAGCGCACAATTGAATCCTTGGAACATTCTCTCATCGTACCGGCCGTTAACAGATCTGTTCCTGTCGGAAACAAGTGTTGCTGTTGGCTAGGGACCCCTTGTAAAGCGCTTTGAGCACGTTTTGTGGATATTTCGCTTTGTACAAGCTCAAGAGATTTTATAGAATAAATGTACTGACATTGTTTTAAAAGGAAAAAAATGTGTTTTTTTTTATAGTGTTGTTTTAAAGGCGTGAATATTTTGGAACATTCTTCTGGTTTAAAATCGACCCAGTCAAATTCCATTGAGTGACAGACATATAATAATAATAATAATAATAATGAATGGCATTTATATAGTGCTTTACTCCGTTGTCACAGGCTCTAAGCGCTTTACAGTGATATAAAACAAAACATATTACAGTGAGACAAGTGTGAAGGAAACGTGATACGAATTCAATTTAACAACAACAAAATAAATGAAAATAATATTGCAACATTATGACGTAAAAAGATAAAACTTTAAGCGAAATCAGAGCATTTCCCCATATTTCTCCATATTACATATTATGGTTATGTCACGACCCCATAATAAACATTCGAACAGAATGGGTTAGTTAAAATCTAGGTAATGTAAAAAAATAAATCATTTAACCCTCTCCTTACCAACTATAGGAAGATCGTCACATTCGTTACGATACAACCCACATTTTTCATATTCAAATGTCTTTTGTACATCATAAAACTTAAAGAAAATGTACATTGTGTTGTAGAGCATATTTTGCTAACGAATTAGTCTATGTATCGCAAGAACCTTACTGCTATTGTGTTTAAGTGATATAAATCTATTTTTGTGTTAGTTGGGTGTGAAGTTTTGGGGAAAATCCTGAAAATGGCTGGTAAGGAGAGAGTTAAGAAGGGAGCTAGAGTATGTTATTATATTATTTACAAATTATTTCTGATCATAGATTAGTAAAACTAGTGAGTCTTTGATACTGTGGTCTAAACTGTATAGTAAAATAAAGGGAGTAAAACGACTCTTATAAAGGATAGAAAACAAAGTAAATGACGTTTTTGGTATACAAGACAACAGTGGAGGGGTGGGGGTCAATAATAACACTGTCGCCGTCTAGAATTCTTTAATAATAATACCTCTCCCTCTCCCACCCCCCCCCCCTCCCCTTCCTCCTCCCGTTCCCCTTTCTTATGCAAGATTTATATAGTTTTGATCTTGGTTTACATTTCATCTCATTACTTCATCTCTTGTCAATCTATTCCTCTCTCTCTCTCTCTCTCTCTCTCTCTCTCCCCGTCTCTCTCTCTCCCTTCCCTTGCACACACACACACACACACACATACACACACATACACAAACATACACACACACACACACTCACAAACAGACACATTTTCCCCTATAATGTTTTAACTATAATGCCAATGTAATATAACACATTTCCTTTTCTTGTTTAACCGAAGAAGGCCAAATGCCGAAACGTCGTTTACATTGTGTGTTATCTTTTAGAAGAGTCATTTTACTCCCTTTATATTATTATACATTTTGGACTCTTTTAGGTACCTCTAGATTTTGGTATATTCTGTGAATAGCTATGAAATTCATAACCCTGATAACGAGATATGCATGTATCGAGCTCATCGCTTTTGCATATTTTCTTTTCTTGTTTACCTGAAGAAGACCAGAGCCCAAAACGTAGTTTACTTTGTTTTGTATCTTTTATAATAAGAGTCATTTTAACTCCCTTTATTTTGCTACAGAAAAGTGAGTGGAGCAGGTACTTATGCTGATAACAACAAGATATGAAGTGAGTAGGAAAGTGCCAGAAGACAATAGAGAATACAAATTTGGCGGTGGCGATGGGGGCTCGAACCCGCGACCTTACTGGCCGGGAAGATTGTGACTCTACCGTATGAACTATCCACGATCCCAAAAAAAGAATGCTTCTAACACTAGTCTCATTAGAGTCTTCTCTCTCCGATTTCTTGAGGTCACGGGTTCAACACACACAAACTATTTATCTTACTATGCATTTGATTGACTCATTTGGGCACCTCTAAGAGACTGTAGTCTAAAAAGAACCCCACGTTTTTCACATAATTTCTATCAGAAAACTCGGTTTTCATTATCGATCGATTAACCCTCTCCGTACCAACCATGGGAAAATTGTCACAGTCGTTACGATACAAACCAACCGTTTTCTCATTGTGCTTTCTCTTGTACATCACAAAATATGGAGAAATCTCCTGATGACAGCTATAAATACCATAAATATATACCATATATAAATGCTGAGCAACATTTTGTATAGAATGCACTTGTTACTTTTTTGTTTGAGTAAGAAAAGTCTATTTTTGTGTCGGGTGGGTGGGTGTGGATTTTAGGGGGAAATTCTAAAATGGCTGGTAAGGAGAGAGTAAAAATGTCCCTACCTTTTCAAAAACCCTCAAACCTGGAATTCCATTGAAGTCTTCCTTAAAATCCAAGTTTTAGAGTCTGTGCGGCTTTGTGGTCAAGTGGTATAACACTCGCTTTCGGATCGGAAGATCCTGGGTTCGAGCCTTATTCAGCGCATAGTTGGGTCCTTGGAAAAGGCTCTATACTCACATTCTCTCACCGTACTCGGGTGTAAAATGGGTACCTGGCAGTTAGCATTGTTGTCTCTGTCCAAAAGAAATTGTAATGTTGCCTAAAAGGCGTCATGTCCCGTCATACATGTTACATAAATGTTGCTTTTGGTCGGGGACAACTTGTGAAGCGCTTAGTAGATATTGAGCATAAAGTTCGATTTTTTTTGGACAAGATGAGGGTTATTTTATCCGATCGATATTTGAAAGATGAATTTTTTGTCTAAAATTTTAAAACATAATATTTACAAAAAAAGGAAAAAAAAAGAACGTAGTTTGGCAAAAGGTAGTTATCGTAATGGCCGAATTCTCTGGGTTAAATAATGACAGAATTGACAAAATGTCAAAATGACAAAATAGCAAACAACTAGAATAACGAGATTCTGCTACCAAACTGCTAGAAGGGGTGATTATTCACGTTGAAGAAAAGGTGTGAGAAAAGGTAATAATACTATGCCCACATTGTTAGACAATCATAAAAGCAGTTCCAGCTTTAAAAAAAAAAATATTTGCAGGTCTGATAACCCAATTCCTTATGGGCTCATTTTTGTAATGGAAATCTAATTTTTAAAATGACGCAAAATATTGTCTATTACAACAATGTAAAACTAGGCCCATAAATGCCAGACTTGCATATATGTACACGTCGTGCGAGACCCTTGTTTTTTTGGGGTTTTTTATTTCCAGATTAATGAAAAAATTGAGCTTTATATAGCGCAATATCCACTAATGTGCTCAAAGCGCTTTACAAGGGGTCCCTGGTCAACAGCAACATTTAACATGTAGGACAGGACATGACGCCTGTTAGGCGATATTACAATTTTTCGGACAAAGACACCGCTGTTAACGGCCAGGTACTCATTTTACACCTGAGTACGGTGAGAGAATGTGAGTAAAGAACCTTTTCCAAGGACTCAACTATGCGCCGAGCGCGAGGCTCGAACCATGGACCTTCCGATCCGAAAGCGAGTGGCATACCTCTAGACCACATAGCCGCATAGATTGTTCTTCATCAATCGACTCAGGGGAATTAATAAACATTTGATAATTCCTTAGGGCTTTCAAAACGACTGATTGTTTCTGGCTTTCATTTTTAGTCGAAACCTTCATCATAGCGTGTCGCTCCAACACCGAACCCAGTCCACAACAACTCTGGGGAGCAGACTCTTAGGTCATGAGCGGCTGTGCATTTTCTAAGGATGTGCTCCATCGTCTGATCTGGCCATCCACATGTACACAAGCTGGTCTCAGCCAGCCAAATAAAGATCTGTACAAGTGTGTATGAAAGGTGCCAGGCAAAACAAGAAAGAAAAATACCTAGAAAAAAAAAAAAAACAACATCCCAAAAAAATCAGTCGACCTCGACTGGGGATCGAACCTCAGACCTTCTGATTGCCTTCTCAGCCAGCTCCCACTGTCGAAACGTTACTAACTGGTCACAGCCTCAATTGAAACATTCCGATGCATACTGGTAAAAGAAAAAAAATTCAGCCAAAGAACCCCAAATTTAAACACGTCATCATCATAAGCTCCGCCTAAGCCTTTATCACCCACTTTACTTTACTCATCCATCAAATATCAAATTTCAATGTCGCTACTTATTTTCATGATGCTTTAAAATGTAGTTGTTCAGAAAAATAAGGTGCACAGAGACGAGATTTCTTCGGGTTTCTGTCGCGTAAATTGATGGCTTTCCTCTTTGAACTGGTCTTTAACAAAGTACCGTCCGCCAGACCTAAAAAGCCCGCTACTCAATCCTTTTTCGATAGAAAGGAAGGTCATGGAAAATAACAAGCTATCCGTACCTAGGCCTGTGCTTGTTGGGGAAATAATCTACCAACTGAGGTACTCTACTTACTGAGATATTAGGATACCCCCCCCCCCCCACTCCCGCCCCATTAATGCTGGATTTAATGCTTGAAATGTGAAAAGGTCAAAATGTGTGACCTTGCTCTCTCTCTCTCTCTCTCTCTCTCTCTCTCTCTCTCTCTCTCTCTCTCTCTCTCTCTCTCAAGCACTGTTATGAAAAGATATTTTGATGATGAGCATCAGGTTCCCCTCCCCCCCCCCCCCCCCTCAACATTATACCCTTTTGAGAAAATAGCTCACATATGTGACCCTTCGTCTCAAAACGGTATTATTAAGTCGGGTTGGTTAAGATGTTGAAAAATTGAATTTACAGCCAGAAATATCAGACTTGCGTTGAGTTTTTATGTTTTATTGGGGAGAATGGGTACCATATTTTAGGGTGCTAAAGCCAACAATTTATATTTTTGAACAGTTTAACATTTAATTCGGCTTTTAAGCATCTGGTTCGTTACGACATAATACCGTTTTGAGACGATGGGTCACATATGTGCAGATAAATAGACACAGTGGCTCAGCGTTACAGTCATGGCTTCGTACCCGGAAGGTGCCTTATTCAACTACCATCTACGCTATGTATCCTTGAGCAAATCACCTCGCCCTAACTCATTGTACAGCGCTACATTGCGACTAACGCCTGGGTTATCCCAGTGTTTCCCTCGGAATGGACCCTCTATCTTTTTTTTGTAAATTGTACTATAACCATTATGGTACTTTTTTGTCTTCTTAAAACTCACCTCAGTTTCGTGGTGTGCTCGAGATGATGAAAAGCTGGTTCATAGAATGTGGGCCATGATTTCCTCAATCCAGAATTACAGCTAGTTAAACAGATCCTGAAAAGAAGTGGATCAAAGAATAAGAAGGGAATGAGTAAAACATCAGTCTCACAAGCGACGTGTTCTTTTTTGCAGGTCTGATAACCCACATTGTTATGAATTAATATTATGGCTGCTCTCTCTCTTTTGACGCTTGCCGTGAACCATATGTGACACATCGTCTCAATTGGTATTATGTCGGAACGAACCATATATTTAAAAGCCGAATTAAATGTTAAACTGTTCAAAGATATATATTGTTGGCATTAGCACCCTAAAATATGGTACCCATTCTCCTCAATAAAACATACAAACTCAACACAAGTCTGATATTTCTGGCTGTAAGTTCAATTTTTCAACATCTTAACTAACCCGACTTAATACCCTTTTGAGGCGAAGGGTCACATATGTCTGTTACTTTGAGTGTATGATACGACAAACGCTTTCGGATCGAAAGGTCCTGGGTTCAATTCGAGCCTCACTCGGCGCATATTTGTGTCCTTGATAAAGACTCTTTACTCACATTCTCTCACCGTACTTGGGTGAAAAATGAGTACTGGCCGTTAACAGCGTTGTATGTCTCTGTCCGAAGAAACAAAAATGTATTATCGCCTAACAGGCGGCATGTCTTGTTCTTCTTGTTACATGCTGCTGTTGGTCAGGGAATCTTCTTAAAATGCTTTGAGCATGTTTAGTGGATATTGCGCTATATAAAAGTTCAAGCTCGAGTGGTTTGAAGACCAATCATTGTAAACAAAATTCCAGTTGTAAAATGGGTGAGGTCAAAGGTACTTCGCAGGGTCGGCACACAATCGTTTCAATTTGCTGCCCCCTCAATGTTGGAATTCCCTATCACATCACCTTAGGTCATCCCTCATCCCTTGAATTAAAAAAAAAAAAAAAAAACTCAACTAAAAACCCATTAATTTGTTTCAAATGTAATTAATTGATGATCTGTTTGTTTGCATATTTCAATTGGTGTCAATGTAAAGCGCTTGGTGCCTGTTTAGACGGGGTAAAGCGCTATAATAAGTGTTAGATCTATGTTTTATTGTTGTTATTTTTGTTTTTGTTTATTGTTGGCTGAAGAAGGATTTTGAACCCGAAATACTTTTTACAGTCCACAGCTTATAGTAGCTCCGTATCAATTTATATTTTTATGTATAATATAGTCAGTAATAGTCAAGCCACAGTTGTATGTAACAGGACCTTTCTGTTCCAACGCGTCCGTAGCAACAAGGTCAATTACTCCACTAACTACTTCAATTATCTCCCTTGGGATGGGTTGTTCCTCGTCCATTTAGACGGTTCTATAGCTACATCAACAAGTTAGATACACCCTCCTGGCTTACGATGACACAACCCATATTTCGTTTTTTTTTTTTTAATTTGGCCACAATATTGTTATTAATTTCACATCAACTCAGGATTTCTTTAGAGTTTATTATCTAAATCTAAAGTAAAAATCGAGAGAAAAAATTGTTTCCTAAATTAATGAGACTTATTTATGATTATATTTTTTTTTTACCGCTATGGTTCTATAGCTACATCAACAAGTTAGATACACCCTCTTGGCTTACGATGACACAACCCATATTTCGTTTTTTAAAATTTGGCCAGAATTTTGTTATAAGTTTCACATCAACTCAGGATTTCTTTCGATGTTTTTTTCTTCCAAATCTAATGTAAAATGGCGAGAAAAAATTTGTTTTCTAAATTAATGAGACTTACGTAGGATTATGTTTTCCCCACTCTGCTATGGGCTTTGTACACTTATTATTTATTAATGAACATTTTTCGATGCCTTCAGTAATTTACAGATGTTAGTTATGACCTTATATGGCCAAATGAACATGTGCCGAACCAGTCGAATCTTCTCTGTTTTAACTTTTTTTTTAAACGTTTCCCACTCTGCTATTTCGGTGAATTAAACAGATTTAAAAAAAAAAAATCAAACTTTGTAATAGTCTGAATTTTTTTTTTTAATGATTTTGTCTTTATGAACCAATTTATGCCAAAAGTAAAAACGTTTATTGATTTGACAGGGAGCCTCTATTATTCTTTAGATTAAATTCTCTTAAATTCTTAAATTCTCTCTAGAGAGCGACAAGGGCTGCCTCAAGCCTAGGGTCGCAAAAAAAAAAAAAAAAAAAAAAAAAATTGTATCTAGCTAAAAGTTGTAAATTGGAAAAAAAAACTACAAATGGAAACAAAATACATTTTCACTATTTCCATCTGAATACTTTCTATGTTCATAGATTCTCTTTAACCGTTATGCAGAGCTGCCAACGTGAAATTTAAAAAAAAAAATCGTAAGTTTCCAAAGGATAAAAGAAAAAAGTCACTTTAAATAGCTTTAGAAATCAATAATCCGCCTTCAGCATAATCCATAAATTTCTCCAAAGTCGCGAATACAGAATTTAAGGAACTAAACTTTCCATTTCGACAAGTTTTATTGCGTCAAGAAGGTAAATACAGTCATGTACCTGCAGCCTGAAGACTACGATTTCTACGAATTTTTAGAAGTACTAAGCAGGTTTGCGTTATGAGAAGTCTACAGATATTACGCTTAAAATAGGGAACGATAGTTCAATGTAAAAAAAAAAAAAAAAACTGGTTCCAATCTCATCGGAAGTGTAAAACTACTCTTCCCCAGGACTGGATACATACCTTGTGTAAATGATCTTCTCGTTTCAGAGTGATGATATCTTATTTTCTAGTCTAAATAAAGAGCATCTATCTTCCCTCTTTTACGCCCTGTGATCGTACGATCACGAATCTGCCTGTGTATCCTGCTACTAAGATAGATCTGCCACCTTAGGATTCAATATGTAACCTATTCATTATTAGTCCTCAGAAGTACTGATTACTTAACACTTCCAATAAGTTTGGAACCGGAAGCTTAGACGGTGTGACGTCACGACTTTTCTGTCCTATTCTTTGTGTACCTTTATAAGAAACCCACAGGTATTATCGCGCTTATTACAATTACACAACGGTACCAGCCTTACTACTTGTAACATTGGTATTTCAGGCAAAGATGAAAGCTAAAGACCTTACTACTACCTACCGCCTATCGGGTTTCACACGGGGTGGGGTGTGCGCCTATCGCGTTTCACAAGGGGAGAGGTGCGCCTATCGAATTTCCAGACTACCTGGGGTATGGCGAGGGTCAACAATTAATGGCATTTGGTCAACGAATAGCCGCCGTCCGTTTTCGTGAGTGGTCATCTAATCTCGTTAGCCGCCGAGTGATTGAGGGGTTGGTTGTGTTAATTAGCACTTTGTTAAACTTGTAGTGTTTGTTGGACAGGCCGTGAGGTGTGTGTGTGGGTGTGTGTGTGTATGTGTGTGTATGTGTGTGAGTGTGTATATGTGTGAGTGTTTGTATGTGTATGTGTTGTGAGTATGTGTGTACGTATGTGTGTGTGAGTGTGTGTGTATGTGTGACCTGTATGAGTGGACGTGCGTGCATGCTTATACGTATATTATATGTATTGAGAGAGAATGGGAGGAAGAGTGTGTGTATGTGTGTGTGAGTGAGAGAGAGGGTGTGTGTGTGTGTGTGTGTGAGAGAGAGAGAGAGAAAAAGATAAAGAAAGAAAGAAAGACAGAGAGAGAGAGAGAGAGAGAGAGAGAGAGAGAGAGAGAGAGAGAGAGAGAGAGAGAGAGATGGGGGGGGGGGGGGGGGGGGGAGATTGAAGGGGAGTTTTAAAAAATAAATGGTAAGCATTAATCTGTTATTTCTAATTTTTTTTTTAAGGAAGAAAGAATGAAAGAAAAAAAAAAAAGAGAGGGAGAGAGAAGAGATAGAGAGAGAAAGCGAGTGGTATAAAGAGAGATGGTGTGTGGGTGTGTATGTGTGTCTGAGAGAGAGAGAGAGAGAGAGAGAGAGAGAGAGAGAGAGAGAGAGAGAGAGAGAGAGAAATAGATAGATAGAGAGAGAGATAGAGAGAGAGATAGAGAGAGAGATAGAGAGAGATAGAGAGAGAGGGGAAACTAATTGGAATTCGATGGTGATAGATAGATATAATTCTCAGGCTAAGTCAATACGTAATTTGTGAGTAAAGCACGCAAGTCTGTGCTTTTTGGGGAAAGAAAGATTTCTAATTGTTGATGGAGTGTAAAAAAATGTAAGGTCAGAGCTTTTTTTATAGATAGTATGCAGATGACGTCACTCAGACCTTTGTTATTGTTTTTGCCATCCGCGTTTGTGAGTTGTTCTCACTAAACTGTATTAACCAGGCTATAAAAGTTCATGGTTACACAGAGTTTGTGTGTTGGTCCGTTATACTTCCGGATGGCAATGTTGTGAACTCCTTGGCCAAGCGCATTCTATCTATACCTACTCTCTCTCTCTCTCTCTCTCTCTCTCTCTCTCTCTCTCTTATATATATTATATATTATATATATATATATATATATATTTTTTTTTCTTTTGTTGTTGTGCATTTATATTTTCCGCAATATCAACAAAATGTGCTCAAAGCGTTTTCTATGAGGTTATTAGCAAACAGCAATGCAATACTTAACATATAACACGAAGTATGACAATTATATTACGTTTGTGTTATACTAATTTAGTTTCCAACAGAGACGGCCACAAAGATGTTAGCGACCAAAGGTCCTCCTTTTACACAGCTGCACGGTGAGAGATTGTAAGTAAAGAGCTTTTTTTTCAAGGACTCAGCAATGCGCCGCTCAGATCGCTCGGGACTCGAACCCAGGACCTTCCGAGTGATCATTTTAATCAGCCGAGATTTGAAGTTCAAACGTTCTGTCTGAAAATGAAAAGGAAATGCTTTTCCTGTATACGGCAAGACACACAAAACCATTAAGGTGATACTAGGCTGCTAGAAGCTGTGACTGTTAAAAATAATGAACAAAATTGAATATAACAGCTTCAAAAAAAAAAAAAAAAAAAAAAAAAAAAAAAAAAAAACAACAACAAAAAACAAAACAAAACAAAGTACCCAACATGGAATGTTTCGGGTTCAAAACTAATCTTCAGCTAACAATTCGAGGGATATAAAGAAAGAACGTGCCAAATTTTAATCTCCCGTCGATCTGTTTTTTTGTTTTGTTTATGTTTTTTTTTTTTTTTTTGGGGGGGGTGTGGGGGGGGGGGGGGGGGGGGGTTGAAGTATTGTATTGATGTTTTCATTTATTTATTTTTTTTTTTGCTTGTTTTTTTTTTTTTTTTATTTTTTTTTGTTCTTTGGCTGAAGAAGGGCGTTGAGCACAAAGCATTCCATGTTTGGCATTTTGTTCTTTTTTCTATTTTTTTTTTTTAAACTGTTATATTCATTATCTGTTTCTAAACCTCAGGCATTGATTCCGGAAATCTGAATTCCCACTGCTACGGTTTTCCCCAATTTATTTAAAACACAATACACATTATGAAAATGGGCATTCTCCCATCCAGACGCCTAACAGCTCTTCATACATATTTACTTCCCCTTAGCCGGCTTAATCACTCATGTTTAATGCACCGCGGACAAAGCTTTTATTCCCAGGGGTAGACACATCTGATATATCTATATCGCGGGCGTGAAAACTGTTTAAGGCCGTTGAGATGAGAACGAGGATTGTTGTTGATGTTGCTTGCTAAATTGAAATTCTTCGTTTTTAAGTTTTAATATGTATTTTTTTATCTCGCCTCTTTAGCATTCTACCTCTTCGTCTGCATCCCATGCCTCATTCGCTCCAGTTCCCCCCCCCCCCCCCCCCTTTTTTTTTTCTTTCTCCATCTTGCCTTGGTTTTATCCTGATCCCCATTACGTATCTTTTTAATCTTGTCAAAACCTCTTGAAGACATGAGCGAGTTGCACATTCCTCCCACCAAATCCAAGCATCAGTAGCACACAATAATATTATAGTCACCTGGAACAACTACTATGAAAGATACTATAAGTAACTTTTACGTCATGGCACAAGACCGAAGGGCTAGAGCTCAGGTGGTCTCTGGTTCGGATAAATAAGTAAGTTAGTAAATAAGAAATTAAGTAAGAAAGAAAGTAAGTAAGTAAGAAAGTAAGTAAGAAAGTAAGTAAGAAAGTAAATAAGAAATTAAGTAAGAAAGAAAGTAAGTAAGTAAGATGTAAGATAGTAAGTAAGTAAATACTAAAGTAAGTAAGTAAGTAAGATGTAAGATAGTAAGTAAGTAAATACTAAAGTAAGTAAGTAAGTAAGCAACCCATCTTTCAATAAATAGCTTTTTCTCCCACCCTATCTCTCATATTGAAATAGTATGACACAAACTGTCCATTCCCAAAAAATGTGTATATGAAACAGTAGGGAAGGTGACAGTGACAAATTATGGAACAAGCACTGGTGTAAGATAAAAATGTGTCTGTATGAAACAGTGCCAGACAAAACAAGAAAGGAAAATGTAAGGAAGAAAAAAAACATCCCGAAAAATCAGTCTACTTCGACTGGGGATCGTACCTCAGACCTTCTGATATCTGAGTTCACGTGATATCATTACAGCCCGACAATCGGAAGGTCTGAGGTTCGATCCCAAGTCGAAGAAGACTGATTTTTTGAGATGTTTTTTTTTTCTTTCTAGAATTTTTCTTTCTTGTTTTGCCTGGCACTGTTTCTTACAGACATTTTCAAATCTTTATCTTACACCAGTGCCTGCTCCCTAATTTGTCACTGTTCCTTCCATATTTCCCCATTATATATATATATATATATATATATATATATAATATATATATATATATAATTATTATTTACTTCTACAGTACTGCAAAGTAAACAATAATTCTATATCTATATATATATTTACAGCTCCTTTAACAACAGGGTTAAGCACTTTTATTTCATGGTTTTTATTGTATAACTTTATATATATATATATATATATATATATATATATATATATATATATATATATATACATGTATACATCGATCTATTCCTTTATTTCTATTTATCTACCCATTTATGTTAGATAAAATCAAAAATCAAAATAAAACATGAAATAATGACGGGGATTTGTTATTGTTTCTTTGCCATCTGCGTTTAGGAGTTAGATAGTAATAATTCTCACTAAACGATGTTAACAGACTAAGAACGCTTAAAGTTAAACATCATTTTGTGTGTTTGTCGTTTTACTTCCGGGTTTGCAATGCTATAAATAACACAGCATCAGTTCTGTACAAGGGAAACATTAAAACGTTTAATATTTTATTTATAATCTATAAATTTCTTTATATAATTCATGAGAGATCGATACAAGGACTTTGTACTACTAGACTAGTTAAAGGAGTGGAAACAACAATATTTTTCTTACCTCATTCTTCGTGATGTAAATACTTTTTAATGATATCCATTGATGTAGCTATTTGTGGGCTCTCCTTTGCATCTTTTAATCTATCCTCCTATCTTTCTATCTATGAATCTATGTATCTATCTATGGATATATGTATCTATATATGAATTTATCTATCCATGCATCAATCTATCCATCTATCTGTCTGTCTGTCCATCTATCTATATATCTATCTGACTGTCTATCTATCTATCTATCTATCTATCTATCTATCTATCTATCTATCTATCTACCTATATATCTATCTATATACCTATATATCTATCTATATACCTATATATCTATCTATCTATCTATCTATCTATCTATCTATCTATCTATCTATCTATCTGTCCATCTATCTATCTGTCCATCTATCTCTCTGTCTATCTATATATTTGTCTATCTATCTATCGATCTATCTATCTATCTATCTATCTATCTATCTATCTATCTATCTATCTATCTATCTATCTATCTATCTATCTATCTATCTATCGATTTATCTATTTATTTTTAATTCCTATCTATCTATTAATCTATCCATCCTATCCATCTATTCATCCTTCCTTGAATTAATCAATCTTCTAACACAATACCTCACTGCCACCTTCCTTCCTCATTTGTTGAGTATCCAAGGACAAAACCTTTATTCCCATGACTAGACACATGACAGTTTGTAATGCGTCCTTTGAGGCCGAAGGGCTACAGCTCAGGTGGTCGCTGGTTCGGATAAGTCCTTTGAGGCAGGTCGGCCATTCAGTGTAAAAATAGCGTATCTTCACATCTTGGCGTCCTAATGTAAAATCTGCCGTTCCAAAACTTGAGCATGAGCTTTTATATAGCGCAATATCCACTCAACGTGCTCAAAGCGCTTTACAACGTAATACATTTTTAAAGGAAAATCTGGCCCAAAAATTCTGCACATATTAGTCCTAACGTAAAATCTGCGGTGCCAAACACACTTTTAAAGAAAGAATGTAGCCAAAAAATGTATTTCTTCATAATTGTGATATATGATTGATATGACCCCAAGTTGTCAAATACAGGAAAATTCTCAGGTTTAAGACTTTTTGAGCAGTTTTTGGGTTATAGACGTTTAATAAAATAGCGCATCTTTTTCTTTTTAAAAAAAGATGAATTAATGATAAACCGAATTGAAACAAATCTTAAATCACTTCTGGTCAAATTCTCATGCCAAATTTCAACAGGCTAACTTAGCTGGTTGAATTTAAAAAATGGTTGAAAATGATATGTCAGCTGCACATTTCAAGAAAAATCAGAATAAGAAAAATTGTTGGTTGCATCGTAACAAATGCAACCATTTTCTTTCCTACGGTTGGTAAGGACAGCGTTAAAATATTTCTGCTCATACCAAAAAATACGTTTCATATTAGTATATGAGTACATTAACCAGTTAAATCAGGAAAGACACACTTATTTTAAAATTTTGCCAGAAAACTCGTCCTTCAAATATTGATCGATTTAAATGAACCTCATCTTGTGAAAAACTCTCAAACCTGGGAGCTTAAAGTCTATATTTTATGTCCTAGGTTTGAGAGATTTTGCCAAGATGAGGGTCATTAAAATCCATCGATATTTTGAAAGACGAGTTTTCTGGCCAAAATTTTAAAATGTGTTTTTTCTTCAGAGTACGACAGTCAACTGGTTAAAATAATCTTTATCCCCATCTCTGCCGTACTCTGGAAAACCCCGTATTTAAAAATTTGGCCAGAAAACTCATCCTTCAAATATAAATCGATTTAAATGAACCTCGTGTTGGCAAAATACTCAAACCTGGGACTTTAATAAAGAATTCGTGAAGTCCCAGGTTTGAGAGTTTTTGCTAAGATGAGGGTAATTTAAATCGATCGATTATTTGAAGGACAAGTTTTCTGGCCAAATCTTTAAATATGGCTTTTCCGGAGTATGGCATAATTTCTAGGTTCATCCATCTTGATAGGAAAGCTCGCCTTTTGTCTCGCCTACACTTTTGGATAGAAAGTACTTTATAAAGTAAACTCTCCTAGTCGGGACAAAGTTTTACCTATATAGGGAATGAGATTAACGGAAGAGTAGCGTCCCTTGATTGGACGTCACCCATTGTCTGTGACGTCACCCCCAAAAAAAAGTCGCTCCAAAACTTAGTCTAACTAGAGCCTTCTCTCCCCGACCACTTGAGGTCACGGGTTCAACACACACACACACACACACACACACACACACACACAAACAAACAATAACACTTTTCATAACACCTTCTGATCCGAAGCAAGTGTCACAACACAAGATCACACTATGGATTGTATGCGCTTGGCTAAAAAGCTCATAACATTGCCATCCGGACGTATAACGGACCAACACACAAAACTGTGTGTATCCATGAACGTTTATAGTCAGGTTAATACAGTTCAGTGAGCATTACTCATAAACGCGGATGGCAAAATACAATAACAAAGACCTGAGTGACGTCATCTTCGAACTATCTATAGCTGTACAAAAAAAAGGGTTTCGTCAGGCTACAGCAAGATTTTCATTAACGCCTTCGGATCGGAAGCCGAGTGCCACACCACAAGACCACATCATAGGCGCACAAAAATAGTGTTTCTTTGGGCTACACCAAGAATTTCATTAACATCTGATCCGCTGGCGAGTGTCACACCACAAGACCACATCATAGGCGCACAAAAATAGTGTTTCTTTGGGCTACACCAAGAATTTCAATAACATCTGTTCCGCTGGTGAGTGTCATACCACAAGACTACATTATGCTGTACAGAAAGAGTTCTGTCAGAATTTTAAAAATTGAGCTTTTATATAGCACAATATCCACAAAACATGCTTAAAGCGCTTTGCAAGACTACAGTAAGATTTGAAGTGAGTAGGAAAGTGCCAGAAGACAACAGAAAATAAAAACTTCGCGGCGGTGATGGGGGCTCGAACCCGCGACCTTACTGGTACGACAACTTCACCCTACCGTATGAGCTATCCATGACCCTCCAAAAAGTCGCTTCAAACCGTAGTCTAACTCGAGCCTTCTCTCCGCGACTACTTGAGGTCATGAGTTCAAAACACGCACAAACAATAACACTTTTCAATGACACCTTCTGATCTGAAGCAAGTGTCACACCACTAGATCACACTATAGCTGTACACAAAAGGGTTTCGTCAGGCTACAGCAAGATTTTCAATCACGCTTTCGGATCGGAAGCCGAGGGTTACACCACAAGACCACATTATAGGCGCACAAAAATAGTGTTTCTTTGGGCTGCACCAAGAATTTCAATACCATCTGATCCGCTGGCGAGTGTCACACCACAAGACCACATTATAGGCGCACAAAAATAATGTTTCTTTGGGCTACACCAAGATTTTCAATAACTTCTGATCTGCTGGCGAATGTCACACCACAAGACTACATTATAGCTTTACAGAAAGAGTTCTGTCAGAATTTTAAAAATTGAGCTTCTATTTAGCACAATATCCACAAAACATGCTTAAAGCGCTTTGCAAGACTACAGTAAGATTTGAAGTGAGTAGGAAAGTGCCAGAAGACAACAGAGAATAAAAACTTCGCGGCGGTGATGGGGGCTCGAACCCGCGACCTTACTGGTACGACAACTCCGCCCTACCGTATGACCTATCCATGACCCCCCAAAAAGTCACACCACAAGACCACATTATAGGCGCACAAAAATAGTATTTCTTTGGGCTACACCAAGATTTTCAATCACAGCTTCTGATCCGAAGGCAAGCGCCATACCATCAGACGACATTATATCTGTACAAAAAAAAAAAAACGTGTTCCGTCGGGCTACACCAACAAGGCTGTCAATAACAAGCCATTTATGTTGAAATAGAATAAGAGGAGGTTGTTGATGAAAGTGATAATGAGACGGCGATAGAATCCGTTGTTTTATGTGGCCATCGGGTCCCCTAATTACTGTGTTTGTTTCTGGAAATGTCTCATTACGAGGCTGTCGTGGATATAGCAACGGATCATTGAAAAAAGAAAATTGAGCTTTTATATAGCGCAATATCCAATAAACGTACTCAAAGCGCTTTACATGTAGAACGAAATATGACGCCTGTTAGGCGATATTACAATTTTTTCCGACATAGACAACACTGTTAACGGCCAAGTACACATTTTACATCTGAGAGCGGTGAAATAATGTGAGTAAAGATACTTTTTCAAGGATCGAACCTAGGACCTTCCGATCCGAAAGCGAGTGTCAAACCACTAGACCACATAGCTGCACTATGACGATAGAATCCGTTGTTTTATGCGGCCATCGGATCCCCTAATTACTATTTTTGTTTCTGGAAATGTCTCATTTCGGGGCTGTCGTAGATATAGCAACGGATCATTTTAAACAAAAAAATGAGCTTTTATAATATAGTGCAATATCCACTAAACGTGCTCAAAGCGCTTTACAAAGGGTCCCTGACCAACAACAACAACGTAACATGTAGAACGAAACATGACGCCTGTTAGACGATATTACAATTTTTTCCGACATAGACAATGCTGTAAACGGCCATGTCCTCATTTTACACCTAAGTACGGTGAGAGAATATGAGTAAAGAGCCTTTTCCAAAAACTCAACTATGCGCCGAACGAGGCTTGAACCCAGGATCTTCCGAACCGAAAGCGAGTGTCATACCACTAGACCACATAGCCCCATTCCGATGTGATAATTTCTTCTCACCAAATTCTCTTTCTTTTTGTGTATTTGTACGATTCATATACCTGGCATAAATGGTGTTATGTTGTGATTGTTCAACTGTTATTCTCCCTCCCCTCTCTCTCTCTCTCTCTCTCTCTCTCTCTCTCTCTCTATATATATATATATATATATATTATATATTATATATATATATATAAATATATATAAATCTGCGTGTCTTCCTTTACTTGCATTGGTTAGTTTGAGACGACAGAGCATCTGCCCACTACTCGTACCTTTGCTTAATGGCTGTACGTGGGGGGGGGGGGGGGGGGTGTCTGTCTTCCTTTGCTTGTCTATGAAATATTTCTGTGTGAGTTCATTAATATCAGTCCACACAATCAGAGTCCATCCAAGTTTGGTTTGTATTGGTCAGTTTGTAAAATGACATAGCTGTGTCCACTATTCTTGCTAAAGGGCTGTACGTATGCACGCCTATCTAATTGTCTGTCCGTCTATTTGCCTGTCTTTCTGTCTGTCAGTCTTCCCAATCATGCCTCGTGATAATATTCTATTTTGACGTTCATAAATGTTAGTCTGTACGATCAGCGTCCATTATATTTAGGATTGTATTGGTCAGTTTGTAATGATGGAGCTATCTGTCCACTACCTTTGCTAATAAATTAATGGCTGTACGAGACGCTAATGGCGTTGTTTTGGTTTATTAGTGATGACAACGAATTGTCATGTGTACATTTACAATGTGAGATGGTGGCGAATACAGAGAGAGACACGTCCTTAGTGTTCTACAGTAATTAGGTAGGCGGCGTAGTAGAAGGAATGTGAGGAGGAGGAGAAGAAGAGGAGGACGAGGAAGAGGGGGAGGGGGAAAAGGATGAGATAGAGGGGGAACAAGAAGAAGAAGAAGAAGAAGAAGAAGAAGGAGGAGGAGGAGGAGGAGGAGGAGGAGGAAGAGGAGTATGACACTTGCCTTCGGATTGGAATGTACTGGGATCGAGTCCCGCTCTGAGCGGCGCATAGTTGAATCCTTGGACACATGCTCTTTACTCACATTCTCTATAACCGTACTCATGTGTAAATATCTGGCCATTAACAGATTTGTCTATGTTTGAAAACAAATTGTAATATCGCCGAAAAGGCTTTAGTTCTTCTTGTTAAGTGTTGCTGTTGGCCAAGGACCCCTTGCAAAGGACTCTGAGCACGTTTACTGGATATTGGGCTATATAAATGCTCTAGTCTTTTTTGGATTTACTTTTTCTAATTAAAAAAAATCCGACTCTTCGACTCAGCTTTACATCTCCTATAAAATGTACATCTCATCGCTTCATTACGAACATCATCACGACATTCATCCATCGCCAACATCATTACGGCTACAGTCATAAAAAGGATGTTTCCACACAGTACGTACATCTCTCATTACGGTGGGGTTTCCATTGAAAGGTCGACGCACATCTCGATGGCCATAATGACCAAACCATTACCGCTGTGCTAAGACTTTAAAAAAAAAAACAAGAGAAACAAACGTTAGCTTTTATATTGCGCAATATCCACTGAACGTGCTCAAAGCTAGTAGAACGAGACATGACGCCTGTTTGGCGATATTACTGAGATAAAAAAAAAACAAACCCACACAATTCAAAACTTTTATCCAGAATACTCATCCCCCAAATATCGATCGATTAAAGTGACCGACCCTCAATCTGTTTAAAAAACATACTCTGAAACCTGGAAATTCCTTGTATAATTCAAGAAGTCCCAGGTTTGAGAATTTTTAATGAAATGAAAGTCATTTTAATTGATCGATATTTGAAGGACAAGTTGTCTAGCCAAAATCATTACAATGTGTTTGTTTCTTTTCCAGAGCTCGACAGGGCACCAGATGGTTTCAGAAATAAATTGTAACAATGTCTTTTCTACCGTACTCCTGAAAAACCCATATTTAAAAATTTGGCCAGAAAACTCGTCCTTCAAATATTGATCGATTTAAATGACCGTCATCTTGGCAAAAACTCTCAAACCTGGGGTTAAAGAAGACTTTGTGAAGTCCCAGGTTTGAGAATTTTTGCCAAGAGGAGGGTCATTTAAATCGATCGATATTTGAAGGACGAGTATTCTGGCCAACTTTTTAAATATGGGTTTTTCCTGAGTAATGGCAGTTTTAACGAAAGTTTCGATACAAACATTACGCCAATTATCGCATCGTCTTCCAGCGGCCAACAGTGACTAGCGTGAACATCACCTGCGATATTCATTCGACCACTTTGCTTAGTTCTTAATGAATGACGTGTCA
>NC_088367.1:44233999-44241499 GCF_034508935.2 Berghia stephanieae
TCCTACAAGAGCCTGGTGCCAGGTTTCAGGCAACATCAAGGTAAACAGACAGGGAATGTAACGTATTGAACGACAATTGTCGATCTTGCATACGATGACATGACAAAACGCTCTTTTGTGCGGTTATAATGTGGTCTTGTGGTATGACACTTGTCTTCAGGTCGGGTGGTCTTGGGTTCGAGTCCCGCTCTGAGCGGTGCATTGTTGAGTGCATCGGAAAAGGCTCTTTTTACTCACATTCTCTCATCGTACTCAGGTGTAAAATGAGTATCTGACCGTTAACAGCATTGTCTCTTCCGGAGAAAAAAAATGTAATATGGTTGAACAGACGGCATGTCTCTTCTACATGTTCCGTGTTGCTGTTGGCCAGGGATTGCTTGTAAAGCGCTTTGAGCACGTTAAATGGATATTGCTCTATATGAAAGCTCAATATTTTATTGTTTTGTTATAATACACACACACACACACATACACACACACTTACATACACACACATACACACATATACACACATACACACACATACATACACACACATACACACACATACACAAACACACACATGCGCATACACACATATACGAGTACACACACACACATACTAGTGCCCATCTGTAAGTGTGTGGAATGTATAAAATAGGCTGACTCCATATTTCTTTTTGCAAAACAAGACTTGCTACCGACAAATGTTATATTTAATGGGGTTTTGTTGTTGTTGTTGTTGTTGTTGTTGTTGTTGCTGTTGTTGTTGATTTTTCATAATCTTCAAAACGTTTTAAAATGTATTGTTAGCAAGCACTGTTAATAATAATAACAGGTTTGATAGGTAGCATTTCCAATTTTCAGACCGTATTATTATGATATTGGAAATTTGGAACGAAGCAATTATACTCAAGATGTCAGATCACTTAATAAAACCCCAGTCTATTTCTTGAAGGAACGAAATTGACGTCGCTCAGCTCTTTGTTATTGTTTTTTAGACAAGTCATTTTTATGATCAGCTCTCACTAAATTATATCCATCAGATTATAAGCGTTTAAGGCTACACATTGTTTTGTGTGTTTGGTGCGTTATATCCTACTGGCGGATGTTGTGAGTCTTCTAGCTAAACGCATAGCATCATCCGCTCAGCAAAGCGATTAACTACTGGCCATTAGATTAATCTCAGTGTTAAAACGCCAATGAAAGACAAGAAACATGCAATCCGCACAGCAACGCGATTAACTACTGGCCATTAGATTAATCTCAGTGTTAAAACGCCAATGAAAGACAAGAAACAGGCAGAGATAAATTAATCCGTTGGAACGGTGAGAATGAAGATAAGAACGAGTGGCTACAAGGGTATCTATTCATAGAGGAGCGCTTTTTAAAAAATGAGCTTTTATATAGCGCAATATCGACTAAACGTGCTTAAAGCGCCTTACAAGGGGTCGCTGACCAACAGCAACAGGTAACACGAAGAACGAGACGTGACGCCGGTTAGGCGATATTACATTTTTTTTTCTACAGAGACGACATTGTTGACAGCTAGGTATTCATTTTACACGGTGAAGATAGTATGTGAGTAAAGAGCCTTTTCCAAGGACTCAACTATGCGCCGATCAAGGCTCGAACCCAGAACCTTCCGATCCGAAAGCATGTGGGAAAAGGCTCTATACTCACACTGTATCTCACCGTACTCATGTGCAAAATGAGTACCTGGCCGTCAACAGCCTCAAGATAGATTAATCGGTAAGAACGGTGAGAGTGAAGATAAGAACGAGGAGTTACAAGGGTATCATCTAATCGACGAGCGATTTCAAAGTGAAGACAGAGCAGACGCTACGCCAGATGGGCATTGAAATATGACTGCATTGACAGTGTTTGCTCACAGCACTTGGGACAGAAAACCTTTCAGGTATCTATCATACCACTGATAAGGGAATCACTCAGCAAACGAGCGCTGGATTCTTAAAAACCCCTCGATAATGGCCATTAACTCTTAAAGGGGGGGGGGGGGGGGTTACAATCAATCATACGTTGCACGAAAAAGGGAATTTTTGTTACTCAACTCGTGGCAGACAGCAGCTTATCTTTGCGATAGATAGAGGGAACGATATTGACATCGCTCAGCACTTTAAAAAACTATTTTTAGACATAATGTTAGTGATTCGTTGTCATTAAATTATATCCATCAGACTTCTTCTTCTTCTTCTTCTTCTTCTTCTTCTTCTTCTTCTTCTTCTTCTTCTTCTTCTTCTTCCTTCTTCTCTTCTTCTTCTTCTTCTTCTTCTCTTCTTCTTCTTTTCTTCTTTCCTCTCTTCTTCTTCTTCTTCTTCTTCTTCTTTCTTCTTCTTCTTCTTCTTCTTCTTCTTCTTCTCTTTTTCTCTTCTTCTTTCTTCTTCTTCTCTTTCTTCTTCTTCTTTCTTCTTCTTCTTCTCTTCTTCTTCTTCTCTTCTCTTCTTCTTCTTTCTTCTTTCTTCTTCTTCTTTCTTTCTTCTCTCTTCTTCTTCTTCTTCTTCTTCTTCTTCTTCTTTTCTCTTCTTCTTCTTCTTCCTTCTTCTTCTCTTCTTCTTCTTCTTCTCTTCTTCTTTCTTCCTTCTTCTTCCTTCTCTTCCTTTCTTCTTTTCCTTCTTCTTCTTCTTCTTCTTCTTCTTCTTCTTCTCTTCTTCTTTTCTTCTTTCTTTCTTCTTCTTCTTCTTCTTCTTCTTCTTTCTTCTTCCTTCTTCTTCTTCTTCTTCTTCTTCTTTTCTTCTTCTCTTCTTCTTCTTCTTCTCTTTCTTCTTCTTCTTCTTCTTCTTCTTCTTCTTCTTCTTCTTCTTCTTCTTTCTTCTTCTTCTTCTTCTTCTTCTTCTTCTCTTCTTCTTCTTCTTCTTCTTCTTCTTCTTCTTCTTCTTCTTCTTCTTCTCTTCTTCTTCTTCTTCTTCTTCTTCTTCTTCTCTTCTTCTTCTTCTTCTCTTCTTCTTCTTCTTCTTCTTCTTCTTCTTCCTTCTTCTTCTTCCTTCTTCTCTTCTTCTCTTCTTCTTTCTTCTTCTTCTTTCTTCTTCTTCTTCTTCTTCTTCTTCTTTCTTCTTCTTCTTCTTCTTCTTCCTCTTCTTCTTCTTCTTCTTCTTCTCTTCTTCTTTCTTCTTTCTTCTTCTTCTTCTTCTTCTTCTTCTTCTTCTTCTTCTCTTCTTCTTCTTCTTCTTCTTCTTCTTCTTCTTCTTCTTCTTCTTCTTCTTCTTCCTTCTTCTTCTTCTTCTTCTTCTTCTTCTTCTCTTCTTCTTCTCTTCTTCTTCTTCTTCTTCTTCTTCTTCTTCTTCTTCTTCTTCTTCTTCTTCTTCTTCTTCTTCTTCTTCTTCTTCTTCTTCTTCTTCTTCTTCTTCTTCTTCTTCTGTCAGCTAATCCCAAAGTTTGTAGGGTTGCCATAATAAATGCCACATCTCCATGCATCTCGGTTCAGAGCATCACCTCCCTTCAGGCCCAGTTCTTTCTTAAAATCATCCTTTACCTTATCCAACCATCTAGTCTTTGGGCGCCCCTTTTTCCTCTTTCCCGCTAATTGTAAGTCCAATACTTTCCTTCCCACATACTCCCTCTCTCGTCTTTTTACATGTCCGAACCATTTCAATCTATCTTCTCTCATCTTTAATATACATTCTTCACTTCAGACTATAAACGTTAAAAGGTTTACAGACATTTTTTTCTGTGTTGATATCTTAAATTTGGCTGGCGGATGTTGTGAGTATTGTAATTAATCGCAAAGCACCAATTCATGCTATGCGTTTAGATAACATGCTCACTTTTCCTGTCCGCCATATGCATCACACCGACACACAAACATATGCGTAACATTTTATATGTATCGTCTGTCACAGAGTAGCCTTCTTAAAATTATTGATGCTATACGTTTAAGTAAGATACTCAAAACATCTGCCAGCCCAATCAAACACACCGACACACAAAACTGCATGTACCTTTTAACGTTTACAGTCGGATTAATATAATTTAATGAGAACTAATCACTAACAATTAGTTTTAAGATCTTTAAAATGTCATGAATTATTATATCATTTTAGAAACTTTTAAAACGCCTGCCTGTTTCATAGTCTTTCGAGTCACGTATTTTGAATATCATTCTAATTTGTATCTGTAATGGGAGGTATTAAATTATGTGACCCAATCACCGATATACGACCCTGCTATGAAGGTGTGATCATTAAGTATGGACTATGACATTAGTTTTAAGATCTTTAGTAAAATGTCATTATTATTATATTATTGAGAAACGTTGAAAACGCATGCCTGCTTCATAGGCTTACAAGTCACGTATTTTAAATATCAATTCTAATTTGTATCTGTAATAGGATTATCAAATTATGTGACCCAATCACCGATATACGACCCTGCTATGAAGGTGTGATCATTAAGTATAGACTATGACATTAGTTTTAGGATCTTTAAAGTGTCATGAATTATCATATTATTATATTATTGAGAAACTTTGGAAACACATGCCTGATGCATAGCATTTCAAGTCACGTATTTTAAATATTTTTTAAAATTTGTAACTGTAATAGGATGTATCAAATTATTTTACCAAATCACCGATATGGACCCTACTTTGTAGGTGGAGGTGTTTTCATTGAATATGGACTATAACAATAGTTTTAAAATCTTTAGAGTGTCATGAATTATTAAACTATTGAGAAACTGAAAACGCCTGCCTGCTTCATAGCCTTTCAAGTCACTTATTTTGAATATCATTTTAATTTGTATCTGCAATAGGAGGTATTCAATTATTTGACCCAATCACCGATATACGACCCTTCCTTGGGGGTGTTATCATTAAGTATGGACTATGACATTAGTTTTAAGATCTTTAGTAAAATGTCATTATTATTATTTTATTGAGAAACGTTGAAAACGCATGCCTGCTTCATAGGCTTACAAGTCACGTATTTTAAATATCAATTCTAATTTGTATCTGTAATAGGATTATCAAATTATGTGACCCAATCACCGATATACGACCCTGCTATGAAGGTGTGATCATTAAGTATAGATTATGACATTAGTTTTAGGATCTTTAAAGTGTCATGAATTATCTATAATATTATTGAGAAACTTTGATAACAAACGCCTGATTCAAAGGCTTTCAAGTCACGTATTTTGAACATCATTTTAATTTGTATCAGCAATAGATAGATCGAATTTGACGTCACGCAGGTCTTTGTTATCTTTTTTTTTTTTTTGCCATCCACGTTTATGAGTAATTCTCACTTGACTGTTTTATCCAGACTATAAAAGTTCATGGTTACACAGAGTTTGTGTGTTGGTCCGTTATCTTTCCGGATGGTAATGTTGTGAGCTTCTTAGCCTAGCGCATACTATCTATGGGAGGTATTAAATTATTTGACCAAATTACCGATACGGACCCTGCTATGGACGTGTTATCATTAAGTATGGACTATGACATTTGTTTTTAGAGTCATGGATTATTATATTATTATTGAGAAACTGTAAAAACGCATGTCTGTTTCATAGCCTTTCAAGTCACTTATTTTGAATATCATTTTAATGTGTATCTGTAATATGAGGAATTAGATTATTTGACCCAATTACCGATATATGGACCCTGCTAGGAGGTGTTATCATTAAGTATGGACTATGACATTAGTTTTAGGATCTTTAAAGTGTCATGAATTATCATATTATTATATTATTGAGAAACTTTGGAAACACATGCCTGATGCATAGCATTTCAAGTCACGTATTTTAAATATTTTTTAAATTTGTAACTGTAATAGGATGTATCAAATTATTTTACCAAATCACCGATATGGACCCTGCTTTGTAGGTGGAGGTGTTTTCATTGAATATGGACTATAACAATAGTTTTAAAATCGTTAGACTGTCATGAATTATTAAACTATTGAGAAACTGAAAACGCATGCCTGCTTCATAGCCTTTCAAGTCACTTATTTTGAATATCATTTTAATTTGTATCTGGAAAAGGAGGTATTTAATTATTTGAGCAAATTACCGATATATGGACCCTGCTATGAAGGTGTTATCATTAAGTATGGACTATGACATTAGTTTTATGATCATTAGTAAAATGTCATTATTATTATATTATTGAGAAACGTGGAAAACGCATGCCTGATTCATAGGCTTACAAGTCAGGTATTTTAAATATCTTTTTAATTTGTAACTGTAATAGGAGGTATTAAATTATTTGACCCAATTACCGATATACGACCCTGCTATGGAAGTGTTATCGTATCATTAAGTATGGACTATGACATTAGTTTTAGGATCTTTAAAGTGTCATGAATTATCATATTATTGGGAACTTTAAAAACGCACTCCTGCTTCATATCCTTTCAAGTCACGTATTTTAAATATCAATTTAATGTGTATCTACTTCCCTTCACTTCAAGTCTAGGAAAAATCTGTCACATCTCCGCTGTTTTTGCCAAAATTCGATTAAACTATTTTTCGTATTTTTGGCCACAAAACTTACACTCTATAATAACGTTTTATCGATTAATCAATTTGATGCATACGTGACAAATTTTCTAATTTTTTTTAGGACTAGCTAAACAAGATCTGAAACTTGATAAATACAAATATCCCAGGATCAAACATATTTGACGAGGTAGCTTTATTTTGAAATAGAAGGAGCTCAGCTTATTATTCTTAGACAGCCTGTTAGTGATAAAATCTCATTGAATTATATATATCAATCAGACAATTTACACGCAGTGTGTGTGTGTTGGTGTTTATTGTGCCTGGTGGTTGTTGTGAGCATTTTACCTAAACACAAAGCATCGATAAAAATTTGAAATAAACTTTTTTTTCTGGCCAAGAATAAAATCCGGCGAGTTTGTTTGTTTGTTTGTTTGTTTGTTTGTTTGTTTGTTTGTTTACCACGCCAGCAGTTGTGCGTTAAACACGTTTTAACAATACTGAGATCAAATATTTGTGTTGTCATCCGGGAGTGTCGTTATAGCCGATGGTCAATACATTAAAATGTGTTCAAGTGTTGTTTTATAGGGATCCAATAGGCAATGCATCTTTAATGGGTGTGCAAATTTGATGTGCTCTTAACATCTCGTTGTTGAGAATACTTGTAATATTTGATTATCACGCGGTAGGTTGTGGGGGAAAAGGTTGAAGATACACCTCTCTCTCTCTCTCTCTCTCTCTCTCTCTCTCTCCCTTTCTCTATCCCTCTCTCCCCCTTTCTCTATCCCTCTCTCTTGTTTCTTTCGTTCTTTCTCTTTCTCTCCCCCACCCTCTCTCTCCCCCTCTTTCTCTTTCTCTCTCTCTCTCTCTCTCTCTCTCTCTCTTCTCTTCTCTCTATCTTTATCGTATCTCTCTCTTTGTCTACCTCTCTCTCTCTATCTCTCTCTCTCTCTCTCTCTCTCTCTCTATATATATATATATATATATATATATATATATATATATATACATATAGATCTATCTCTCTATCTATCTATCTTATCTATCTATCTATCTATCTCTCTTCTT
>NC_088367.1:44243999-44261499 GCF_034508935.2 Berghia stephanieae
AATAATGCATGCTGGGGTGGACATTTTATTTGATTGGAGCAGACGGTGCCTCAGCTGTCTATGTGTGTGTGTAGTGTGTTTGTATGTGTGTGTGTGTGTGTGTGTGTGTGTGTTGTATATGCATGTTAGTGTGGTTACTATAGATAGTATGCGCTTTGCTAAGAAGCTCACAATATTGTGTAACCTTGAACGTGAAAAGTCTGGATACTACAGTTTAGTGAGAATTACTCATGGCAAAATACAATAACAAAGGCTTGAGTGACGTCATCTACGAACTATCTGTTTGCATGTGAGTGTGGTTACTGTGTGTTGAAATATAGATAGAATGCGCTTGGCCAAGGAGTTCACAACATTGCCATCCGGAAGTATAACGGACCAACACACAAGCTCTGTGTAACCATGAACTTTTATAGTCTGGTTAATACAGTTTAGTGAGAACAACTCACAAACGCGGATGGCAAAAACAATAACAAAGGCTTGAGTGACGTCATCTGCATACTATCTTATAGTAGATTGAAGTCGACGTCACTCGGGTCTTTGTTCTTGCTTTTTGCCATCCGCGTTTATGAGTAATTCTCACTGAACTGTATTAACCAGACTGTAAACGTTCAAGGTTACACATAGTTTTATGTGTTTGTCCGTTATACTTCCGGATGACAATGTTGTGAGCCAAGCACATACTATCAATAGGGGTACAAAGAAGGATTGACAGAAAATATAGTTTGCGCTTGGCTAAGAAGCTCACAACATTACCATCCGGAAGTATAACGGACCAACACACAAAACTATGTGCAACCTTGAACGTTTATATTCTGGGTGATACAATTTGGTGAGAATTACTCATAAACGTGGATGGCAAAAAACAATAACAAAGACCAGAGTGACGTCATCTTCGTTCTATCGAAATGCATGTTAGTGTTGTTACGGTGTGTTGAAATATTTATAAGTAGATCGAATGATGAATGTGCAGATATCGATGCTATGCGTTCAGTTTAAAAGCTCACAACATCCGCCAGCCGTATAAAACTTACCAACACACAAACTTTATGGACGCTTAAACGTTTATAGATAGTTTGCAGTTATCTAAGAAGCTCACAACATTGCTATTCGGAAGTATAACGGACCAACACACAAAATTATGTGTAACCATGAACTTTTATTGTCTGGATAATACAGTTATATGACAATTACTCATAAACGTGGATGGCAAAAAACAATAACAAAGACCCGAGTGACGTCAACTTCATTATATCTATAGTCTGATTAATATCATTTAGTGAGAACGACTCTTGAAAATGGCTGGTTAAAAACAATTATAAAGAGCTGATTGTCGTCAATTTCGTTCCTTCTATATCATGAAACCACCCCGAATACTCTTCAACAGTCGTAACGTCACTTCCTTCCTAATGACGCATGGTAACTTAGTAACTGGCTCTAAACTATCGGAACAATGGCGGACGCCCGTATGAAATATTTCTCCGGCGAGCATAAAAGCGTATCCACAGGAAAAAAAACCCATAAATTTGATCATTTTTTTGGACTTTTACACATTCTGATCACAAGACAAATGAAAAGTTCTAGCCAGCATGAAGAATAAAAAGTAATGATTTTCTTTGTTTAGAACCAAAATGGCCGCCGTTGCCGGGCGGCGTGACATCAGACTACTGAATCCAATTGATGATACCGTTTCGAAGCTATGCGTCCGACGTGCACATATTTTCAGGTCTGATAACCAGAAGGAATCATAGGCACGTTCTAACATAGTTGTAATGGATAATATTTTCCGTCGGTTTGAGAGTGTATTTCCATTATAACAAACGAGCCCATAACAATTTGGGTTATCAGACCTGCGAATAAGTACACGTTGCATGGGGTCACAACGTGGCCTTCGTAAAGTTATGGCCTGATACTGACCAAAAAATGATGTCAAAATGCCAGTCTTTGGCCACAAAAGAAAACAAATCGTGAGTTGTATTCAATAGTTCAACCAATGAAATAACTTGTTTCCATGAGCTCTACTAACAACTTACTAGGCGGTGCAAAGACCAAATAATGACGTCAAACTGCCAGTCCTTTTGGATTTCAGTGTCAGGCTATTAACGATGGCTACGGTCACATACTATAGATAGTTCGAAGATGACGTCACTCAGGTCTTTGTTATTGTTTTTGCCATCCGCGTTTATGAGTAATGCTCACTGAACTGTTTTAACTCGACTATAAATGTTCATGGATACACACAGTTTTGTGTGTTTGTCTGTCATACTTCCGGATGGCAATGTTATGAGCTTCTTAGCCAAGCGCATACTATCGATATATATATATATATAGATAGTTCGAAGATGACGTCACTCAGGCCTTTGTTATTGTTTTTGCCATCCGCGTTTGTGAGTTGTTCTCACTAAACTGTATTAACAAGACCATAACAGTTCATGGTTACACAGAGTTTGTGTGTTGGTCCGTTATACTTCCGGATGGCAATGTTGTGAACTCCTTGGCCAAGCGCATTCTATCTATAGATAGTTCGAAGATGACGTCACTCAGGCCTTTGTTATTGTTTTTGCCATCCGCGCTTGTGAGTTGTTCTCACTGAACTGTATTAACCAGACTATAAAAGTTCATGGTTACACAGAGTTTGTGTGTTGGTCCGTTATACTTCAGGATGACAATGTTGTGAACTCCTTGGCCAAGCGCATTCTATCTATAGCCTCCATTCTGGGTCATTGTGATATTAATTTTATTGGCTATTTTCTCATAATTCTGCCATAAAAGCTGTGGATGAATCGGAATGATTAAAGAATGAAAGCAGAGAACGCAAATCAAAATCCCCCAGGGCGCGAAGGAGACGGTTTGTTTTATGTTTATGTTTTAAGGGTTTTATGGCGCTTGCAACACATTTAGGTCATATCAGCGCCAGGAGACGATATAGATAGAATGAAGATGACGTCAATCGAGTCTTTGTTATCGTTTTTTGCCATCCGCGTTTATGAGTACTTCTCACTAAGCTGTATTAGCCAGACTATAACAGTTCATGGTTACACATAGGTCTGCGTGTTGGTCCGTTATACTTCCGGATGGCAATGTTATGAGCTTCTTAGCCAAGCGCATACTATCTATAAAATATAATATCTCATCGTGTCAAAAGGATAATAGAAATGGAACAAAATGGACGTCACTTAGCTCTTTGATAATTATTCTTAGACAGGCTCCTTAGTGATTAGTTTTCACGACATCATGTCAATCAGACTACAAAAAAAACAAACAAAAAACGAAAGAATAAATACAATTAAAAACGTTATAGATAGCATGCGCTTGGCTAATAAGCTCATAACATTGCCATCCGGAAGTGTAACAGACCCACACACAAAACTATGTGTATTCATGAACGTTTATAGTCGGGTTAATACAGTTCAGTGAGCATTACTCATAAACGCGGACGGCAAAAAGCAATAACAAAGACCTGAGTGACGTCATCTTCGAACTATCTATTGGTTTTTACATGGTTTTTGTGTGGTCGGAATGATAAAAAAAAAGGTTTAACTTTATTTTCGTCAATAAAACGAATATTGAATATCTGAAAAAGTAGGTATGAAAGAGAGACATGAAAATACGTACAAGAAAAAATATAATCATCCCCCCCCCCCCCAAAGAAAAAGGCAGCCAGACTCGATTATCTTGCGTTTTTTGTTGTTGTTGTTTTTGTTTTTTGTATTTGGTTTCGTTTTCTTTGGGTTTTTTTTTTTGTGTGTCTTTATGAATTCTTTTGAGGGGATGGGTCAGTTTCTATTATAAAAACATTTTTTTTTTTTCATTTTGGATACTCTGTTTAATACCAATTGGAGGGGATGGGTCACACACTCACACACACACACACACACACACACACAAACACACATAAAGACACGCACACACGCACACAACACATATACAGCACACGCACACATACACACAAACACACACACACACATCTACACACACGAGCGAGCGCATTACTCCATTGATCTGTTAATGGTTCGAGAAATAAGAACATGTCAAAGCGAGAAGGCAAGTCAACAGCCAGCCCCGAGGAGGTGCCATAAGACAAGACAGTTGAACATGAGCTAATGAAACGATATTATGGGATGGAGGATATTCATAAGAGTTTTATTCTAACAGGGGTGGGGGGGGGGGGGGGGGGGGGGGCGATAGCTCAGTTGATAGAGCACAGATGCTTCGGCCGGAATGGATCTCATGTGAGAACGAGAAAGCAAGTCAAAGGCCCCGAGGAGGCGCCTTGCAGACAAGACAGTTAAACATAAACTAATGAAACGATATTATGGGATGGAGGATATTCATAAGAGGGGGTCCCGATAGCTCAGTTGGTAGAGCACTGGCCTCATACGCAAAGAGACCGGAATCGGTTCCATGTTAGAGTGAGAAGGCATGTCATAAGGTATGAGGAGGCGCCTTGCAGACAAGACAGTCAAACATGAATGAACTAATGGAACATAATAGGATGAAGGATATTCATATGAGTTTAATTCTAAGAGTGGGTCTCGATAGTTCAGTTGGTAGAGCACTCGCTTCACACGCGAAGCAACCAGAGTTGATCCCTTGGTAAGAGGACAAGTCAAAAGCCCCAAGGAGATGCCATAGACACAGCCAGTTAAACATGAGCTAATGATATGAGATGAAGGATATTATCAAGAGTTTAATTCTAAAAGGGGAGATTGATAGCTGAGTTGGTAGAGCATTGGCTTCATACACAAAGAGACCGGAATCGGTTCCATGTTAGAGTGAGAAGGCATGTCAAAAGCTACGAGGAGGTGCCATTGAGACAAGACAGTTAAACATGAAGTAATGAAACGACATTATGGGATGAATGATATTCATAAGAGTTTTTATTCTAAAATGTGGTCTTGTGGTAGGACACTCGCTTTCGGATCGGAAGGTCCTGGATTCGAGCCTCGAGCTCGGCGCATAGTTGAGTCCTTGGAAAAGGCTCTTTACTCACATTCTCTCACCGTACTCAGGTGTAACATGAGTACCTGGCCGTTAACAGCGTTGTCTCTGTCGGGAAAAAAATTGTAATATCGCCTGACAGGCGTCATGTCTCGTCCTACATGTTATGTGTTGCTGTTGGTCAGGGACCCCTTGTAAAGCGCTTTGAGCACGTTTAGTGGATATTGCGCTATATAAAAGCTCAATTTAATAATAAACAAATTTCTATGGGCCTATTATTTTCTGAAGAGCTTTTCCCCCTTCGAATAGTGATGTATTCGAGGCACCTACAAAATTTATTACCGGACCAATTTTATCGTTGATGACTCAAAAGATTCGTCTCGATCTATGTTAATTTCAACAATACAGTTGAGTAATAATCAAAATAGATGAGTGCCTGTTCGTAATAGCCTTTATTTCCCCCTCAAATAATATTGCGGATTCTCAATTTGTAAGCAAAGAATGCTTTGCGTTTCGCCAAAATACTCACAACATCCATCAGCCGGGTAGAACGTACAAAAACACAAAACTAACCTTGAATTAACATTGAACGTTTATAGTCTGATTGATAGAATTTAGTGAGTACTACTCATAAAAAACGACTGGCTGAAAACAATAGCACCGAGCTGAGTGGTGTTAATTTAGTTCCATCTATACAAAATTCCTTTTTTTTTTTGCCACCATTTGAACCATTCCGATATATTAATGTATAGATACGTTGTGTCACATTTTACTCTATATCTGTTTACTTTATGACATAAGAAAAGAAATAACGATAAGTCGTTGAATTGTAAGCTCCAATGAGCACGGTATATTATTTGGTCACATTGCAATATGTGCTCAAAGTGACCCACTTAGTGAAAAGTGTTCACAGCTTTTTAAAATCTTCCATCACGATTGGTCATTTGATTCAGCTTGACACATGGGTATGTTTATAATCTTTTGTAAACAAAGCAGCGTGTTTACATTTGTTAATAAATGTCCAATCGTTGGACAGCAACAAATCATGTGATTAATGACCTGGTTGGACGAAAACATGAATATAGATTGCTCCCATTTATTAGACGAAGACAGGAATTGTGGACGTTACGAGGGGTAAATCCGAAACGTCCACAGTATCTGTCTTCGTCTAATAAATTGAGGTGTACAATATGATTCAATAGTCTGATGTCACGTCCACCCAGCAACCAGCAGCTTGGTTCTAAACAAATAAAATCAGTACTTTTTATTCTTCATGCTAACTAGATATTTTTCGCATGTCATGTGATTAGAATGTATAAAAGTCAAAACAGGATCAGATTTATAATGTTTTTCTCCTCTGGATACACTTTTATGCTCGTCGGAGAAGTATTTCATAAGGGAAGTGATGGAGATAACGGCGTCCGCCATTGTTCCGATAGTTTAGAACCAGTTGCTATACGTTATTATAAGGGAAGTGACGTCACGACTGTTGAACCCTATTCAACACTTATCGTCATTTTTTTTTCTCTTCGAGCTTCCAGCAGCAACATTTTCATTTTCGAAATAAGTAACAGTAAGAGATAATCCACATCTCCCATACCCCCCCCCCCCCTCCCCCTAGCCCCCTCCCAGTTTTACCAAAGGAAGGTCAAGGACCCTCATCGAGAGGACAACAATAACATTACCATCATTCTATCTAGTCATTATCCGGGCATTCAACTGCTACAAGAAAACACATGATTTCCAGAGATAGATAGAGTGACAATGATAGGAGAATGGAGGAGATAGTACTAGTGGCTGTCGATTAAGATATCGGGGTATCCATGTAAACTGTTGATGCTATGCGTTTAGGTAAAATACTCATTACATCCGCCATCCAGATTAAACGAACTAACACACAAAACCGTGTTTAACCTATTGGACGTTTTGTAGTATGGTTGATAAAATTTAGTGAGAACGAACCTTAAAAATGGCTGGCTAAAAATTATAACAAAAAGCTGATTGACGTGAATTTCATTCCTTCTATATTATTATTCTAATCATTATCCGGGCATTCAACTGCTAAGACTACAAGAAAACACATCATTTCCAGAGATAGAGTGACAATGATAGGACAATGAAGGAGATAGTACTAGTGGCTGTCGATTAAGATATTGGGGTATCGAGGTAAACTGTTGATGCTATGCGTTTAGGTAAAATACTCACTACATCCACTACCGGATATAACGTATAACAACACACAAAACTATGTGTAACCTTAAACATTTGTAGTCTGATTAATACTATAATTTAGTGAGATCTAACCATAAAAACGGCGGGCTGAAATCAATAACAAAGAGCTGAGTGACGTCAGTCTATCTCGCTCCTTCTTCTTCTTCCTTTGACTTTGATTGCCCACAATCAATTGGTTCATTATTATGGCAAATATGAAACTGCTTTCTAATCTCTCTGTATTCCTTGTTTATAATCGTTAGTTTAAAATCAATTTTCAGGGACATTCAGGGGGCGTCAATGTTGGTCAGTGATGGTTTGTGTAGGGTCTAAGTATCTGCATAGCAACTTGCCACAAAAGCATCAATTGTAGTGGCTTCGGTCATTTGAGCGTCAAGCTGGTTCCAGTCCCTGACCGTACGCGGCAAGAAGGAAAAACCACGGTATTGTGTTCTGTGTGTTATGAGGATGTATTGGTTGTTGTTATTCTTACTATTCTGTTCATTATCCGATCATTCAACGCCTAAGACTACAAGAAAAGACATCATTACAGAGTGACAATGATAGGATAATGAAGGAGATAGTAGGAGTGGCTATTGATTAAGATATTGGGGTATCCGTGTAAACTGTTGATGGTCTGCGTTTAGGTAAAATACTCACTATATGAGGCAGCAAGCTATATATAGTTCGATGATGACGTCACTCATGTCTTTGTTATTGTTTTTTGCCATCCGCGTTTATGAGTAATGCTCACTGAACTGTATTAACCTGACTATAAACGTTCATGGGTACACACAGTTTTGTGTGTTGGTCCGTTATACTTCCGGATGGCAATGTTATGAGCTTCTTAGCCAAGCGCATACTATCTATAGAGTGACAATGATAGGAGAATGAAGGAGATAGTAGTAGTGGCTATTGATTAAGAAATTGGGGTATCCATGTAAACTGTTGATGGTGTGCGTTTAGGTGAAATACTCACTACATCCGCCAGCAAGTTATAGATAGTATGCAGATGACGTCACTCAGGCCTTTGTTATTGTTTTTGCCATCCGCGTTTGTGAGTTGTTCTCACTAAACTGTATTAACCAGACTATAAAAGTTCATGGTTACACAGAGTTTGTGTGTTGGTCCGTTATACTTCCGGATGGCAATGTTGTGAACTCCTTGGCCAAGCGCATTCTATCAAAAGATAGTATGCACTTGGCTAAGAAGCTCACAACATTGCCACCGGGAAGTATAACTGACCAACACACCATGTGTTACCTTAAACGTTTATTAGTCTGTTTAATACAGTTTGGTGATAATTATTCATAAACGCGGATGGCAAAAAACAATAACCCGAGTGAAGTCAACTTCGTCCTTTCTGTGTCTCCGGATGTCAATATTGTGAGCTTCTTAGCCAAGCGCATGCTATCTATAGATAGAACGAAGATGACGTCACTCAAGCCTTTGTTATTGTATTTTGCCATCCGCGTTTGTGAGTAATTCTCACTAAACTGTATCAACCACACTATAAAATTTCATGGATACACACAATTTTGTGTGTTGGCCAGTTATACTTCCGGATGGCAATGTTGTGAGCTCCTTAGCCAAACGCATACTATCTATAGACAGCCATTTTGGTGAAAAGTTCTCATTAAATTATATCAGACATTAAACGTTAAAGCTTACACTCCGTTTTATGTGACGGTATGTTAAACTGGGACGACGGATGTTGTAAGTATTTTACTTAAAAGTATAGCATTAACAATCACTCGCATGTAAGGACATCATTTCTCGATACCAAACACATTTACAAATAATTCAAGGATCACGCGCATATTTTATAGATAGTATGCGCTTGGCGAAGAAGCTCAAAACATTGCCATCCTGAAGTATAATGGACCAACACACAAAACTGTGTGTGTCCATGAACGATTATAGTCGGATTAATACAGTTCAGTGAGCATTACTCATAAACGCGGATGGCAAAAAACAATAACAAAGACCTGAGTGACGTCATCTTCGAACTATCTATAGATAGAACGAAGATGACGTCACTCAGGTCTTTGTTATTGCTTTTTGCCATCCGCGTTTATGAGTAATTCTCCCTAAAATGTATTATCCAGACTATAAACGATCATGGTTACACAACGTTTTGTGTGTTGATCCGCTATACTTCCGGATGGCAATGTTGTGAGCTCCTTAGCCAAGCGCATACTATCTATAGGAAGAAGACATATCATCTATAGATTAACCAAAGAAAATCTTACAAACCTGCTCTCCTTCATATTTTGGAATCAGTTTTAGCCACCTGGTTCTTCCCGACAAAGTGCCAGTCCGAAACAATAATAGGCCACATTATGTGCTCAACGCGTTTTACTTGGGTTCCCAAGCCAATAGCAACACACTTAAAATGAAGGACAAGATAATGATCTTATTCAATTCCATCTGTGACAAACTATTATACGTTATTAGCCCTTTTCGACCTTAATGGGAGCGATCTATAGATAGTTCGAAGATGACGTCACTCAGGCCTTTGTTATTGTTTTTGCCATCCGCGTTTGTGAGTTGTTCTCACTAAACTGTATTAACCAGACTATAAAAGTTCATGGTTACACAGAGTTTGTGTGTTGGTCCGTTATACTTCCGGATGGCAATGTTGTGAACTCCTTGGCCAAGCGCATTCTATCTATATTCATGTTTTCGTCCAAGCTAGTCATCAGTCAAGTGATTTGTTGCTGTACAACGATTGGACATTTCTCAATAAATGTAAACACTCTGTTTTGATTTAAAATGTTGTAAACATACACAGGTGTCAATCTGAACACAATGACCAATCGTTATGTTAAATAATTCAAAATCTGTGAACACTTTTCACTATGTAGGTCACTTTGAGCACATTTTGCAATGTGACCAAAGACCTCGAGCACATGGAAAGTTAATATAGATCATGCCCATTAGTCCCTTGGGAGAAAGAACTGTGTTATAAATACACACGACTGGTACCTTAGTGTTGTTTTAGCGAATCGTCTGATTTTATGAGTTTAGTTCACTCCGAGAAAACATCGAGTTCCTACCCCTCCCCGTCCCCACCTCCACAAACATGTTGATACTGTGCGCTTGCCGAAGAAACTCACAACATTGCCATCTCGAAATATAGATAGAATGCGCTTGGCCAAGGAGTTCACAACATTGCCATCCGGAAGTATAACGGACAAACACACAAACTCTGTGTAACCATGAACTTTTATAATCTGGTTCATACAGTTTAGTGAGAACAACTCACAAACGCGGATGGCAAAAACAATAACAAAGGCCTGATTGACGTCATCTGCATACTATCTATAACGGACCAACACACAAAACTGTGTGTAACCTTGGACGTTGATAGTCTGGTTAATAGATAATAAGCGCTTGGCTTAGAAGCTCACAACATTGCCATCCGGAAGTATAACGGACCAACACACAAAACTGTGTGTATCCATGAACGTTTGTAGTCAGGTTAATACAGTTCAGTGAGCATTACTCATATACGCGGATGGCAAAAAACAACAACAAAGACCTGAGTGACGTCATCTTCGAACTATCTATAGCAGTTTGTTATTGTTTTTATAGATAGAATGCGATTGGCTGTCCTTGTGTCTGGATGAGACATTCAGGTGATCTCACAACAATACCATAACGGAAGTATAACGGACCAACACACAAAACTATATGTATCCATGAACTTGTATAGTCTATAGAATACAGTTAAATGAGAATAACTCAGAAACGCGGATGGCAAAAAATAATAACAAAGACCCGAGTGACGTCAACTTCATTCTATCTATAAACATTAAATGTTACACAGTTTTGTGTGTTGGTATTTATCATTTAGCTGTTAGATGTCGTGAGTATTTTACCTAAACGTATAGCATGATTGATTAAACGTAAAGGTTGCACACAATTTTCTGTGTTTGGTATGTGTATAATTTTACTGACGGATGTTGTGAGTATTTTACCCTAAACGCATAACATCAATAAACGTTAAAGGTTACACCACACAGTAATGTTTATTGGTATGTTTTATTTCTCAATTCTAAATTGAGCTTTTATATAGCGCAATATCCACTAAATGTGCTCAAAGCGCTTTACAGGGGTCCCTGGCCAACAGCAAAATTTAACATGTAGGACGGGACATGACACCTTTAAGGCGATATTACAATTTTTTTTCGGACAGAGACAACGCTGTTAACGGCCAGGTACTCATTTTACACCTGGGTACGGTGAGAGAATGTGAGTAAAGAGCCTTCTCCAAGGACTCATCTATGCGCCGAGCGAGGCTCGAACCCAGGATCTTCCGATCCGAAAGCGAGTGACATACCACGAGACTACAAAGCCCCATATTAATGCTAATTTGGCTGAAGGACATTGTGAGTAGTTACCCTAAACGCGTAGCATCCCTAGATTCCAATGGATCCAAACGCATCTTCTGTCTGATGTCCTTACTTGAAAGCGATGGTTATTGATTCGAGTTCATTTCCCTCGCGGCCTTGTTTACTGTAAACACTACTCATTCCAACGAAATTGGTGCTATTTGTTTAGGTAAAATACTCAGGACATCCGCCAGCCAAATTAAACACAGTGTACTTCCATTATTACAAATTGTTTTTTTTTTTTGTTTTGTTTTTTAAAAAGAGTTTTACGGTGCTTGCAACACATTAAGGTCATATCAGCGCCAGTAAAAAAGGAAGAAAATGGGATAGTAAAAAGTTCTAGAATTACAATAAAATCACTATAGAAAAGGTGAGACTAAGGGGAAATGGTTCAAATAGGGAACAGATGTCGATTCCAAGAGCACAGTATCAAAGTGCTCAGTTTGAGATCACTTGAATGTCTCATCCAGACATAAGGACAGCTCCCCGCTAAGAGGAATACACTCAAATATTTACTAATCTTATATAATATGTAACAAATCATAATTCAGTAAGAGGGATGATTTGCAAGACAAAAAATATCATCTCCCAAAACTAACTATACACTTGACTGTTTCCCTCTCATCCAGGATATCCGACCAGGGCCAGGACAAAACCAAGTAATCTCATTCCACGACAAAGACAGAAAACAAGTTGGGAAACAGATATAGGGGGATAGAAGACACAGTATGTACCTCCCTGCCTAATATGGGAGGTCAGGATCCCCGCCAGCATTATTATTATTACAATGATGTGCCTATAGATAGTATGCGCTTGGCTAAGAAGCTCACAACTTTGCCATCCGAAGTATAACGGCCCAACACACAAAACTATATGTAACAATGAACTTTTATAGTCCGGTTAATACAGTTTAGTGAGAATTACTCATAAACGCGGATGGCAAAAAAAAAAAAAAACAACAAAAAAAAACAAAAAACAATAACAAAGACCCGAGTGACGTCATCTTTGTTCGATCTATAACAAAAATGAGCAATTTTACAGGTATGATAAGCCAACTTGTTACGGGCTTGTTGTGCGGCTCTGTTGTAAAAAAAAATAGAATTGCAGTGTCGCCTAACAGGCGTCATGTCTCGTTTATATGTTACGTGTTGCTATGGGTCAGGGATCCTTTGTAAAGCGCTTTGAGCACGTTTAGCGTGCGCTATAAAAAAGCTCAAATTTTTTTTCAAGTGGAAATACTTTCAAACTAAGTCAAATAGTGTGCATTACAAAAATGCTAAATCTAGCCCATTATTGCGTTTGGTTGTTAGGCCTTCAAATATGTCCACATTGACCCAGAACAATTTAGGTCATCAGACCTGAAAATATATACACATGGTATTCAATCCTTTGAAACAAGACATAATTATATTACAAAAGTACTTACCCAGGTATTCATATTAGCAGGTCTGATAACCGAGCTCAATTAAGGGCCTGATTTAATATTGATGTAATGGACAATATTTTGCATATCTTTGATAGCGACGGGTACACATATGCAGGTCTGATATCCGAACCCACTTATGGGCCTAAATTAACATTGTTGTCATGGACAATATTTTGCGTAATTTTCTTTAGATTTCCATTACAACAATGAGCCCATAATGAATTGGGTTATCAGGCCTGCAAAGAAGCGCACAACGTATTCAACCCTTTTAAAAAAAGGCATATTACATAAGTACTTACCTAGGTAATCTTATTAGCAGGTCTGATAACCTAGCGCTATTATGGGCCGGAATTTAAAATGGATGTAATGGACAATATTTTGCTTTGGTTTGACAATATTTCCAACACAACACTGAAACTATAACAGTTTGGTTTATCAGACCTACAAATAACTCTACGCTAATACTTTTTTAAAGAGCTTTTATATAGCGCAATAGCCACTAAATGTGCTCAAAGCGCTTTACAAGGGGTCCCTGACCAACAGCAACATTTAACCATGACGTTAGGCGATGTTACAATTTTTTTCGGACAGAGATAACGCTGTTAACGGCCAGGTACTCATTTAACACCTGAGTACGGTGAGAGAATGTGAGTAAAGAGCCTTCTCCAAAGACTGAATTATGCGCCGAGCGGGGCTCGAACCCAGGAACTTCCGATCCGAAAGCGAGTGTCATACCACAAGACCACATAGCCGCACAATATTTACTATAAATCATCAATCATAAACACTCCCACCCTCCATACACATTAAAGTATCATAGATAACTTATAAAAATAGATATTATAGAACTAGGCATTTCAGGGATATGAAAAGATTCGGTCTTGTTTGTTCAATACACATCACACTCAATATAGTATTATAATGCATTGATGTGCACTGTAAGACAGAGACATTCGGATGGAATTGTGGAAGATATCGCTGGAAAACAGGAACCACTACTCTGCCGTACTATTCGAGAAAACCCCATTTTCAAAATTTGGCCAGAAAACTCGTCCTTCAAATATCGATCGATTCAAATGACCCTCATCTTTGCAATAACTCTCAAACTTGGGATTTAATGAAGACTTCGCGAAGTTCCAGGTTTGAGAGTTTTTGCCGAAATGAGGGTCATTTACATTGATAGATATTTGAAGGACGAGTTTTCTGGTCAAATTTTCAAATATGTGTTTTTCCAGAGTACGCGAGTACTGTCAATAGTAATTGAGATTTTTTTTAAAATCGAGCTTTTATATAGCGCAATATCCACTTGTTGTTGTTGTTGGCTGAAGAAGGGGTTTGAGCCCGAAACGTCCCTTGTTAAGTTAAGTTGAGCTTTATATAGCGCAATATCCACTAAATGTGCTCAAAGCACTTTACATGGGGCCCTGGCCAACAGCAACAAATAACATGTAGGACGGGACATGCCGCCTGTTAGGCGATATTACAATTTTTTCGGAGATAAAAAACGCTGTTGACGGCCAGGTACTCATTTTTTACACCTGAGTACGGTGAGATAATGTGAGTAAAGAGTCTTTTCCAAGGACTCAACTATTAACAGAGCGAGGCTCGAACCCAGTAGTACCTTCCGATCCCAAAGCGAGTGTCATACCACAAGACCACATAGCCACACAAATGGTAAAAAGAAGAAAACGGTCGTGGTTTGGTCACACCATTCGTCATTGTGCGGCTATGTGGTCTAATGGTATGACGCTCGCTTTCGGATCGGAAGGTCCTGGGTTCGAGCCTCGCGCTCGGCGCATAGTTGAGTCCTTGGAAAAGGCTCTTTGCTCACTTTCTCTCACCGTACTCAGGTGTAAAATGAGTACCTGGCCGTTAACAGCGCTGTCTTTGTCCTAAAAAATTGTAATATCGCCTAACAGGCGTTATGTTCCGTCCTACTTGTTAAATGTTGCTGTTGACCAGGGACCCCTTGTAAAGCGCTTTGAGCACATTAAGTGGATATTGGGCTATATAAAGCTCAATTTTTTGCACCCAGAGCCTCCAACCAGGGGGATAGGTTGCGCAATATAAATGTGCATTATTATTATTATTATTATTATTATTATTATTATTATTATTATTATTATTATCATTATTATTATTATTATTATTATTACTATTATTATTATCACTATTATTATTATCACTATTATCATTATTATTATTATTATTATTATATTATTATTATTATTATTATTATTATTATTATGACGGTTTACGCAAGACTGTGTTAAGTAATAAATAAAAAATGAAGACAACAGCTTCAAAAAATAAGAACCAAATACCTAACAAGGGATGTTTCGGGCTCAAAACCCTTCTTCAGCCAACAACAACAACAAACAAAACAAAAAAAAAAACAATAAAGACATAAATACATGACTAAATTCCAGATTGACGACTGCACTGTGTTGCTAGGAACAGTCGAAGGACAAAGGAAAGAGTGGAAGACAAAAGAAAATGTGGCAAGGGCAACATCAAGGAATGGATGGAACTGGACATGTATGGGCAAGCTTCTGGAAAAGGCCAACGACCGGAAAGAGTTAGTGGTGTAAAGTTGTGAAATCTGCATCCCACAAGTCTCCCCCGACGATCAGCAGGCCATGGGAATGAATGAGTAAGTGATGCGAAACGATAGTATGCGCTTGGCTAAGAAGATCAAAATATTGCCATCCTGAAGTATAACGGACCAACACAGAAAAGGATGCGTAACTTTTATAGTCTGGTAAATACAGTTTAGTGAGAATTACTCATAAACGCGGATGCCAAAAATCAATAATAAAGACCCGAGTGACGTCAACTTCATACTATCTATACTGTCATGTTATTATTTTTGTTTCATTTACAGTTTCATAAAAAGAAAGTGTAGATTCATCTTTTTCCCATTTAGAGGTTGAGAATAAGGTGACGTCATAATACATGTGTTTTATTTATAGATAGTTCAAAGTTGACGTCAATAAGATCTTTGTTGTTATTGTTTTATGCCATCCGCGTTTATGAGTAATTCTCATTAAACTTTAACTGTATTAACCTGACTATAAACAATCATGGTTACACAAAGTTTTGTGTGTTGGCCTCTTATACTTCCGGATGGCAATGTTGTGATGTCCTTAGCCAAGCGCATACTATTTATAGATCAAGCCATAGAAACTAGAAAAGGAGAGAAGAAAAGAAAAGAAAAAACCCACATCAATATGCTTATCTGGAGTGCTTTTATTTACAGGTCTGGTAAGCCACATAGTTTTGGGCCCATTGTTGTCATGGAAATACTCTCAAACCAACGCAAAATATTCTCAATTACGACAACGTTAAATCAAGATTGCCTGACTGGATAGGATGATCACGTTGCCTTTTTTTTTTCTATTTGGAGAACGAAAATAGTGTATGACGTCATAATATATATTCTATTTATAGACCAAGCTATAGAAACGGGGGAAAAGAGATGATCAAACAAAAGCAAACATTATACTTACCAGATAATCAACCCTAAACACGCCCACATTATAAACAAATGATCAAATATATCTCTTAACCAGTAAATTACCGTAGGTACTCTGAAAAAAAAACACGTATTTAAAAATTTGGCCAGAAAATTCGTCCTTCAAATATCGATCGATTTAAATGACCCTGGTCATTGCAAACATTTTCAAACCTAGACTTCGCGAAGTCTTGATTACAGTCCCAGGGTTGAGAGTTTTTTTTTCCAAGATGAGGGTCATTTAAATCGATCGATATTTGAAGGACGACTTATCTGGCAAAAGTTTTAAATACGTATTTTTCCAGAGTACGGCAGTTTGCTGGATATTTTATCATTTGTGACCCTTCGCCTCAAAACGGTATTAAGTCGGGTTGGTTAAGATGTTGAAAAATTGAATTTATAGCCAGAAATATCAGACTATCGTTGAGTTTGTATGTTTTATTGAGGAGAATGGATACCATATGTTAGGGTGCTAATGCCAACAATTTATAATTTTGACCATTATAACATTTAATTCAGATTTTAAACATCTGGTTCGTTCTCGACATAATACCGTTTTGAGACGATGGGTCACATTTGGTTATATTGTGGGCGTGTTTGAGGTTGATTATCTGGTAAGCATAATGATTTTTTTTTGGACGGCAGATAACTAGATCGAAATAGAAACAAAACGAGGCATTTCGGAAAGATGGGAAAATTGAGTGTTGCTGGTTTAGTACACTATCATAGAATAATCATAGAAAATGTATTGATGAGTACACCATTCTGTTTGCTTCACGAGGAAAACAAACGGAGACGACGAGCTGGGTGGGTTTCAGCATGGGCATTTTAGTTGATTGGGTGACCGACCATGAGGAGGTGATTGGGGGGGGGGGGGGGGGGGGGGGCAGGAGTTAAAAGATTAACAGCCTGGAGGGACAATATTGCTGTGTTGGAAAGGGTATGTTGGTTTAATGGTGGGAGGGGGGTGGTATAAAAAGAGAGATAGATAGAGAGAGAGAGAGAGAGAGAGAG
>NC_088367.1:44266499-44268999 GCF_034508935.2 Berghia stephanieae
GATGACGTCACTCAGGTCTTTGTTATTGTTTTTTGCCATCCGCGTTTATGAGTAATTCTCACTCATATGTATTAACCAGAATATAAACGTTCAAGGTTACACATACTTTTGTCTGTTGGTCCGTTATACTTCCGGATGGCAATGTTGTGAGTTTCTTAGCCAAGCGCATACTGTCTTAATGACCATATATATATCTATAACTTACTGTAAGACTTGGCTCGTTTCGACCATGTCATTAATGAATCTTTGTCTGTTTTGGCTTTATGCCTGATTCTCAGTACTGCAACTCTACTTGGCTCTTCTTTTCAATAAACGCATCGATATAGATAGTTCGAAGATGACGTCACTCTGGTCTTTGTTATTGTTTTTTCCCATCCGTGTTTATGAGTAATGCTCACTGAACTGTATTAACCCGACTATAAACGTTCATGGATACACACAGTTTTGTGTGTCGGTCTGTTATACTTCCGGATGGCAATGTTATGAGCTTCTTAGCCAAGCGCATACTATCTATATCTGCAGTACCCACTTTGGAAAAACGCATATTATTTAAAAATTTGGCCATAAAACTCGTCCTTTGATATATATATTGATCGATTTAAATGACGCTCATCTTGGTAAAAAACGTTCAAACCTGGGACTTCGCGAAGTAAAATCCGTGCTGACCGGAACCGAAGAGCATGATTGGGCAGATTCCATAGAAAACAACTTAAAAGAGTCCTGAATATACGATACCCACAACAAAAAGTAAGCAATAAAACACTGTATGAAAAAATGCAATGAAAGACCCTTATATACTTAATTAGAAATCGAAAGGCATTAAGTAAGTCGTAATTCAAATTAAAAAAAAAATAATAAATTAAAAATTGAGCTTTTTATAGCGCAATATCCACTAAATGTGCTCAAAGCGCTTTACAAGTGGTCCCTGGTCAACAGCAATATTTAACATGTAGGACGGGACATGCCGCCTGTTAGGCGATATTACAATTTTTCGGACAAAGACAACGCTGTTAACGACCAGGTACTCATTTTACACCTGAGTACGGTGAGAGAATATGAGTAAAGAGCCTTTTCCAAGGACTCAACTATGCGCCGAGCGAGGCTCGAACCCAGGACCTTCCGATCCGAAAGCGAGTGTCATACCACCTAGACCACATAGGGTCCGGTCCATCCCGATATTAGACCGTTTTGAGTCGGCGGGTCACAGTTGTGTGCCATCGTCTGACATCGATACAATGCCAGGGCATATTTAGTAGAAATAACTAGAAATACTCTTCAACAGTCGTAATGTCACTTCCTTCCTAATGACGCATGGTAACTTAGTAACACTGGCTCTAAACTATCGGAACAATGGCGGACGCCCGTATGAAATATTTCTCAGACGAGCATAAAAGCGTATCCAGAGAGAAAAAAACATAAATTTGATCATATTTTGACTTTTACACATTCTGATCACAAGACATATGAAAAGTTCTAGCCAGCATGAAGAATAAAAAGTAATGATTTTCTTTGTTTAGAACCAAGATGGCGGCCGTTGCCGGGAGGCGTGACATCAGACTATTGAATCAAATTGAGGATTTTAATCGTTGTCACGTATAATATGTCGTGTGGCCATGTGGTCTTGTGGTATGACACTCGATTTAGGATCAGAAGGTCATGGGTTTAAGCCTCGCTCGGCGTAATGTTGGGTCCTTGTACAATGCTATTTACTCACATTCTCTCACCGTACTCGGGTGTAAAATGATTACCAGGCCCTTAAAACCGTTGTCTCTGTGGGAAAAGTTGTAATATCGCCTAACAGGCGTCATGTCTTGTTCTACGTGTTGCTGGTGGTCAGGGACCCATTTTAAAGCGCTTTGAGCAGGTTTAGTGGCTATTGCGTTATAGAAAAGTTCGTGTGGAAATATGCCTTTGGTTATTAGACCTTCAAATATGTAGACATTGGCCCATAACAATTTAGGTCATCAGAATCAATGAATATCATTGAAGTAAGTGATATGAATTCTCTTCAATGAAATATAATTCCAAATTCCAAATCTCATTTTAATGGACTGTACATTCATACGATTGCAAATCTAATATTTTTTTTTGTTCGATTTGCTTTTTCGAATAGCCGGATATGTGTGTATTTATGTGTGTGTGTGTGTGTGTGTGTGTGTGTACGTGGATCTGTGTGATAGAGAGATAAAGATCGAAAAAGAGGGGTGGGGGGGGGGGCATGAGAAATTGTGAGAATAAATGGGACAAAGAGAGAGAGAGAGAGAGAGAGAGAGAGAGAGAGAGAGAGAGAGAGAGAGAGAGAGAGAGAGAGAGAGAAGAGAGAGAGAGAGAGAGAGAGAGAGAGAGAGAGAATGAAAAAGAGAGTGGTGCGACACAGAGAGAGAATGTGTGTGTGAGAGGGAGAGAGAAAGATATATAGATAGAGAGAGGAGATAGAGATGTAAAGAGAGAGAGAGAGAGAGAGAGAGAGAGAGAGAGAGAGAATGAAAAAGAGAGGGGT
>NC_088367.1:44271499-44273999 GCF_034508935.2 Berghia stephanieae
TACTACTACTACTACTACTACTACTACTACTACTTCGGGAAGTCCCAGGTTTAAGAGTATTTGTCATGATTAGGGTCATTAAAATCGATCGATGTTTGAAGGACAAGTTTTCTGGCGAAATTATTAAATATGATTTTTTCCCAGACTAGGACAAATATAAATAACAATGTGAAATTGAATGTAAGGTACAATTTGATATACGAAAACAGATAAAATGGACGGTTCGGGTTTCCCCTTTATAAAAAAAAACTGGATGGATGAAACGCTGCGGACGAATGAGATTATGTGGTAGTGGCGCTGTTAAGATGAATAATCAAAAACTCAGAGTAGAACAGTAAAGATAACTGGTTAAACAGCAAAATGATTTTTCTAAACATTTCAGATTTATTATTTTATAGATTAAACAGTCACAGAGAGAGAGAGAGGAAGATAGAGAGAGAGATAGATAGATAGATATATATATATAGATAGATAGATAGATAGATAGAGAGAGAGAGAGAGAGAGAGAGAGAGAGAGAGAGAGAGAGAGAGAGAGAGAGAGAGAGAGTAGGACAGTAAAGATAACTGGTTAAACAGCAAAATGATTTTTCTAAACATTTCAGATTTATTATTTTATAGATTGAACAGTCAGATATATATATATATATATATATATATATATATATATATATATATATATATATATATATATAGATTGATAGAGAGAGAGCAGAGAGAGAGAGAGAGAGAGAGAGAGAGAGAGAGAGAGAGAGAGAGAGAGAGAGAGAGAGCAAAAGACAGGTAAGTATTGTTGAAATATTATAGGATTAGTTTTAATTTTGATGTGATACGTTAACAACTTCTTCTTCTTCTTCTTCTTCTTCTTCTTCTTCTTCTTCTTACCTGTCTATCCCTGGGTGAATATGAATTCCGTGTCAATAACACACTCACAACACGCAATCAATGGACGATAGGCATTATATTATATAGCTAATTATCCCAGGTAGGGTAACACGCATAATATCATAATCCAAAATGTTGATGACTCGTTACTGCACGGTAAATAATATTCACATAATAATGTGTATCAAAATATAATACACAATATTATATAATGAAATTTCACACAGTTGAAATAACACGGCTATGTAAACACTGTATCTTTAGGTTATGGAAATGGTTTTGTCTCTTGTGAATTCCCAGTAAATAGAACTCTTTTCCACAATTGTTAAATCACGGTTCTTTTTTTAATCTTTGATCTTTGGACCGCGTAGATCGTAAAGAGATAAATGCAATTTTTGTTGTGAAGTAGACGCAATTTTTAAAAATTTAAGTTCAAGATCTAGTATTGATGCTATGTGTTTAAGTGCAATATACAAAACATCTAACATCCAGATGAAGCGCAACAACACACAAAATTATGTGTAACCATTAAAAGCCTTATTTATACATTTTCAAATGTAATATATTTCAGTGAGAACTAATCACTAATGACCCATAAGACATGCCTTGATTGGAGCAGGCTGATTTTTTGGGATTGCTGATTTTATCAAAATATTAACTTTGATGCTGTTGTAGATATTATAAGGTATTAATGTTCCGCATTAAAAAAAACCCCAGACATTTATTCTGTTCATAAAAACTAACACATACACTTAGATGATAATAATAATAATAATAATAATAATAATAATAATAATAATAATAATAATAATAATAATAATAATAATAATAATAATAATAATAATAATAACAATAACAATATGTGCCTTAAAAGAAACCCGAGAAAAACCTGTTGGTACTTTTTTAAAAAATCAAAAGAAAAATAGACTATACGCTATATAGAATATTCAGACTCTTAGTTGCTTTATCTGGTCTTATCCAAATCTAAAGGGAATTGTTTAAAGATGTTGTCTTTAACTAACAACGAAAAATCATTTCTATAATTATTGTTTGAACCTCTCACTATTATCATTGTAATTAAAATTTTCTTATAATTAGCATTTTCATTTTGATAACAATGGTAATAATAAACGTCCAAAAAAAAAAAATTAACTTGCCTCGACTTTCCCCAAGAAGGAAATATTATGAAATATTATATTAATGTTAAATATTCAAATTTCCTCATTCCCAGGTATTTGTGCTACTGTAAGATAATTAGCGAGGTCCCCCTGGGACTTGCAGGCACCAGGTATTTCCTTACGTGGACAAAAAGGTTCTCAATAAAATCAATATTTTCTCAATATTCTGAAGAAAATTGTTTAAAGATTTTGTCTATAATTAACAGTGAAAAATCAGTTTTAATAATAATAATAATCATTTTAACCGTTCACGCTTATCATTGTAATTACAGTTTTCTTATAATTAGGAATGTCATTTTAATAATAAATAATAATGATAATGATAAACGTCCAAAAAAATCAGCCTGACTCGACTTTTCCCAAGAAGGAAATATTATGAAATATTATATTAATGTTAAATATTCAAGTTTTCACATTCCCAGGTATGTGTGCTACAGTAA
>NC_088367.1:44293999-44303999 GCF_034508935.2 Berghia stephanieae
TTATTAATTGAGATTTTGTTTCTTAACTTTCAAAAAAAATTAAATTATTATTTCTAATCAATTTGACTTTAGATTCAATAGGATTCAACAGTCTGGTGTCACGTCCACCCAACAACTGTCAGCTTGGTTCTAAACAAAGAAAATCGGTACCTATTTTTTATTCTTCATGCCGGCTAGAAGTTTTTCACATGCCATATGATCGGAATATATAAAATTCAAAACGTGATCAGATTTATAATGTTTTTCTCCTCTGGATACATTTTTATGCTCTTCGGAGAAGTATTTCATAAGGGAGGTGATGGAGACAATGGTGTCCGCCATTTTCCCGATAGTTTAGAACCAGTTACGATGCGTCATTACGAAGGAAGTGACGCCACGACAGTTGACCCTATCAACCATTCGACATTTATTGACCACTCAAACACAGGATTTTTGACACACCCTCAAACCCGTCCAAACATCCAAACTAAAAAAGAGCAGTCTCTCGGGACCAAAGGCCCATGGAGCCGGAATTTATCCCGGTTTCTATAGCGTGAAACGGACAAAAGCAATTGTTTGCTACTATTTGGATAGGACTTCTAGTCTATCGCAAAGTACTTTCCACCAGATCTAAAAGACCCAGATTGTGTAATCACTGCTGGATGGACAGGGGGTCAGAAAAAAATCTCGATTGCACCCGGGATCGATCTTGGTCCCTTTGGTTGTGTGACGTCAACTTCATTCCTTCTATAGAAGATATGAAGTTGGCATCAACCAGCTCTTTGTTATTGTTTTTACACCGCTAGTTGGGTGATACGCCCTTCCAAAAATTCTCTCAAAAAGACTATAACTATACTAAACATCAAAGGTTACACACTTTTTTCGTGTGTGTTGGTATGTTTAAGTTGGCTGGCAGACGTTGTGAGTATTTTACCTAAATGCATAGCATCAATAACCATTTTAGGTTAAAGACAGCTTTGTGAGTTATGATTAATCAGGCGAGTAAACAAGTTTTGTTGTTGTTTTTTAAAAAGAAAATTAAGTTCATTCCATCGAGGTTATTATACATGTAGTTTGATATCTCTTACACTCACTGCCATTGTTTACTGAATAATGACTCTTCGGACTGTCCGAGTCAGAGAGGTCATGGGGCGTGGTTATATTCCCTACCACTACGAGTTTAATTTCATCATCGAGTTCAGTCCGACATAACACCATCCTGGATTACACAATATCAGCTTCTACAAGTGTTTTGTGGTCGCTGGTCACTTTTTCAAAGGAAAGATCAGACACAAACCGCTTGACCATGTCAAGGACATGCTGAGGCTGGTCAATGGCTGTGCGGTGTCCAGCAGAACGCAAAATTACCTGCAATGAAAAAAAAGGAAGAAAATGGTTCAGCTCGATATAAAACTGTTTTGAGATGGTGGGTCACATTGAGTAGATATGTCCAGCACCAGGATTTCGATGGTCGGCGGATCAAACCTTTTTACATTTAGCGTAAAGTTATAAATCAGATGACAGCAATATTGTCATTATACGATTCTTTCATCTCTTTGTATTTATTAAACGAGATATTTTTTGTTGAAATCGTAGTATACTTAGTTTGAGATCACTAAATGTCTTATCCAGACACAAGCACAGAGGAATAAATTCAATTGTTTACAAATCATATATAACATGGAAAATGAAAAATAATACAGTGCAGATGATATACAATGAAAAAATATCACCTCCCAAAACAATAACTATACTGTTTCCCTTCCAGCCAGGGTATCAGGCCAGGGCCTGTATAATCTCATTCAAAGACAGAAAGCAATTGGAAAACAGGTACAGGGGGATAGAAGAGACAGAATGTACCTCCCTGTCCACTATGGGAGCCTGAGCCAGGGTGAAAAAGGAAATGATGATGATGATGATGATGATGATGATGAGGATGATGATGATGATGATGATGATGATATCTCACCCTTGTCAAATTGCCTGCCTTCGTCACGTATCCAATCGCAACCCCATCACTGGCCTTCCAAATAACTTTACTGTCTCCGGCCACATATTCCTTCTTTCCAGACCACTCAAGAGTAGATAGGAACTCCTCTATCATCGGCACTGACACTGCTGGGTCAAGCTGTCCGTTGTACACCAACACCTTCAAACAAAGAAACAAAAAGAATAAAATATTTAACCTTGGAAGGTTCCAGGCTCAAAACCCTTCTTCAGTCAGTACCAATAACAGCTCAGTATTGAGAATAAAACATGAGGAAATTAAGACATGTGAGCTAATATAAAGTGAAATATTAATTAAGAGTGCTCAAGGCGCCTTACACAGGTCCTAAGCAAACAACAAAAACGTAACATCTAGGAAGAAACATGATGCTATGAAGCGATGTTACAATCTTTTTGTGCGGCTATGTGATTTTGTGGTATAACCTGTCATCTGCATTTTTTGCGCCCGCAAATATCAGGGCGATCCGAAAATTTTGGCAAATTTCCCAAATTTGGCAAATCGTGGCAAATTTTGGGAAAATTGGCAAATCGCGTGGCAAATTTTGGGGATAACAAAGAAGCGAAAACAAAATAACGAGAAAAAAAGTACGAAACTTGAGAAATGTTGCAGCTTTGCCTGGGCTCAAACCAAGGGAAGCTACTCTCTACGGATAATGATCCTTTAAAATCTTTGTAACAACGCTATTGTGTAAATTAATAAATGTAGCCTCCTTAAATGTAATAAATTGTCATATATATTTTTTTTTCTGTATCACGTGTTTAATTTTTACTGAAACGCTTAGTTCTCCTCGGCAAATTTTTTGGCAAATTTTGGTCTTTTTGGCAAATTTCTTGGCAAATTTTCGGGGTTTTTTTTTTTGCAACTTTTGGCAAATTTTAGGTCCCAATTTGGCAAAAAATGCAGATGACAGTATAACACTCTATTTCGGATCGGAAAGTCCTGGATTCGAGCCTCGCTGGGCGCATAGTTGAGTCCTTGGAAAAGGCTCTCTAATCATATTCTCTCACCATACTCGTGTGTAAAATGAGTACCTGGCCGTAAAAACAGCGTTGTCTCTGTCCGAAAAAAAACTGTAACATCTGTCGTTCTACTTGTTACGTGTTGCTGTTGGTCGGGGACTCTTTGTTAAGCGCTTTGAGTACGTTTAGTCAATATTGCGCTATACAAAAGCTCATGTTTTTTTTGTTTGTTTGTTGTTTTATTTATTTATTTATTTTTTTTTTTTTTGTTTTTTGTTGTTTTTTTTTTTGTAACAGAGACCTCGACGAGTACTCATTTTACAAAGATCTGAAAATGTGTGTATGAAATGTAGCCAGACAAAAAAATACGATAAATTGTAAGCTTCAATTTATTATACGAAGACAAATACTGTGGACGTTTCGAGTATCCCCTTTATCAACAAAACAAGATGAATGAAATACTACAGACGAATGCGATAATGCAACTATTACAAACCCATTTTACACATGAGTGCGGTGAGAGAATGTGAGCAAAGAGGTTTTTCCAAGGACTCAACTATGCGTCGAGAAAGGCTCGAACCCAGGACCTTCCGATCCGAAAGCGAGTGTCAGACCACTAGACCACATAGGCGCACAGGGAACTATTACAGCTATTAACCCTCTCCTTACCAACTAAAGGAAAATCGTCAAATTCACCACATTCGTTACGATACAACCAACAATTCTCTAATTCAAATTTCTTTTGTACATCATACAATTTTTTTTAAAATGAACAGTGTGTTGTAGAGCATGTTATGCTAAAGAACGCATGTATCGTACCGGACGTCCCGCTTGCTGAAAGGAAATTGATGTGCATTTCGAACCCAACACCTCTCATTTCCAGGTGCGTTGATTGCCGCGTAATCCTGTCTGACAGAGATTATTGCATATGGCCTCTCATGCATTATTGTGTCCATAACAGCACCTTCCCGTGGTGTTCCCCGTTTCTACTGAGTTTGTTATGGGCGCGACCGAGTCCCCGGCGGTATAACCGGGCTAGGGAGTAGGTGGGACCCCTTCCTCTTAAGGTGCAGGAGACAGAACCCACCGATGAGTGGTACACGCTCTGCTCCTCACCCACCCACCTCACACTCATTCTGTAGTGTAGTGTCCTCTGTATGTCCTTACTTTTCTTAATCTACCCCTATAGCTCATACTTGTTTCCTAGTACTGTAACTTTAACACTTCTATACTCCCTCTTTGGTCGGCCTGTGGCCCATGTCTTCTGCATGACTATCTGTGATTGATTGTAATCATGTATCCTTCTTTAAAAATTGAGATTTTTAGGGGAAAGGGATGGTATCCGTTTGTTTAAGGCCCACAGAATCTCTCATCGACACAAATGACCCAGGACGTGACGATCCTCTGTATATGAAATATGGCCCTTTAAGCAGAAAGAATAACTGAAATTGATAACTGCAAGCCAGGAAACAGTAGGTGGCGGGGAATGGGCGACCGTCAATCATGAAAGAGACTGTGGGAAAGACAAAATGAAGGCTACTTGACTAAACCCTCTAAAAAATTAATTATATGAGGAACATGCATCTGCAGCTCAACTCCTGATGTTATGCAGCTGACAAGGAATACAGGTTAGGGTGGGAAGACAGACCAGAGACTCCCCAGCATGCCATGACAAACAAAAGGAAAGCATACGAGCTCGGACGTCGCCTCGAAAAAGGTCCGCGCCAGACAGTGAGTACCCAGGCTGATCTGCGCGAAAAGTCAGCTACTGGGACAAATAAATTCCACAAACATTTGAATATTTTACAAATTAACATTTGTGGAATCAGGAATAAAAAGACAGAGCTAAAGAAATTATTAAATGAAAAGGAAGTTCACATTGCTTTACTTCAGGAAACCCTGTATAAAAATAGCGATCCATATATTGCTGGTTATACATACTATACCTGCAAATGTGACGACTGCCGTGGTGTTATTACTTATATAAGAAATGACATCACGGGAGATGTTACTTCTAAACCATCACAGAACTCAACCGATGTACAGAAAGTCACCTTATGGCACCTAAATAAGAAATTTACCATTTACAACATTTACAACCCTCCACGGTGTACTATAAACCTAACAGATCTAAACAGTTCCCAATACAACAACACAATAATTGCTGGTGACTTCAATGGCCATTCTCCACTATGGGGATACAAAAATTTAAACAACACAGGAAAAGAACTAGAAAAGCTTTGCAATACAACCAACCTCACCATTTTACAAAATGCAGACTCAGTCCCCACCCTTCTTCACAGAGCTCATATGTCCCTGAGTCATCCCGATCTAACCATCATCTCCTTTGACCTTCTGAATTCTTGTCACATTAAAGTCCTGGATGAAATAGGCAGTGACCATAAACCAATTTTAACACAAATGACAGTTCAAACACAGAAGAAAACATTTGAGCAGAAATCCAAATGGAATTTCAAGAAAGCAAACTGGGATGTTTTCACAGCAACATTAGATAACCAGCTTCCAAAAATTACAGATACATCAAGTGTAGAACATTTAAACGAAGCCCTCACCAAAGCCATTCTTGCAGCTGCAAAAGCAGGAATTCCATGAGGTAGTCGACAGAATTACAAACCCTTCTGGAGCAAAGAAATTGAAAAAGCAGTAAATGCAAGAAAGGAAACAAGGAAAAACTTAGAGGAAAACAAAACCATTAAAAACAAGATTGAGTACAATAAAGCATCGTCAATTGTCAAAAGAACTATTAACAACGCTAAAAGAAAGAAATGGGCAGACACATGCGCTAATATTGACCTCAATCAAAATGGGAAAAAAGCATGGGCCTTACTTAATAATCTTAACAATGAAACCCCGAAAACCAACCCAAAGTCCATGAAAACTACAGAAGGAACAACGGTAGATGACCAAAAAAAAGCCATGATCTTCAACAAACATTTTGCTTCAGTAAACAAGGCATCAAAAAGAAGTGAAAAGGACAAAAAATTGATTAAAGACCTTAAACATCAAGAAAAGGCCCCAAAAGCTATCTCATACCTGTTCAAAGAGGGCTTTACCATGTCAGAACTTCACAGAGCTATGAAAAAACTCAAGTTAAGGAAATCCCCTGGACCAGATAAGATACACAATGAAATGCTCGTGCATCTTAGCGTGAGAGGTAAACAGATGCTTCTCAAACTTATAAATCTAACATGGGAGACAGAAATAGTACCAAGGGGATGGAAAAATGCTATTATAATTCCAATCTTAAAGAAAGATAAACCACCAGACGAAACGAAAAGTTACCGACCAATATCTCTCACCTCATGTGTTGGAAAGATCGCTGAGAGAATGGTAAATAACCGATTATACTGGTGGCTGGAGACATGTGGCCTACTAAATAAATATCAGGCAGGCTTTAGGATAGGGCAAAGAACAGAAGATCAATTGTTTAGATTAAGTCAAAAAATAATTGATGGCTTTCAAGATGGAAAACATACAGTCGCGGTTTTTGTTGAACCAACAAGCCTATGACAAAGTATGGAGGAAAGGGTTGTTATCAAAAATGATGGACTACGGAATTGATGGAAATCTCTACTCCTGGATTAAACAATTTCTCAGTAACAGAACAATCCAAACAAAAATTAATAACGGACTGTCAAACAGAGAAGTATTAGAGGAAGGTCTCCCACAAGGATCCTGCCTCAGCTGTACTCTCTTTCTTATTTTTATAAATGATCTACCAGAAGTATTACAGACAGAAAAGGCCCTATATGCTGACGATTTAGTTATGTGGTATACTACGAAGCACCTACCAATAGCCTCCAATAGAATAAATGAAGATTTAGAAAGCTTAAACACCTTCTGTGATAAATGGAAATTAAAAGTTAATTGCAATAAAACAGTCTACTCTATATTTACTAAGAGCCATCCTGTTTCCAAGAAAGAAATAACACTCTCCATCCAAGGCCATCGACTCGCGAAAGAAGAAAACCCCACATATTTGGGCATACAGTTAGACAGACAACTATCTCTGAACAAACACACTCAGAATGTAAAAATCAAAGCCAAAAAGAGACTCCAGTTACTAAAACGACTAGCAGTACTAATTGGGGAGCAGACAAAAAATCGCTTCGACAACTCTTTTTAGGCTATGTGCGTTCCGTCATGGACTACAATTTAGCCCTCCAAAATGTAGGTAGTAAAAACACACACAAAACCTTTGACAGAGTACAAAACCAAGCCCTTCGCTTCATCTCCGGTGCCCTGAGATCGACACCCACAGCAGCATGTGAAATACATACTAATGTGGAACCACTTGGACTTTGCAGAGAATCAGCAGTGCTTGAAATGGTTGAAAGATACAAACGAAAAGAGGAAAACCATCCAAACAGAATTCTGGCAGAGAAATGGAAACCAAGAACAAGATTAAAACAAAAATCCCTGCTACACATTGCTAACAACTTGAATGAAAGACACAGACTCCCAGAAAACAGAGAAAAATCTATTTTAATCAGTCAAAAACCTCCATACGCCGAACTAAAACTTCCAAAAATAAAGACTAACCTCGTAGAAGAAACAACAAGAAATAAAAACAAATCAGATATACAAACATTAGCAATGAAGACAATACAAGAATACCCAGACAACTGGATACATGTTTACACAGATGGATCTGCCCACAAAGGAACTAAAAATGCTGGGTATGGGTTTGTAGTAGAATACCCAGATAAAACCTGTGATAAAATCCACAATTCTTGCGGAAGCTCCTGCTCAAACTACGAGGCAGAGGCAGTTGCAATAGAAGCCTCACTGCGACACCTCTCTTCTGTTTTTCAGCTAAACCCTTCAAAATTTCAAAACACTGTCATCTTCACAGACTCCAAATCGGTTCTTCGATTTAGATAAACTCTCCTCAACGTTCAATAGTTTAAGATCTCAACTAGATGAATTCCTTACAACACACAGAGTAGACTTATCTCTCCAGTGGATACCGGGACATTCAAATATACCAGGAAACTTACGTTACGATTTTTAGTCACGATGTGCCATATCTATTTTTATCCTTATTACGACAACATTTATTGGAATGACACAGAATCGTCTTGGTATCACGGTAACAATAATAGCAGTAATAGCCAGCGGCTACGACCAAGTCGTGGTGGTGTGCGGAAACGAAGAAAAATAAATATTCAAATAGGTCACAGACCACCGCCCTTTCATACTAATAGAGCACTCAAAGTACATAACACACAACGGTGCCCAAGGTCTCTGATCAACATACCACTCAACGACACTCACAACAACATGCCAATAGTAAACGACACATCAACATATCAACAAAACATAATGACAACACCTGATCATTTTGATGAGATGCAGGACTTAAGTAAACATAATGAGAACGTGGCTTGTGAAAATAAGACAATAACAACAAAGGGGGGAAGAAGGATCAATATGAGGCCAAATGAAATAAAAAGAATCAATCACCAAATCAACTCAAATCATAACACGCTTAAAATAGCAAACAGGCAAACTAACAGTGACCGTAATGGTGAACCGAGAAACATGTTGAGAACTATGACCATAAACTTTCAAAGTTTAATTCCAAAACTACCGGAATTTTGGAAATTGATATCAGAAATAAAACCAGACATAATCATAGGTACGGAAACATGGCTACATACCGAAATAAAGGACAGTGAAATATTTCCACCAGAGACATATTTCAACGTGTTCAGGAAAGACCGAGAAGATAGGTATGGTGGGGTGCTGGTTGCAACAACAACGAACCTCTCAGTATTAAAGCTTGACATTCAAACAAAATCAGAATCGGTGATCGTAAATATCAAAACAGAACAAGGCCTACTCACTGTGGGCGCTATGTATAGAACACCTTCAAACTCAACTATGGAACAAATGACTGAGATAACACGCTGTATTGATAGCCTAGACCCGAAAAATGTACTCTGGTTAAGCGGAGACCTGAACCTACCTGATATCAATTGGGAACAAGAAAAAATAATCAGTTACCAATATCCTTCATTTATAAAACAAGCATTTATTAACAAATTGCAAGATTTTGGCCTTAGTCAAATAAACAAAAATCCAACAAGGGGTACAAATATCCTCGACTTATTTATCACAAATCGACCAAATTTAATTGTCAAGTGTACAACCATTCCAGGCATTAGTGACCATGACATTCTCATCACGGAAAGCACTATCAAAGCAAACAAAATAACAAAAAAATCACACCCTATTACTATTTGGAAAAAGGCAAATATCGCCGAAATGCGGACAGAAACACGTCTTTTTAGTGAAAACATAATTAATCAACATCTAGAAAGCACTGAGGATGTTTGGACTGCCATCAACGACCACCTAAACAAAATGATGACCAAACATGTACCAACGAAGAAAAGCTCAAGGAAATTTCACCAACCATGGATAAACACCACCGTCAAACGATTATCTAGACGGAAACAAAAGGCATGGAGCAGAGCGAGAAAGTCCAACAGTAAGAAAGACTGGTACAATTATGCCCGACTGAAAAAAGAAACACAAAAAGAGAGTAGAAAGGCCTATCATAATCATGTTAAGGAACTTGTTAGTGAAGACTCAAACAAAAAGCTCTGGAAATTTATAAAAAGTAGGAGGTGCGATTCGGTTGGTATAGCGCCCCTTGAGCATGATCGTGTATTATACTCTGATGCAAAGGAAAAAGCAGACATACTTAATAACCAATTCTGCTCTGTTATTGCTTCAAAAGCTCATACCAAAATTACCACTCAACAACTACAAGGCGAAGAAAACGATTCCAACACTATGGCTGAAATCAATGTGACAGTAGAGGGCGTTTCCAAACTCCTCGCCTCTCTAGATCCAAAGAAAGCATGTGGCCCAGACAAAATACCATCCCGTCTCTTAAAGATATTGAGTAACGAATTTGCACCTGCCCTCACACATTTGTTCAAACTCTCTCTTGAAACGGGAGACATACCAATTGTTTGGAAGCACGCTCTTGTCCAACCCATCTACAAGAAAGGTGATAGAA
>NC_088367.1:44313999-44336499 GCF_034508935.2 Berghia stephanieae
ATAAAGGAAATGATACATCTACTTACTCATACAGATGCTGTGCACATTCCTTCACTGACTTGGTCCGTTTGCCTGAATCGGAGTAACTGAATCCTGTATCCATCTGTAATACATAAAGAGTGGTTCTCCTAAATTCACCAACTCCATTTTTCCCCCTAATGTCAGATATTGAGGATTATTTCCCCTAAATTTTCTCATTCGGTCTATTATTTTTTTTTTCATATTTAAACTTCACATTCTCACAAATCTAAGGAAATTCATGTACCCATTGTCATTGATGCTTAAAATAAAGTTTACGTTTCAATCATGGCCTATCAGAGAGTCAAGGCCTGGTCGCCTGCGTCTTGAGCCGGGATGGTTAAGGCCATTGACTAGCGCTATGTAGTGTGTAGGCAGTGAGTTAGTGAGATTTAGCAAAGACCGGTATAGTTACGTCATGGTTTTAATATATTTCATGGATATGAAAATTTCAACAAGTAGATAAATCGCCTTAACGAGTTTTGGAAAACCAGCCTTCATAATATTATATCGTGGTTTGGAGGTTAACTGGTTCTATCTCTATATTTGTTCAAATTGAGAAAATTTGATTTAAAGTTTATTTTTTGTTAATAACTAACTAGGCCATCTATATATAAACTTCAACCACTCTATTATACAAAGTTTATGCGTCAATTTTCCGATTTGAACCATTTTTGTCAGATAAAGCTTTTATTTAAATCTTGATTGTAACACATGTGATATCTCAAAATTTTCCAAAAGTGAATACAGAACCAGTTAATCCTCAGCCAACAATAATATTGTGTCAGCGCATGACATAATCAGTCGAAACTTGAAACTTTTGGATTTGCATTTTTCTGCATTTTCTGAAAGAATATGTTCCCCAGAGTATTTTAATCTTTATTTTAAGTAAACCGGGTGGTTTTGATGAAGTTATGGTCAGATGTATGGGAAAGGTATCCAGCAACTTTTCTCAAACTTCATACTTTTTCAACTTGACTCGCTGTAAAAATATTTAGAAGCTTAGATATTTCCAAAAGACGTACAAAAAGGGTTCATTTAATCATTTATGACAAGAACTCATTTTTGATTTAAATAATTGACCTTCTAACTAAACTTGGCAATATCTCAGTTCAAATCTTTTCACCATCCGACTGATTATGTCATTCACTGTACTGTAACATATATCAAAGTTACGCTGGTCCAATACACACCTGTAATTACAATACTGATTTTACTAGTGCTGGTCGATCAGCTGATAGAATGGAAGATGTGCATGGGATGGATGGATTCAGCAAGCAAAAAAATGACACTTTGGCCTGCCTTAGTAAAACATTATTTGACATGCTAGATATATTTTGGGATTGCCTTAGGAAGGCGGCTTCTCTTTGATCTTTTTATCCAAATAGAAAACTTTTATTCGCAAATATAAGCGAATACTACTACTACTACTACTACTACTACTACTACTACTACTACTACTACTACTACTACTACTACTAATAATAATAATAATAATAATAATAATAATAATAATAATAATAATAATAATGAGAAGAAGAAGAAGAAGAAGAAGAAGAAGAAGAAGAAGAAGAAGAAGAAGAAGAAGAAGAAGAAGAAGAAGAAGAAGAAGTAGTAGTATGAAGTCAACTTACCAGGTCGTCTATAAAAATAACATCATAGAGATTGGTCCAAGCAACATCTCTCAATGTAACTGTAAAGAATACAAAAAAACAAACAAATACACGGGGGGGGGGGTTGATTAAGAGAGAAAGAGAGACAGAGAGAGAGAGAGAGAGAGAGATGGATATATATATATATATATATATATATATATATATATTTATATATATATATATATATATATATATATATATATATATATATATATATATATATATATAAAATCAAAGACCGTGAAATAGTAGTGCTAAACTTTTTGATAAAAGGAGATATTTGTAAACATTTTAAGTATAATTATTATTACTCCTGGTAATAATAATTATACTTAAAATGTTTATATATATATATATATATATATATATATATATATATATATATATATCCCACTCTCTGCCTCTCTCTCTCTCTCCTCTCTCTCTCTCTGCTTCTCTCTCTCTCTCTCTCTCTAACTATATATATATATATATATATATATATATATATATATATATATATATATATCCTCCTCTGTAAAGCGACCAATATTCCTCGTAGAGGGGTTAAGACACTCAATTAGTAGTATATCCCCAAAAACATTGAAAATTACAATCTTTACATTAAACTGTAAAAGTAGAAGATCTATACTTAAAGTTACTGATGCTCGTCTTCGCCTAATAAATTGAAGCTTACAATCCAACACTTACCGTTATATTTTACTCATGACACCATAAATATACATTTTGTTCAACTTTTTTGTCCCATAAGATGACGCACATACACAAATTCACCCCTCTCCCCCACAGACATACATGCACACACACACACACACACACACACACACACACATATATATATATATATATATATATATATATATATATATATATATATATATATATAACAAAAAAGAAAACAATGAACAACACAGCAACTCTGGACCATATTTGAAAACAATAAGTTTCATCAATGATGAATAATAGATATTTAATAATGTTTAAAAATCCAAATGGATATAGATATGTATAAACTAACATCACAATTTTGTAGTAAAGAAAGGATAAAGTTTGTAAGGTTTCTACTGTTTGTTTACATATAAATATGTGTATAACGGGTATTCTTTCATGTCGGGTTGTTTGATTCATTATGTTTAAAAATTTTGGATCATAAATAATAAGTTTAAATGCAACCATTTACGTCTTGTGAATGGTATATCAAACATAAAATAAATTTAACGGAGCAGGAAAATGTACAGTTATGAAAACAAATACAAAGTTATGGTAAGACTTGAAGAAAACGGAACATAGACTAAAAATAAAATTAATCAGTAGATGTTTTGTTAATCCAACACAATACCATTCCCACACTTTCCTCCCCGCTAGTGGTTCCATAAGATCACATGGCGGAACGCTGAGTTCCGCCTCTAATATAATATAGTAGAACTCTGTGGTCAATATATATGCATGGGAAACAACTCCGTATCGCTTGGATCTTATCTTATCATATTATTGAGTTATGTCCCTTTCGCAGCAGACCGCTGCCACCTATAGATAGTATGCAGATGACGTCACTCAGGCCTTTGTTATTGTTTTTTGCCATCCGCGTTTGTGAGTTGTTCTCACTAAACTGTATTAACCAGACTATAAAAGTTCATGGTTACACATAGTTTGTGTGTTGGTCCGTTATACTTCCGGATGGCAATGTTATGAGCTTCTTTGCCAAGCGCATTCTATCTATATTATGAGGAATAAAGGCAGCATGTTCTTTATCCGCGTGTGGGTACAAGATGATCCCAACCTAGTTCACAAAAGACTACTACAAGGGATCCACTCAATTTCGTTTGTTTTTATTTTTTTAAGGGTTTTAAGGAGCTTGTATCACATTAAGGTCATATCAGCGCCAGTAGTTAGGGAGAAAATGGGTTAGAAAAAGTTCTGTAATACGCTTCAACAGTCGTGACGTCACTTTCTCCGTAATGACGCAGAGTAGCTTAGTAGCTGACTCTAAACTATCGGAACAATGGCGGAAGCCTTTATGAAATATTTCTCCGACGAGCATAAAAGTGTATCCAGAGGGAAAAAAAAAACATAAATCTGATCATGTTTTGACTTTTACACATTCTGATCAGAAGACATATATGAAAAGTTCTAGCTAGCATGAAGAATAAAAAGTATCAATTTTCTTTGTTTAGAACCACGATGGCCGCCGTTGCCGGGCGACGTGACATCAGACTATTGAATCCAATTTCGTTTTTTTTTTTTGGTTTGTTTGTTTGTTTTTTGTTTTGTTTTTTGTTGTTGTTGTTTTTTTAAGGATTTTCGGCGCCTGCAACACATTAAGGTCATATCAGCGCCAGTAAAAAGGAAAGAAAATGGATTAGTAACAAGTTCTAGAATTACAATCAGAGCACCCAAGAACAGGTAAGACAAAGGGGAATTGGTTCAAATAGGAAACAGATGAAGATTCCAAGAGCACACCATCAAAATACTTGGTTTTGAGATCACCTAAATGTCTCATTCAACCACAAGCATATTTCCCCACCAAGAGGAATACACTCAACTGTTTACAATTCATTTTTGTAATATGTAAATATAACATAATTCAGTGCATAACAGAGAGATGATTTACAAGGAAAAAATTATCATCTCCCAAAACTAACTATGCATTTGACTGTTTCTCTCCCAGCTAGGGAGTCCAGTGCCGGGCAAAACCAAGTAATTTATTTCCAAGACAAAGACAGAAAGCATGTTGGAAAGAAGATAAAGGGGGATAAAAGACACAGTAAGTGCGTCCCTGCCCACTATGATAGCCATTCAATTTCATTAATTAAACAGTCCAACATAGGATTGTACCAATGTGCACTCATTTGCAGGTCTGATAACCCAATTCTTTATGGGCTCATTGTTGTAATGGAAATCTCAGAAAAACGATGCAAAATATTGTCAATTACAACAATGTTAATTAAACAAGGGCCATAAGTGGGTTCGGACGTCAGACCTGCATATGCGTACACGTCGGACTGCACCCTATGTTCCTCTGTATTTAGCGTTGACACGGCTACGTACACGAGCTATTTCAATCATAAAACTGTAACCATCTGCTCTCTACAGAAGGAACGAAATTGACGTCACTCAGCTCCTTGTTATTGTTTTTAGCCAGGCATTTTTATGATTAGTTCTCACTAAATTCAATCAATCCGACTAGAAACGTTCAAGATTATAAATACAATAAATAAAATAAATTAAATTCCCTTTATGCATCCCATAGGGGAAATCTGTCTCTCGGGAGACTGGAATAACCCAGGCGTCAGCCGCAGCGCAGCGCCACAAATTGAGCTAAGGCGAGGAGACGTGCACAGAGCAGCGGGTATTCCAACTCGGTACCTTTAGGGTACGAAGCAAAGACCGCGTACAGGTGAGCCACGCTCGCAGCCCCATACATAGTTTTGTGTGTTGGACGTTATATCCGGCTGGTAGATGTGTGAGTATTTTTTCCTAAACGCACAGCATCAATAATTGGGGGGGGGGGGGGGGGGGAACCGATTTCTCAGTTGGTATAACACTCGCTTCACACGCAAAGGCACCGAGATCGATCCCGGGTATACCCCCCCCCCACTGTCCACCCAGCAATGAATGGGTAGCTGAGTCTCGTTAGATTTGGCGGATAGTACTTTGCGATAGATTAGCGTTCTATCCTAAGGATAGCAAACAATTGCTACTCTCCTTTTCACGCTATAGATAGTATGCAGATGACGTCACACAGGCCTTTGTTATTGTTTTTGCCATCCGCACTTGTGAGTTGTTCTCACTAAACTGTATTAACCAGACTATAAAAGTTCATGGTTACACAGAGTGTGTGTGTTGGTCCGTTATACTTCCGGATGGCAATGTTGTGAACTCCTTGGCCAAGCGCATTCTATCTATAGATAGTATGCGCTTGGCTAAGAAGCTCATAACATTGCCATCCGGAAGTATAACGGACCAACACATAAAACTGTGTATCCATGAACATTTATAGTCAGGTTAATACAGTTCAGTGAGCATTACTCATAAACGTGGATGGCAAAAAACAATAACAAAGACCTGAGTGACGTCATCTTCGAACTATCTATAGAAACCGGGATAAACTCCGGCTCTATGAGCCGAATGGCTCTGAAGCACTACTACAGCATCAGTAATACTCAGTGACCACGCCTAGCCATCGTTACCATACTATAGCCTGACACTAGAACCCTTTAGGACTTATTGTTTGAGGTCTCTTTTAGGTTTGTGCAGCGTCTAGTGAGTTTTCGCTAGTAAAGTTCAAGGAAACAAGTGGTCCCATTGGTTGCACTATTGAATACAACTCACGATTTAATTTGTTTTCTTTTGTGGCCAAAGACTGGCATTTTGACGTCATTTTTTGTTCAGTGTCAGGCTATTGGTTGACGATGGATACGCTGAAAGACCAAAAATTGACGTCAATATGCCAGTCTTTTGCCACAAAAGAAAACAAATCGTGAGTTGCATTCAATAGTTCAACCAATGAAATAACTTGTTTCCCTGAGCTCTACTAAAGACAACTCACTAGACGCTACACAAACTAAAAAATGACGTCAAACTGCCAGTCCTATAGGGTTCTTGTGTCAGGCAAGATGTTAACGAGGTCGCCTGACCTTGGCCTTCGTAAAGTTATGGCCTGATACTGACCAAAAATTGACGTCAAAATGCCAGTCTTTTGCCACAAAAGAAAACAAATCGTGAGTTGTATTCAATAGTTCAGCCAATGAAATAACTTGTTTCCATGAGCACTACTAACAACAATTCACTAGACGGTGCAAAAACCAAATAATGACGTCAACTGCCAGTCCTATTGGATTTCAGTATCAGGCTATAACATAACGATGGCTACGGCCTGACACTGAAACCCAAAAAGACTGGCATTTTGACGTCATTATCTGTTGGTTTTTGCACCGCCTAGTGAGTTGTCGTAAGTAAAGCTCAAGGAAACAAGTGATCCCATTGGTTGCACTATTGAATACAACTCATGATTTGTTTTCTTTTGTGGCCAAAGACTGATCTATTGACGTAACTTTTTCGTCAGTGTCAGGCTATGATTTTTCGATGGCTGCTGTCAAACTATAGATAGTTCAAAGATGACGTCATTCAAGTCTTTGTTATTGTTTTTTTTTTTTTTTTTTTTGCCATCCGCGTTTATGAGTAATGCTCACTGAACTGTATTAACCAGACCATAAACGTTCATGGATACACACAGATTTGTGTGTTGGTCCGTTATACTTCAGGATGGCAATGTTATGAGCTTCTTAGCCAAGCGCATACTATCCATATTATGTTAACGATGGCTACGGTCGACATGACAGCAATGAGCAATACGACTTACCGGAGCCATCTGGAAATGGCTTGAGGGGTCCAATTTCTTCAAACAGCCCTGTCATGGAGCTGTAACCGGGACCTCCATTCAGCCAAATGATTAGGGGAGCCTCCGATTGGCCTTTATCACCAGCTGGCTTCTTCTGTAACATAAATAAATATTTTTAAAGGGCTTTTATATAGATAGAATGAAGATGACGTCACTCTGTTCTCTGTTATTGTTTTTTGCCATCCATGTTTATGAGTAATTCCCACTTAACTGTATTATCCAGACTATAAAAGTTTATGGTTGCACGGAGCTCTACTTACGACAACTCACTAGACGGTGCAAAAACCAAATAATGACGTCAAACTGCCAGTCCTTTTGGATTTCAGTATCAGGCTATAACATAACGATAGCTCAGGTTGGTCCCATATACTTCCGGATGGCAGTGTTTGGAGCTTCTTTGCCAAGCGCATACTATCTATATCTTGCTGGCGTATAATAATATGAGGCAGCGTGGCTCAGCAGTACGGTCTTTGCTTCGTACCCAAAAGGTAACGAGATCAATCACCCGCCGCTGCTCTGTGATGCCTTGAGCAAGTCACCTAGCCCTAGCTCACTTTGCGGTGCTGCACTGCGGCTGACGCCTGGTTTATTCCAGTCTTCCCTTGGAATAGATCTTAAAGACAAATTTCCCCTGGGGAAGAATAAAGGGAATTTTATTTTATTTTTATTTTTTTTTATTATCAATAGAGAAACGTTTACCAGTCCCAAGCGGGTGAAGTACCAGAAGAACAGGTGATAGGACGATTTCTCTCCCACAGATATGTAGCCTGCCCAGCTGTCCAGATCATCACTTTCCTTCAGATGTGGTATGGTCACGCGGCTTGCTTTTTGGGCTGCAGATTAGGTCAATATCATTAAAATGGGCATGATCTATAGATAGAATGAAGTTGACATCACTCAGGTTTTTGTTATTTGTTTTTTGCCATCCGCGTTTATGAGTAATGCTCACTGAACTTTATTAACCCGACTATAAACGTTCATGGATACACACAGTTTTGTGTGTTGGTCCGTTATTCTTCCGGAAGGCAATGTTATGAGATTCTGTGTGTATCCATGAACGTTTATAGTCGGGTTAATAAAGTTCAGTGAGCATTACTCATAAACGCGGATGGCAAAAAAAAAAAAAAAAAAAAAAAAAAAAAAAAAAAAAAAAAAAAACAATAACAAAGACCTGAGTGACGTCATCTTCGAATTATCTATAGATAGTATGCGCTTGGCTAAGAAGCTCATAACATTGCCATCCGGAAGTATAACGGACCAACACACAAAACTGTGTGTATCCATGAACGTTTATAGTCAGGTTAATATAGTTCAGTGAGCATTACTCATAAACGCGGATGGCAAAAAACAATAACGAAGACCTGAGTGACGTCATCTTCGAACTATCTATATTAAGTTTCCTTGTGCTCGAGGTCATTGGTCAAATTGCAAAGTGTGCTCAAAGTGACCCACTTAGTGAAAAGCGTTCACAGCTTTTTAAATATATAACATCACGATTGGTCATTTGATTCAGCTTGACACATGGGTATGTTTATAACATTTGTAAACAAAGCGGCGTGTTTACATTTGTTAAGAAATATCCAATCGTTGGACAGCAACACATCATGTGATTCATGACCTGGTTGGACGAGGACATGAATATAGATAGTATGCAGATGACGTCACTCAGGCCTTTGTTATTGTTTTTGCCATCCGCGTTTGTGAGTTGTTCTCACTAAACTGTATTAACCAGACTATAAAAGTTCATGGTGACACAGAGTTTGTGTGTTGGTCCGTTATACTTCCGGATGGCAATGTTGTGAACTCCTTGGCCAAGTGCATTCTATTTATAGATCGCTTCCAATATCATAATGTAAATGTTGCTGCTCGAAGCTCGAAGAAATAAATAACAATGTAAAACCGAATGTAAGCTTCAATTTAATATACGAAAACAGATCAAATGGACCTTTCGTGTGGTTTCCCCTTTATCAACAACACAGGATGAATGAAACACTACAGACGAATGAGTTGTAGTGGCGTCGTTACTCATTCGTCTGTGGTGTTTCATTCATCCTGTTTTGTTGATAAAGGGGAAATTCGAAACGTTTATTTTATCTGTTTTCGTATATTCAATTGAAGCTTACATTCAATTTCACATTGTTATTTATTTATAATATCATATCATATCATATCATATCATATATCAGTAATAGGGCTTAAAAAATCGACCAAGTGTTCCTTAAAACATAATTGACAATATTAAATCAAAAATAATTTTAAAAATCATAAAATCATAAAACCATAAAATCATAAAATCGTATAAATAAAATCATATTATGACAAACCGCCTAAAAACGGAAATATGCAGGGGTGATCAAGAGACCATAGATGAATTAAAAACTTAAAAACATCAGAAAAAATGTTTTTCGGTTCTTTTTTTTTTTTTTTGTTATTTGTTTTTTGTTGTTGTTTGTCTGGTTATTGTTTTTTTTTTTGTTTGTTTTTTTAAAAAGCTAATTTAACTTCAAGAACAAATCTATTTAAAATTTTCAGTTAAAAACAAATCGAAACTGAATTTTCTTTATAATGTTTTATTGTTTGTCTTTGTTTTGTTTTTTTTAATTTTTGTTTTGTTTTGTTTTGTTTTTGTTCCGTGTGTGTGTCACAGTAAAGGTTGTTCACAATTATCTTATTAAATTTTATTTTATTAAGAACTGAATTCATCTCACTCCAGTTATATTTCGGTAGGCTTAGATAAACGTTACCTTCTAATATTAGATCGTCTTTCCTTTTATAGCCTTCCCTCGAATTAATTTCTAATTAGTGAATACTTTTCGTTCTACATTCTGTCACGTAGCCACTTATTATAAAAGCTGATAGGTCTAACATTCGACACTCACTTCTCTTCCCAATCTATGCCGGACGGCCAGTCGCTCTATTCCTTCTATATACTGGAAGATTTTTATCTTTTGGGACTTTGTAGATATTATATCTACACCATTAAGACGCCGGAGCTTTTAACTTTGATTGTATAATCTTCAAGGATCAAACCCGAGCCCGCTGTCAAAGGATTACATATTAACCCCTTACCAATTGCCTGGAAGTGGAATTTTACGAGTCCGATCCTGTTATCAGAGGAATAGATCATCCAAGCCCATCAACTGCCTGGAAACGTAAACTTACGAACCTGACATATTATCATAAGTTACGTAAAATATTCATATCTCTATTTGTAACTGCCACGATCACTGTTTATCTCTTTTAATTAAATTTCATCATTATTTTTATTTCATTGTAAACAAATCGTTAATTGTTTTTCATTTATAGTAACTTGTAAATTCTGGGGCCTCACTCTACATATATCTTTATGCATAGTCAAGTAGCTCTTTACTCACTTGAGACCATGACAGTGTGCATGTATGTGTGAATGTACACAGTGAATTTATATTATGTGTATACGACATGTGCATTTGTGTAATATGTATAGATAGTTCGAAGATGACGTCACTCAGGCCTTTGTTATTGTTTTTGCCATCCGCGTTTGTGAGTTGTTCTCACTAAACTGTATTAACCTGACTATAAAAGTTCATGGTTACACAGAGTTTGTGTGTTGGTCCGTTATACTTCCGGATGGCAATGTTGTGAACTCCTTGGCCAAGCGCATTCTATCTATATGTATTTACAGTGTGTATGGATATGTGTGTGTGTGATTGGATGCATGTGAGCTTGTGTTCGTGTGTCCAAATCTGCCGTATGTAATGTTTTTACAGATGATCTATGTGAAGCGTTTCGAAGCTTCGGCAAAAACGTTATTTAAATGTACAATTTATTATAATTGTTATTGTTGTTGTTGTTATTATTATTATTATTATTATTATTATTATTATTATTATTATTATTATTATTATTATTATTATTATTATTATTATTATCATTATTATTATTATTACATATTATCATCATCATCATCATTATTATTATTATTATTATTATTATTATTATTATTATTATTATTATTATTATTAGTAGTAGTAGTAGTAGTAGTAGTAGTAATAGTAGTATTAGTAGTAGTAGTATCACCATCATGATCATCATCATTATTATGGGACATGATAATTATAATGTGTAACTACGTTTTTCATCCGTCTTACCGTCCTCTCTCCGTCCATTCACGAGGTATGGCGTCAGATAAACAGCACCGCCAGATGGCATTTCTGATGCTTGAGCCATCTGATGGATTGAAAATAGATACAACTATTTATATTATTATAGCGCATTCCCATGGTTTACCGTGCTCTATCGTAGCCATCGTAAACTTATAGCCTGACACTGACCAAAAAATGACGTCAAAATGCCAGTCTTTGGCCACAAAAGAAAACAAATCGTGAGTTGTATTCAATAGTTCAACCTCTGGGACCACTTGTTTCCATGAGCTCTACTAACGACAACTCACTAGGCGGTGGAAAAAACCAATTAATAACGTCAAAATGCCAGTCTTTTTGGGTTTCAGTGTCAGGCTATAGATAGTATGCGCTTGGCCAAGGAGTTCACAACATTGCCATCCGGAAGTATAACGGACCAACACACAAACTCTGTGTAACTATGAACGTTTATAGTCAGGTTAATACAATTTAGTGAGAACAACTCACAAACGCGGATGGCAAAAACAATAACAAAGGCCTGAGTGACGTCATCTTCGAACTATCTATAACCTAAACGATGGCCACAGTTCTATGCGTTTCACAATGCTGGATTTATGGGAGAACTTCCGTAGTTTCACAAAACTTTTATTATATTACTTAACTCACTCAACTCTAACACCGACTATATCCGTAGTTTACCCGAGTTACCTTTACCCCATGCTTATTTATTACAATTTTTCTGAGTCAAATAATTATAGGCGTAGAATCAAAGCTGATGTCTTTAGTTTTTACATGTTCATGATAGTTGAATTAATCTATCTATGAACATGTTCATTTTTAATACATTTTTTTTCCAATTTTTAAAAGTAGCAAAATCTTTAGGATTGAGTGAGTTAATATTTTAGCCATTACGGTTACAATGTCCAATAAATATTACTATTAATTTAAGATATGTTTCATATTTAGATATGAGTGTGTGTGATTTTTCTAATTTCAAAAACATTTTTGCCGGGTCGGTTGTCGTTTACGACTCCCGCCGACGCCATTATTACTTACTGTTTTTCCTATATGGTGCGTCTATGTGGTCTAGTTGTATGACAATCGCTTTCGGATCGGAAGGTCCTGGGTTCGAGCCTCGCGCTTGGCGCATAGTTGAGTCCTTGGAAAAGGCTTCGGGTGTAAAATCAGTACTTGGCCGTTAACAACGTTGTCTTTGTCCGAAAAATTGTAATATCGCCTAACAGGCGCCATGTCCCGTCCTACATGTTAAATGTTGCTGTTGACCAGGGACCCCTTGTAAAGCGCTTTGGGCACATTTAATGGATATTGCGCTATATAAAGCTCACTTTTTTTCTATCAGTTTCGATAGTGTTAGTGATGTTTTATTATGTTTCATCGGGTTTAGTATCTTTAATTAGGGTTGAGGGGTCTCCTCCGATGGTAATAATTTAAAAATTCCCTCTTTAGGCGTATTGTGAAACTACGGAAGTCCTTCCCGATTTATTTACTCTACATGCCATATATAACCCTATTTCCATTTCATAAAGTGCAAGTCTCCTGTTAGGCGTCGACTTTTCTACTGACACTATTATAAAATGCGACTCACCGTCTCAAAACGTTATCATGTCGTAATGACCAAGTACTGGAAATTCATAATAATATTTTGATAAAGGGGAAATCCGAAACGTTCACATTTTCTGTCTTCGTTGATTAAATTGAAGGGAGTAGTCTGTCCACAAGTTCCTAGTAATGAAAGGCAAAAGACCCATTGGAAAAAAAAATACAAAAAATACCCCCCCCCCCCCCCTCCCCACTTCCCAAATCCCTATCCCCCATCTTTTATATTGACATAAATAATATAATAAATAATCTCTTTTAAAAATAACATTAGATAACATTAAATAAAGCGAAACCACTGATTAGGAACTTGCGTAAAAACGGGAGGCCTTCCGAAACTCCTACATCCCCAGTATTTTTTAATATATATATATATATATATATATATATATATATATATAATATACTGTTGTATCAAGGGGTTTGGGAGGGGGGAGACTTTTTTAAAAAACAGTTTCGCCCCTTCCAAACCCCCTACTAGAACATTAAAAAAAAAAAAAAAGAATGCTGGGGGTGTAGGAGCTTTCGGAAGGCCTCCCGTAAATACAGGCGAATTGACGCTTCCATTCTGGGTCTTATTGTTATTTATATGTAGGGGCAAACATCTAATTAATAAAAAAAAACTTGAGCTTTTATATAGCACAATATCCACAAAACGTTCTCAAAGCGCTTTACAAGGGGTCCCTGATCAACAGCAACACTTAACATGTAGGAGGAGACAAGATAACTGTTATGCGATATTTCAATGTTTTTCCCCGACATAGATAGACAACGCTTTTAACGGCCAGGTAATCATTGTATACATGAGTACGGTGAGAGAATGTGAATAAGGAGCGTCTTCCAAGAACTATGCGCCGAACGAGGCTCAAACCAAGGACCTTCCTATCCTTCTATCTGGGAACATTGACCAATAGATAGTATGCAGATGACGTCACTTAGGTCTTTGTTATTGTTTTTTGCCATCCGCGTTTATGAGTAATGCTCACTGAACCTTATTAACCCGACTATGGATACACACAGTTTTGTGTGTTGGTTCGTTATACTTCCGGATGGCAATGTTATGAGCTTCTTAACCAAGCGCATACTATCTATACATACCTCTCGAGATAAATTATTATCCTTGTCTTAAAATAGATATAGAACACAAAACAAGCTCCTCGAATTTTACACACTTTTACTGCAATGTTGTGTTTTGTTAACACAAAATAATCGGAGAGATTGACTCACTCCTTCATTACACGTTTTTCAGTGTAGTTTCACGGATAACCAACACACAGCACACTCAATATATACATCCGATAGGTCAGTTTTATTATGTAATAGGCCAATGCTACCAGAAGAATAACAATGTTTGGCGATGCAAAGTACACATCAGACTCGAGTTTGTGATTATATTTATATTATTTCACGAATAGCCACACAGCGCAGACTCAACATTCATCCGATAGGCCAGTTTTATTATTGAATTGGTCAACAGTCAACAATGTTCCCAGAAGAAGAAAAAAAATTGTTTGGCTATGCAAAGTAAAAATCAGACTCGAGTCATGTGATTATCATTCGTACGAGCACAGACTACTTGGACTGGGTGCACGAGAACTAAGGAGACTGATAAGCGTTCTGTACTTATATTAGAGACTTTGCGTGAACGGGGCCGATAAGAGACTAGACAACGATTGTGATTGTTTGGAAGCTTTAAGGGGAGGGGCGACACCTGAAATATCGATTTTTGGGTCAAAATATAAAATTTCAGTTGTTTGTTTATTATGAAAGAACAATCATTTTTTCACATATTTTCAGCACTGAGATGGTGATTTGGATAATATAAAGTTTGTAAATCGTCTTTCATAAGCATGGAAATCGACATGAAAATACCAAACTTTTCAATTTTTTATGAAAATTCAACTGAAAATAATAGGACTGAAAAGCATTATAATCCATATCGATGTTGTAAATTTTGATATCGATAGTTTAGTCTACTCTTTGCCCGTCAAGTTGACACGGTTTCAGTCTCATAAATATCACAATATGGGCAGGGAAGAGGTTTAGAAACTGTTAGTCGCAAACAAAGATTTTGTGTCAAACAGCTGATAAGAGGTCAAGTTGTCAGGTAAATACAAGGTGATCACGAATGGTGCGATCTGATTGGCTGACCTTGTTCTCGACCTCTGACTCCGCGCCAGGGATTGGATGTTGAGTCAGGGTGAAAGTTCGGAAAAATGAGTGGAGCAGGCACTTATGTTGGTAACAACAAGATATGAAGTGAGTAGAAAAGTGCCAGAAGACAATAGAGAATAAAAATTATTCGCGGCGGTGGTGGGGTTCGAACCTGCGACCTTATTGGTACGACAACTCCGCCTGGCAGGTGAGAGCGTGGCTCTACCGTGTGAGCTATCCACGAACACAAAAATATTCGTTTCAAACCCGAGTCATTTCTAGATCCCTCTCTCACCCACTTCTTGAGATCGCCGATTCGTTCGCCACCATCGCGAAGTAATTTTTGACCAGCAGTTAAGCTTAATAGCCAATATTCTCAACACAAACATATAACATAGAAACGATTGAGACATTGAGTATGCTCCGGTGTATGGGGTGAATTTTTAATTCAGAAAAGTGAGTGGAGCAGGCACTTATGTTGGTAACAACAATATATGAAGTGAGTAGAAAAGTGCCAGAAGACAATAGAGAATAAAAATTATTCGCGGCGGTGGTGGGGTTCAAACCTGCGGCCTTATTGGTACGACAACTCCGCCTGGCAGGTGAGAGCGTGGCTCTACCGTGTGAGCTATCCACGAACACAAAAATATTCGTTTCAAACCCAAGTCATTTCTAGATCCCTCTCTCACCCACTTCTTGAGATCGCCGATTCGTTCGCACACCACCATCGCGAAGTAATTTTTGACCAGCAGTTAAGCTTAATAGCCAATATTCTCAACACAAACATATCTTTCTACTCACTTCATATCTTGTTGTTACCAACATAAGTGCCTGCTCCACTCACTTTTCTGAATTAAAAATTCACCCCATACACCGGAGCATACTCAATGTCTCAATCGTTTCTATGTTATATGTTTGTGTTGAGAATATTGGCTATTAAGCTTAACTGCTGGTCAAAAATTACTTCGCGATGGTGGTGTGCAAACGAATCGGCGATCTCAAGAAGTGGGTGAGAGAGGGATCTAGAAATGACTTGGGTTTGAAACGAATATTTTTGTGTTCGTGGATAGCTCACACGGTAGAGCCACGCTCTCACCTGCCAGGCGGAGTTGTCGTACCAATAAGGTCGCAGGTTCGAACCCCACCACCGCCGCGAATAATTTTTATTCTCTATTGTCTTCTGGCACTTTTCTACTCACTTCATATCTTGTTGTTACCAACATAAGTGCCTGCTCCACTCACTTTTCTGAATTAAAAATTCACCCCATACACCGGAGCATACTCAATGTCTCAATCGTTTCTATGTTATATGTTTGTGTTGAGAATATTGGCTATTAAGCTTAACTGCTGGTCAAAAATTACTTCGCGATGGTGGTGTGCGAACGAATCGGCGATCTCAAGAAGTGGGTGAGAGAGGGATCTAGAAATGACTTGGGTTTGAAACGAATATTTTTGTGTTCGTGGATAGCTCACACGGTAGAGCCACGCTCTCACCTGCCAGGCGGAGTTGTCGTACCAATAAGGTCGCAGGTTCGAACCCACCACCGCCGCGAATAATTTTTATTCTCTATTGTCTTCTGGCACTTTTCTACTCACTTCATATCTTGGTGAAAGTTCGCCTCTCTTACTATTATATTTTACTACGATTTGTTTACATTTCGATTGATTAGTTGTTTTATCAAATTTTGACACGTATTCACGTTAATTATCTCTAAATATTTCCAATTTTTACTGGATTATTATAACTACACCTAAAGTGACCAAAAAATTCAAACGTTGGCAACAGTTATTTGCTACAAAAGCCAAGAAAGCAAGAAAGTTATGATGGCTCGTGGTTGACCCGTGGCCACAAATCTTTGATTGTAATGTGGTGTGGGGTAGTAGTAGTATGATAAAGCGATTCCAAGCAATGCCACAGCGGAAAGAAATGAGATGGGCTATTCTTGCTGGTCTTTACCACGGTTATTCCACCAATGACTTCCCTCAACATAGGTATTGTCCTCCTGAACCGGACTCCAGATGCTTTTATAATACTATATATTGCTGCCAATGTGTATCCTGTTGACACAAGCAGCGTGTAAATACACCTTTAAATTTTGATTTGCTTCATGAGCACTTGAAGCCTGTATATGCTTTGTTGAAGTGTTGTGAGATGAAGACAACACAAAATCCAAACGAAAGGTTTCATAATTCTGTTTGGTCAAGATGCCATAAAACATACTTCCATTCCCTAAAAAAAGTTGAGTTTGGTGCAGAGTATAATTTTGGTCCAACAGAAATAACATCCCTGAAAGTGTCTTTGGGCATCGGTGGACTGGGAGAACACTCCCAGATGTTGAGTCAGCAAGCAGAGTCAAAAAGACTTGACCAGAGCATAAGGGTTGCTCAACATAAAGAGAAAAAAAGACGCAAAATGAAAGCTCAGACCCGTGAAAAAGCCCAGAGGGAGGCAGAAAAAGAACACGGGGGACCCTCATACGGTGCTGGTATGTTATGAACTGGTTGTACGGTTTTGTCTTATTATTTTCATTCATTGTTATCTTTGATCTCGTTTTTCTCAAAATGACATTTTTTAACACTATTTTTTATCTTATTTTGTCATTTATCAATCAATTTGTTTAAAACTTTGCATGTCAAGAGCTATAGTGATTATCTAAAATCATACAGAAGGAATTTTAAATATCTGTATTATTTTTTGAAAAATTGACATTTTTATGTCAAAAAAACATGATTTTTATCATACCGAAAAAGTTTTTTTTTTTTTGAAAATTTATGAATAAAAATCTAATAAAAATATTTAAAAAAATGCTCTGTATTTTTTAAAAATAATATACAAATATACAACCATGCAAAATTTCAAGAAAATTCCATGGAAAGTTATTGAGAAAGTAACCTTTTAAAATAGCACCCAGAGAAGAGTAAAATCCAAGATGGCGGCCGTCACCATGGCAACCGGACACGCCCACCGAAATAAATCACATGGTTAGAATCCATTGGTCATAGGCAATGTCCCAATATAAAAAGATATTGGATATAATCATTATTCTTGAAAATAGTTTCAGGTGTCGCCCCTCCCCTTAACTCTGACCACTTTATGATATCCGAAATGCTATTGTCGTCCAACACTTTTCATTATATACACAAAAATTACTGCATAAGCGGCACAAGTAATGTAAAAAATTTAAAGTATGCCGACGATACCGCCATTCAGGCTTTATAACAACCGGAGATGATGTATTGAATTATTATAGCGAAATTTAAAGTTTGTTGAATGTTGTGATAATTAATTGATAATAACTATCTACAACTTAATGTAAAGAAAACTAAAGAAATTATATTTGATTTTAGGAAAGATTGTAACATATACTAAAATACAATTATTAAAAACGAAAATGTGGATAGGGTAGAGGTTGTATAAATATCTCGGTATAATTGTCAATGAAGGATTAGACTGGCCAAATCATCCGTGAAAAGTACTAAATAAGATGAAGACAATATAATTTGTGTTGATGAGGAGACTGTACTCCATAAATGTCGAAAAAAGCAATGTTATCTTTGTTTTATAAATCGTGTATTTAAGTCTCTTTTGTTTCTGCTTGGATGGAAATTGTAAACAATTTGAAGTAATAAAAATAAATATAATTATAAAACATACCAGTCGAATGTTAGGAAATGATGTATAGAACAATTTTGAAGATTTTCACAAAGATATTGCTTATGTTAATATTAAGAAAATTCAAAGAGTCGAGTCTCACCCTCTGTACAAGTAAGCCACAGGAGTAACAGACTATTTATTACACATGAAAACCAAAAGACAAAGATATTTTAATTCATTTTTACCATCTGGAATACGAAACTTTAGGATGACTTTAATTACATGAAATTTGAAAGATACTAGACTATAATATTTTTTATTTGCTCTAAAATCGATTTATTTATGCATGTTTACATGGTGCTATATTTGCATTATTTATTATTAATTTATGCATTCAAATGCCATGCTCTACTTTTACTCTTTATCAACCAGTGTTCACCGCTGTGTGTCCAATCCTTCCCAATCTATGTTCAAAATGCTATAGATAGAACGAAGATGACGTCACTCAAGCCTTTGTCATTGTTTTTTGCCATCCGCGTTTATGAGTACTTCTCACTAAACTGTATTGACCAGACTATAAACGATCACGGTTATACAGAGTTTTGTGTGTTGGTCCGTTTTACTTCCGGATGGCAATGTTATGAACTCCTTGGCCAAGCGCATTCTATCTATAAATCTGTGGAAATATAACGATGAATGATGTGTAACATTATGATTATGATAATTTGTTCCATTTCTCATGCATATATGACCTCGAGAGGGATCAATAATGTATATCTTATCTTATCTTATATTTTTTCATTCTTAAACAATGGAACTTCCCTTTTTTTTCTTTCTCTCTCTCTCTCTCTCTCTCTCTCTCTCTCTCTCTCTCTCTCTCTCTCTCTCTCTCTCTCTTTTTCTTTCTTTCTCTGTGTGTGTGTGTGTGTGTGTGTGTGTGTGTGTGTGTGTGTGTGTGTGTGTGTGTGAATGTGTGTATGTTTGTGTGTGCAGCTGGGTGGGATAACACTCGCCTTCAGATCGAAAAGTCCTGGTCTCAAGTCACGCTCTGAGCTGTGCAGAGTCCTCGGAAAAAGGCTTTTTACTCACATTCGCTCACCACATTCAGGAGTAGAATGAGTACCTGGCATTGTCTACTGATATATAAGAAGTCACTGGTACCTGGCCATTTACAGTGTTATCTCTGTCGGAAGATATTGTAATATCTCCTAACAGGGCTTGTATAGCGAATTGAGTACGTTTAATGGATATTGATATATATGGTTACACATTTAAAACAATACATTTTTATTAAGTACATCATTAACATAATATATTGACATATATACACACCCACACATATGCACAAGTCTCTCTCTCTCTCTCTCTCTCTCTCTCTCTCTCTCTCTCTCAAAAACATATAACTAGTACAAGGTATCCCACTCTTGGCTCGCACTGTAATAAACGCATGTTACGTAAACGGTACTCACAGCAGAGTTGCCAGTTTGGCATTTTAATACATTTAGTTGATTCTTGTTTTGTTTTGTTTGTTTTGTTGGGTTTTTTTTCCCCGTTATTTTTCTATGCTATATAGATAGAATGCGCTTGGCCAAGGAGTTCACAACATTGCCATCCGGAAGTATAACGGACCAACACACAAACTCTGTGTAACCATGAACTAGATAGAATGCGCTTGGCCAAGGAGTTCACAACATTGCCATCCGGAAGTATAACGGACCAACTCACAAACTCTGTGTAACCATGAACTTTTATAGTCTGGTTAATACAGTTTAGTGAGAACAACTCACAAACGCGGATGGCAAAAACAATAACAAAGGCCTGAGTGACGTCATCTGCATACTATCTATAGTCTGGTTAATACAGTTTAGTGAGAACAACTCACAAACGCGGATGGCAAAAACAATAACAATGGCCTGAGTGACGTCATCTGCATACTATCTATACTAGGAGCTAGTTAATTAGATATACTATTATTCGTTTTCAAAACACGCAATGTTACAATGCTTTTCTTTTTCTTTCCTTTTCTTATCTTTTTTTTTTGTTACACGTTCATATCGAAGCAGAAAAACACAACGCGGTCAACGACCTTAGATCAGTGACTTCTTATATAGATAGTATGCAGATGACGTCACTCAGGCCATTGTTATTGTTTTTGCCATCCGCGTTTGTGAGTTGTTCTCACTAAACTGTATTAACCAGACTATAAAAGTTCATGGTTACACAGAGTTTGTGTGTTGGTCCGTTATACTTCCGGATGGCAATGTTGTGAACTCCTTGGCCAAGCGCATTCTATCTATAGATGAAGTCCTCGCCTTAGAGAGAATAAATGTTCTTTGCTGATGTCATGTTATTTCATGTCTTAACGGGGATTTTTTTCATCACCTTTTATTATCGTTTGTTTTACATAAATGAATGTGTTTATAGATTATATTAATCATATCGGTATGTTGTGTACATGTCAGCCTATTATGATAATGGACCCTTAACGAAATTGTTCCGATCGACGAGATACGAGAAACATGATACCCGGATGTAGCCTTCTTACATCATTTGAGTAGGCCTAAATTTTTTTCTGAAATAAGGACAATGTTCTTTTTTCAAGCTGATTTCAACAATGTGACTCTCAAATTCCTCAGAATTATAATTTTTACTTTTAGATTTTAGATTTTAGGCCTACTCAAAAAAGTGTTATATTCCTTGCGTAACAATAGCGTAATACATCGACAGTGAGATTCACAATTCTACACGAATGGACGGTGGCGGCATATCGGGCATATCAAAGAGGTGTACCAAATTTATTTACCAACTACTTTTCTTAGTTCTAAAATTACAAAGTAATAATTTCGCGTCAGAAAAAATAACTCTCAAGTTCCTATCTCTTTATTACAATAAAATTGATACCACGAATGACAAAATCGCCCCACAAATAAGGGAGTTATAAATTATTTATAATATTTTTTTAAAGTTATTAATATAAACCCGATCATTGGAGCCAAGTCTAAATGTACAAGTAAAAGTGTAGTTTAATATGTCTAATTTGGTTTATCATCATAAACCTGGCCTTTTTTCTATTTTCCGTCCACAAATCAAGTTAATCGAGCTCAGTCAAAGTCATTCATATATTAAATCGCACAGCGTCCCTGGTTTCATACAAAAGATAATGGCGGCGCTCGACCTCTCACTAGCCACTTTTGATGACATTTTCCTACCTGTTGTCGTCTCTAGTCCTGTATTCTCTATGGTTCGAACTGTGGACAGAGAGGGTGGTGACGTTGCTGTACCTGAGTTAGATACGAATTTTTTTGGGTTCGTGGATAGCTCATACGGTAGAGTCACGTTCTCACCGGCCAGGCGGAGTTGTCGTACCAATAAGGTCGCGGTTTCAAACCCCATCAACCGACGAAAATTTTTTAATTCCCTATTGTCTTCTGGCAATTTTCTATTCACTTCATCTCTTGTTGTTACCAACATAAGTGCCTGCTCCACTCACTTTTCTGAATTAAAAATCCACCCCATATGCCGGAGCATACTCAATGTCCCAATTATTTCTATGTTATATGTTTGTGTTGAGAATATTTGTAATAGAATGACCATTCTATCTAATGTTATTTGATTTTGTACTCTATTACTCTTTACTACTTGTCGCTACCATCACTATTTGATTAATTGTATGCAAGTAATGCAAGACTGTGTGCCTCTGTGGTTGATATCAACATTCCTTTACTCGTGTGTGTTACTATGACCAATAGTACACTGTGTGTTGTGTGTTAAGCCCTTACACAGGTAGTCTCTCGATGTAGTACTATTTTTATCTTCGGCTGGGTGTGACTTCTGGCCTGATACTATATTTTTGTGCGCTTTCTTTCATCACTTCACATCGTTATAACTTCATTTTAACAACTATGATCATTTACAAATGTATATCACTAATTCTGGCAA
>NC_088367.1:44341499-44371499 GCF_034508935.2 Berghia stephanieae
CTTATTTATTGCCTTACTTGTGCTGGTGGTACCATTAATGTAATGACTTTGGGAAGGTTCCAGTATTGAATTAAATGTATTAATTTACTAATATATCAATTTATTATTCATTTATGTTGTTTTTATATATTTGTTTATCCATTTAAATTATTTCTTTTTTTTCTCGTTTTCTTTAGTGTTTCTCAAAACTCATTTATTTAAATTGTTTACTTATTCGTTCTTTTTATTTTTATTTTTGTTTTTAAACTAATTAATTTGTTAGTTTTTTTTCAAATTCTTTAAGTTATTACCGCTGTATTTTTAAAAGAAAATTTTTGCCAGACTAAATTTTTTCAAAACAATGTAATTTTCTATTTTATTCCCTTTAATAAAACAAAACACTTTTATTCGAAAGTCACGACTAAATAAATATATAAAATACAACCACTATTTTGATTTTCTCATCTCAACAACTGAATTAGTATAATATATGAGATGTACTCTTCTGAGAAAGGAGTGAGTTGAATTCTAAGTAAGGAAATAAATACGTTTAAGGCAAGGGTGGGCAGATTCCGTACTTGCCCGTCCTGAATCTAATACATAGGCTACATAAGATAGTTCGCGATGAAGAGGCGGGAAGCAAGGGGTTGGTTGGGGAAGGAGCAAGGATAACAGTGTAGTGTCGTTATTGTGATAGTCTAACGAATGCATGCATGAGGAGAGATTGGTGACATTATTTTGTCTTTATTGTAATATCGTATGGTAATCATCATTGTCGACGACATCGTCGTTGTCACCATCACCCAATGATGAAAATGCGCCTTATAAATGTCATGTATTATTATCATTATCATCATCATCATCATTATGCGTCTATATATATATATATATATATATATATATTTATATATATATGTATGTGTGTGTGTGTGTGTGTGAGTGTGTGTGTGTGTAATTGTATGCGTGTGAACTTTTGTTCGTATGTCCGAAACTGCAGTATGTATTTTTTTTTTTTTAATGATGGTCAATGTGAAGCGCTTCGAAGCTTCGGCACAAGCGCTTCAAAAATGTACATTCATTATTATTATTATTATTATCATTATCATCATGATCATCATCATCATCATCATCATCATCATCATCATCATCATCATCATCATCATCATCATCATCATTGAGAATAACAACAACATTAACTACAAGTACTAGAATCGCAAAAAAAACAATATCAACATCATCATATAATTTCCGTCATCGTCTCCACAACTATCATTCTAACCAACAGCACCACCAAAACCACTACCATAATTACATCCTCCCTCACCGCCTCCTCCTCCTCCTCCTCCTCCTCCTCCTCCTCCTCCTCCTCCTCCTCCACCACCACCACCACCTCTACCACTATTCCAACCACTACCACCACCGGTACAATAATTCTAACCCCCACCATATCTACCACCAACACCATCACAACCACTCCTTTGATTTACAAGTTGTTTTTGCAAGTTAAGTTTGAGAAGAGAAATGATAACAATTATCACTAAAAAGATCATTTATTTTACAAGCACTATTCCTCGTCACCTTGACATCTCTAACCTCCAAAACCGCCGGGCGAAGGTAGCTATTATCGTCTTTTATCATAACCAAAACATAGATACTCAACTGCCTTTGTTTTAAATGTTTGATGTTTGGCATTTTAATGACTGCAGTAGTATCTCAGTTGTTAACAACAAGATATGAAGTGAGTAGAAAAGTGCCAGAAGACAATAGAGAATAAAAAATTTTTTTTCGCGGCGGTGGTGGGGTTTGAACCTGCGACCTTAGTGGTACGACAACTCCGCCTGGCAGGTGAGAGCGTGGCTCTACCGTGTGAGCTATCCACGAACACATAAAAATATTCGTTTCAAACCCAAAGTCATTTCTAGATCCCTCTCTCACCCACTTCTTGAGATCGCCGATTCGTTCACCACCATCGCGAAATAATTTTGACCAGCAGTTAAGCTTAATAGCCAATATTCTCATCACAAACATATAACATAGAAACGATTGAGACATTGAGTATGCTCCGGTGTATGGGGTGAATTTTTAATTCAGAAAAGTGAGTGGAGCAGGCACTTATGTTGGTAACAACAAGATATGAAGTGAGTAGAAAAGTGCCAGAAGACAATAGAGAATAAAATTTTTTTTCGCGGCGGTGGTGGGGTTTGAACCTGCGACCTTAGTGGTACGACAACTCCGCCTGGCAGGTGAGAGCGTGGCTCTACCGTGTGAGCTATCCACGAACACATAAAAATATTCGTTTCAAACCCAAAGTCATTTCTAGATCCCTCTCTCACCCACTTCTTGAGATCGCCGATTCGTTCACCACCATCGCGAAATAATTTTGACCAGCAGTTAAGCTTAATAGCCAATATTCTCATCACAAACATATAACATAGAAACGATTGAGACATTGAGTATGCTCCGGTGAATGGGGTGAATTTTTAATTCAGAAAAGTGAGTGGAGCAGGCACTTATGTTGGTAACAACAAGATATGAAGTGAGTAGAAAAGTGCCAGAAGACAATAGAGAATAAAAATTTTTTTCGCGGCGGTGGTGGGGTTTGAACCTGCGACCTTAGTGGTACGACAACTCCGCCTGGCAGGTGAGAGCGTGGCTCTACCGTGTGAGCTATCCACGAACACATAAAAATATTCGTTTCAAACCCAAAGTCATTTCTAGATCCCTCTCTCACCCACTTCTTGAGATCGCCGATTCGTTCACCACCATCGCGAAATAATTTTGACCAGCAGTTAAGCTTAATAGCCAATATTCTCATCACAAACATATAACATAGAAACGATTGAGACATTGAGTATGCTCCGGTGTATGGGGTGAATTTTTAATTCAGAAAAGTGAGTGGAGCAGGCACTTATGTTGGTAACAACAAGATATGAAGTGAGTAGAAAAGTGCCAGAAGACAATAGAGAATAAAAATTTTTTTCGCGGCGGTGGTGGGGTTTGAACCTGCGACCTTAGTGGTACGACAACTCCGCCTGGCAGGTGAGAGCGTGGCTCTACCGTGTGAGCTATCCACGAACACATAAAAATATTCGTTTCAAACCCAAAGTCATTTCTAGATCCCTCTCTCACCCACTTCTTGAGATCGCCGATTCGTTCACCACCATCGCGAAATAATTTTGACCAGCAGTTAAGCTTAATAGCCAATATTCTCATCACAAACATATAACATAGAAACGATTGAGACATTGAGTCTGCTCCGGTGTATGGGGTGAATTTTTAATTCAGAAAAGTGAGGGGAGCAGGCACTTATGATGTGATGAGAATATTGGCTATTAAGCTTAACTGCTGGTCAAAATTATTTTGCGATGGTGGTGAACGAATCGGCGATCTCAAGAAGTGGGTGAGAGAGGGATCTAGAAATGACTTTGGGTTTGAAACGAATATTTTTATGTGTTCGTGGATAGCTCACACGGTAGAGCCACGCTCTCACCTGCCAGGCGGAGTTGTCGTACCACTAAGGTCGCAGGTTCAAACCCCACCACCGCCGCGAAAAAATTTTTTATTTTCTATTGTCTTCTGGCACTTTTCTACTCACTTCATATCTTGTTGTTACCAACATAAGTGCCTGCTCCACTCACTTTTCTGAATTAAAAATTCACCCCATACACCGGAGCATACTCAATGTCTCAATCGTTTCTATGTTATATGTTTGTGATGAGAATATTGGCTATTAAGCTTAACTGCTGGTCAAAATTATTTCGCGATGGTGGTGAACGAATCGGCGATCTCAAGAAGTGGGTGAGAGAGGGATCTAGAAATGACTTTGGGTTTGAAACGAATATTTTTTATGTGTTCGTGGATAGCTCACACGGTAGAGCCACGCTCTCACCTGCCAGGCGGAGTTGTCGTACCACTAAGGTCGCAGGTTCAAACCCCACCACCGCCGCGAAAAAAATTTTTATTCTCTATTGTCTTCTGGCACTTTTCTACTCACTTCATATCTTGTTGTTACCAACATAAGTGCCTGTTCCACTCACTTTTCTGAATTAAAAATTCACCCCATACACCGGAGCATACTCAATGTCTCAATCGTTTCTATGTTATATGTTTGTGATGAGAATATTGGCTATTAAGCTTAACTGCTGGTCAAAATTATTTCGCGATGGTGGTGAACGAATCGGCGATCTTAAGAAGTGGGTGAGAGAGGGATCTAGAAATGACTTTGGGTTTGAAACGAATATTTTTATGTGTTCGTGGATAGCTCACACGGTAGAGCCACGCTCTCACCTGCCAGGCGGAGTTGTCGTACCACTAAGGTCGCAGGTTCAAACCCCACCACCGCCGCGAAAAAAATTTTTTATTCTCTATTGTCTTCTGGCACTTTTCTACTCACTTCATATCTTGTTGTTACCAACATAAGTGCCTGCTCCACTCACTTTTCTGAATTAAAAATTCACCCCATACACCGGAGCATACTCAATGTCTCAATCGTTTCTATGTTATATGTTTGTGATGAGAATATTGGCTATTAAGCTTAACTGCTGGTCAAAATTATTTCGCGATGGTGGTGAACGAATCGGCGATCTCAAGAAGTGGGTGAGAGAGGGATCTAGAAATGACTTTGGGTTTGAAACGAATATTTTTATGTGTTCGTGGATAGCTCACACGGTAGAGCCACGCTCTCACCTGCCAGGCGGAGTTGTCGTACCACTAAGGTCGCAGGTTCAAACCCCACCACCGCCGCGAAAAAATTTTTTATTCTCTATTGTCTTCTGGCACTTTTCTACTCACTTCATATCTTGTTGTTACCAACATAAGTGCCTGTTCCACTCACTTTTCTGAATTAAAAATTCACCCCATACACCGGAGCAGACTCAATGTCTCAATCGTTTCTATGTTATATGTTTGTGATGAGAATATTGGCTATTAAGCTTAACTGCTGGTCAAAATTATTTCGCGATGGTGGTGAACGAATCGGCGATCTCAAGAAGTGGGTGAGAGAGGGATCTAGAAATGACTTTGGGTTTGAAACGAATATTTTTTATGTGTTCGTGGATAGCTCACACGGTAGAGCCACGCTCTCACCTGCCAGGCGGAGTTGTCGTACCACTAAGGTCGCAGGTTCAAACCCCACCACCGCCGCGAAAAAATTTTTTATTCTCTATTGTCTTCTGGCACTTTTCTACTCACTTCATATCTTGTTGTTACCAACATAAGTGCCTGCTCCACTCACTTTTCTGAATTAAAAATTCACCCCATACACCGGAGCATACTCAATGTCTCAATCGTTTCTATGTTATATGTTTGTGATGAGAATATTGGCTATTAAGCTTAACTGCTGGTCAAAATTATTTCGCGATGGTAGTGAACGAATCGGCGATCTCAAGAAGTGGGTGAGAGAGGGATCTAGAAATGACTTTGGGTTTGAAACGAATATTTTTATGTGTTCGTGGATAGCTCACACGGTAGAGCCACGCTCTCACCTGCCAGGCGGAGTTGTTGTACCACTAAGGTCGCAGGTTCAAACCCCACCACCGCCGCGAAAAAAATTTTTATTCTCTATTGTCTTCTGGCACTTTTCTACTCACTTCATATCTTGTTGTTACCAACATAAGTGCCTGCTCCACTCACTTTTCTGAATTAAAAATTCACCCCATACACCGGAGCATACTCAATGTCTCAATCGTTTCTATGTTATATGTTTGTAATGAGAATATTGGCTATTAAGCTTAACTGCTGGTCAAAATTATTTCGCGATGGTGGTGAACGAATCGGCGATCTCAAGAAGTGGGTGAGAGAGGGATCTAGAAATGACTTTGGGTTTGAAACGAATATTTTTATGTGTTCGTGGATAGCTCACACGGTAGAGCCACGCTCTCACCTGCCAGGCGGAGTTGTCGTACCACTAAGGTCGCAGGTTCAAACCCCACCACCGCCGCGAAAAAAATTTTTATTCTCTATTGTCTTCTGGCACTTTTCTACTCACTTCATATCTTGTTGTTACCAACATAAGTGCCTGCTCCACTCACTTATCTCAGTTGTGTTTCTTACGGTTTTCCCTACACAACACCAAGCGATTAAATTTCCCCACTTTAACCTATCAACCATTGAGTTCGAATTTACTCAAACTTGACGTCATGTTACGTTTTATCGTTTTCACCAAAAATGATGCAATTTGAGCTCTGAATGAAACTCGAGTCATATCGCTGTTTTTGCGTCTCGATTAAAACTTTAAAGTTACTACTACTGAAAACCAGTAATGTAACAGAATGTTAATCACGCCGTTGAGGGGTTAAAATATCTCTTTAATTTCTCGAGTGAACAAAATGGACTTGTATTGTCAAGGTGTTGTATTATGTCTTGTCACTTTATTTTAGTTGTATCCTCTTTCGTGATTCATTTTTGATTGCTTTTGGAATAATTAAAAGCTACGGGTATTGCCATTTCATTGTGAATGTGATTATTTGTGGTTGAAATATTTAAGGGGAATTATGAATGAAATTGACAACATCTTTCTTCGGAATTCGTCTACTTTTTCATTCAATGAATAGTTGGAGACAAAACGTCTTGGACCACACCAGCCTCGTGATTTGATCATTGTTAAAGATAAAAGAAAGTTTAAAACATCTTGGTTTGAAAAATTTAAATGGCTTACTGTAAGCGTTGCAAAAAAGAAATTGTTTTGTTTTTACTGTGTTCTCTTTAAAGGAAAATCTTGCTGGTCAACAACAGGATTTGATGATTTGAAACACTTGTCTGAAAGCTTATCAAAACATAATACCTGTGCAACACATATATCCAATGCTGTGAAATTCAAATTTTTAGGAAGTACAGACATCGGTCGGCAGATTAGTGAAAGCTATAGTCTTTCTATCCAAAAACACAATGAAGATGTGAAGAAAAATCGATACATATTGTCCAAAATCATTGATTGCCTTAAGCATTGCGCGATTCACGAACTCCCTCTTAGAGGCCACGATGAGAGCCAAAGTTCTTTGAACAAAGGTATTTTCATTGACACTATTCATCTGCTTGCAAGTTCAGATAACATTCTCTCACAACATCTATCCCAAGCGACAGTTAACAAATACACATCAAAAATAATTCAAAATGAGCTTTTAGACTCTGTACTCTACGTCTACAATGAGGATTTAAAGAAAGATTTAGAAAATGCCCGATTTGTTGCTGTTCAGGCAGATGAAACAACTGACGTTTCCAATCAGTCTCAATTTGTAATTATTTTAAGATATTGCAAAGATGGCGAAATATATGAGCGATTTTTAAATTTTGTTCCTGTTACAGATAGGTCAGCAGAGGGTCTCTCTATTGTCATTAAGTCACAATTAGATCAATTTGATTTAAAACACAAACTGATTGCTCAATCGTATGATGGCGCGAATGTGATGAGTGGTAAAAATACAGGAGTGCACGTTCGGATGAAACATTGGTTTCCATACGCACATTTCGTTCATTGCTACGCGCATCAATTAAATCTAATATTGAGACAAGCGTGCTCAGCAGTTCAAGCGATTAGAATATTTTTTGCCCAATTGGATGGCTTTTCAGCATTCTTTTCAATTTCCCCAAAACGCGCCGATCTTTTAAGATCAATCACTTCTAGTCGGCTTCCCAGACCAGCACAAACTAGATGGAATTTTCAGAGCAGGTGCCTTTCTAGTGTTCAAGATTTAAAAGAAGAGTTACTTGAATGTTTTAGGAAAATTCAGACTGAAGACGGTTGGGACGCTATATCGGTGCGCGAAGCTGTTGGACTCGAACGAATCCTGAATACTGAGGAATTCAATTTTTATTTGACCCTCTTTAATAGGATTTTTAGCCATGCTAACATTTTATTTGCATACCTGCAAAACAGAACAATAACCGGACCAGATATAATTCAGAGCGTTGAAGATTTCAAATCTAATATTTCAAAAATAAGATCAGATGTTGACAGTCTCTTTAATGAAATTGTTTGCTCAACCGATACTCAGTCAAAAAGAAGACCTCAAAGCAATTTAATCGCTCATGCAAAAGAGGCTTGTGATATTGTAGTTACTCAAATAGAGGAAAGATTTTCTCAATATGAACAAATATCCTTATTTTCACTTGTGAACCCTATGAAATTTTTGACTTACGTGGAATCAAAACCTTTAGAGAAAATAAAACTTGTCTGCCAGTATTACCCGTTTTTAGACAAAAAGAGATTAGAAAACGAACTTGAAACCGTGTATTCCAACAATATATTTCAACTGCTAGAAAGCTCGCAACAGCTTTTAAAGGAAATAATTGAACTAGACCTCGAGGATGATCTGCCAATGGTGTCAACGTTGTTAAATATTACGTTAACAACACCAGTCTCCACCGCAGAAAGTGAACGGCTATTTAGTACTTTAAAGCGGATCAAAACATGTGTGCGGAATACCATGGGACAAGAGCGCTTGAATGCGCTCACTGTGATGTCCGTGCATAAACAATGGTTGTCCAAAATTGAACTTAACGACATGATCATCAATCATTTTGCATCATCAAAGACTCGACGAATGGATTTAATCTATAAATAGGTTGGTACATAAACATGAACTATAATTTATTTTTAAATGTCGTTAATTACATTAGTTATTTGCGTATATATATATATATATACATATATATATATATATATATATATATATATATATATATATATATATATAAATATATATATATATATATATATATATATATATATATATATATATATATATATATATGACCGAATCATCTTTGCCCGACCACTATAAATAGGCTAGAACCGCCACTGAGTATAAATCAACGTTCGTTCCATCAGCAATAAAAAATTTGAATATTTCATATGGTACAGAAAAACCAAGGATTGATTCGTTGACTGATTAACTGATTAATTTATTTAATGTAAGATTAACTGACCAATTGATAATGATGATAATTTTTGGTGTCGAATTGCCACAATCGTAACAAATTGAAAACGAAATGAATATGTTTATATTGTGTATATCGCACGTGTGAAAGAGAGAGAGAGAGAGAGAGAGAGAGAGAGAGAGAGAGAGAGAGAGAGAGAGAGAGAGAAAATAAGTAGGAGTGAAATATCTGTTCAATGTTACAGTTATCGTTTAACGTTATAACAAGTGTAACTAAATGACAAATTGCCATATTTATGGACAATAAAGATCTATTATTATTATTATTATTATTATTATTATTATTATTATTATTATTATTATTATTATTATTATTATTATTATTATTATTATTATTATTATTATTATTATTATTATCATTATTATTATTATTATTATTATTATTATTATTATTATTATTATTATTATTATTATTATTATTATTATTATTATTATTATTATTATTATTATTATTATTATTATTATTACCAACTATAGAAAAATCGTCACATTCGTTATGATACAACCAACATTTTTCTTTTTCAAATTTCTCTTGTACGTCATAAAATTTAAAGAAAATGAGCAGTGTGTTGTAGAACATGTTTTGCTAAAGAAATTATGTTTCGCAAGAACTGACTGCTGTTGTGTTTGAGTGATAAAAATCTATTTTTTAAATTATTTTTTTTTGTAAGTTGGGTGTGATTTTTGGGGAAAATCCTCAAAATAGCTGAAAATTAGAGAGTTAAGTGTAGCTGTTGCCGAGGGACCCTTGTAAAGCGGTTTTGAGCACGTTTACTGGATATGCTCTAAAAAATTCAAAGGCGCAACAGATACAATATAACGAATTATAAATTCAACCACGTTTTTCCGCCGAGAAAAAAAAAAAAAAAAAAAAAAAAAAAAAAAAAAATACTCCAACCCAACAATAAACGAATTACGAAATAAAACGATCAGATCAAGTTCAAAGTGTGGTATCTGTATATTAAAATTGATTGATATTTTATTTTGAAAAGGTAGGTAAATAGAAACAATAATCTTATCATCTTAAATGTTCGCTAGAATATGCCTTTATGTATATATAAAAAAAGCATTTTTAGATTGTTAATCATGCCATCAATGAAATCAATGTCTTTTGTCTCTCCATACATAGCCATCTCTCTGCTCACTCTCAGACTCAGTCACAGTTTCATCTCATCACGTATTGTCAATAAAATGAAATTGGGATGGACACATGCACACTGTCCGTCAAATACATTATAGACTATATATGTGCAATCGTTTATATTATAATTCTGGGCTTCTGGGGGGAGCCATAATGCCAAATCAGAACCAGACATCTGTCCTCCGCCGCTGACTCCTACTCCTGACAGTCTGACTGAGACTGCTAAAAAAGTAGGGTCCTTTTACTTTTACTTTTAAGTCAATGGAATTAATATATGCACCACTTATTTTATTGAACAACCCTGTATGTATAAACATCCAATCCCACATTAAAATATTTTTTGAGATTGATAATGAATTATTTAAAATTAAAACGGAATGCATAGAAATAGATAACATGACAACAGAGTGAGTGTTGTTATCTAGAGATAGTGTTTAGTTACTGAGACTGAGTGAACAACAGTAACAGTGAACAGTAACAGACCTGGCTACTACTAAACTACTACTACTACTACTACTACTACTACTACTACTACTACTACTACTACTACTACTACTACTACTACTACTAACTACTACTACTACTACTACTACTACTTCTACTACTACTACTACTACTACTACTGCTGCTGCTGAGCTTATTTCCAACCAGTGTTTTGGAAATTATTTGGAAAGTGATTCTATAAACCACAAACTGGGGAAAATGCTGGGGTAAAAAATGTAATTTTCAGTCTCTTTAGGAACAGTTTAAATCATTTTAGCATAGCCAGTACTTTTCTTTTATCCTTTTGTTTTCATTGATAGGCGAAGCAGATTGGGGTGGGAGTTGAGAGGGGGGGGGGGGGAGGGGGAGGGGGGGGGGGGGTCATTTCACACATTGTGGTGCCAATCAAAATGATGTAGACCACACAGGCCTACTTCGCCGTGTCGTTTAGTGAGAGTGGGAAATAGAATGTTGAACCATCATTTCAACATGACACCAAACATGATCACACATAGGCTAGTGCCTAGTGCTCCTACTACTACTAGCCATCTTGGCTATAGTTACAAGACAATCAAGTTTAAATAAAAAGAAAATCAGTGATTTCCTTTAGCTACCTAATGCTCAATGAAAATGACGTGAAACAATGAAATCCGATCATGTGACTACGTACAATCTTGCCGGCTTGTTCCTTGTTGGGAATCCCTAATTCTACCGATTGGAATAGGTAAATCCTACTGATCCCAACACCAGTTGGAAATAGGTAAATCCTACTGATCCCAACACCAGTGGGGAAAGGTGAATCCTGCTGGTCCCAACACCAGTTGGGAATAGGTAAATCCTACTGATCCGAACACCCGTGGAGAATAGGTAAATCCTACTGATCCCAACACCCGTCAGAATAGACATTGTGCACTAGTACTTACTACAATTGCGAAAAATTCATGGAATTACAAAATTTTGGCTTCAGTTTCTGAACTTTATGGGTATCCCAAAGTCATTACAACTTGTTGAAAATGAAAATTAATTCCAGGCTACATATTTTTAAGTTTTTAGCGACTACAATTTTTATTTCATAAATATTATGAATTTTTAAATTTTCAAGTAGGTCTGTATTAAGACGTTTTGAAATAAAAATTAAATTGACAAGAGAGCAGATCTTTCTATTTCTATGACATTGTCACAAATGCATGAATGAATGTCAGAAGAGTGATATCTACCAACTACACTAAAATTATCCAATTGTTTCCAATTAATAATTCATTTCAGATCTTTTGACAGTCTATGCATGGAACACCGGGTTCGTAAGCGAATTCGTGATGCAAAATCAAGGGCAAGGCCAGGTTTGTATATATAATGTCATATATATATTTCTTTGGTGCAGTCTAATAGTAAGGAGCAGCGTGGCTCAGCGGTACGGTCTTTGCTTTGTACCCAAAAGGTAACGAGATCGATCACCCGCCGCTGCGTTGTGTGGCCTTGAGCAAGTCACCGAGCCCTAGCTCACTTTGCGGCGCTGCACTGCGGCTGACGCCTGGGTTATTCCAGTCTTCCCTTGGAATAGACCCTAAAGACAAATTTCCCCTTGGGGATGAATAAAGGGATTTTCATTTATTATTTATTTATTTTTATTATTCTTAAGACTTATATATCAATGTCTTCAAACCTGTAACTCGACTATTTATGATTTTACAATTATGAAAATATCCCTTCTCTTCTGCTATTCTTAACTTTATGGAAGTGTCTTGGGAGTATAAAATCTTGCCAAAATAAAATGGCTAGGGAGACCAAGATTTTGGCTTACCGTCGTAAAACCGTATTATCATTGTTGGAACTGTTACTTTCTGTTTACTCTATCCTTAACTCCTTACCACCTATTGGAAAATCGTCACTTTTCTCATCCAGATTTCATTTCTTTTAGCTACAGTTATAAAAACTTGACATTCTGTAGTAATAGAGCGCATATTGTCGAAGAAGATTATGTATTGAATGTGCTTGTTGCTTTTATGTTTGAGTAAGAACTGTCTGTTTTTGTGATGGATGGGTGTGAAGTTTTGGGGAAAATTCTGAAAATTGCTGGTAAGTAGGGGGTGGAGTTTTTTTCTTCTATAAATTTATTTATTGATTGATTTTTATTTTTTTTTAATTTTTGGTAGTTGTTAGTCTTGATTTTTTATTTTTTAAAAGCCTTGTATTGATATTATTATCAGTCTCTGAATTTCAGATTTTCGTTCTTGAATTCACGTCAGCTGATATAAATTAATTGCACCTGTTATAGTTCATAAAACGCCTTTTTTTCTTCTTCTTCTCCTTCCTTTCTTTCTGTCATTTTTTATATTAGTAGTGTATTCCTTTTTAAAAAAATATTATTAGTAGTATTTTCTCTTTTTTGTTGTTGTTTTATAGTAGGCAGAAAATTGGGGGTCCCGGCGGTGCAATTAATAGACCACTTGCTTCACAAGAAAAGTGATTGGTTTTAATCCTGGCTGCAGTGGAATTTTTTTTTTATCTGACCCCCCCCACCCCCCACCAACCGTTTCTCAAGCTCAATAAGAAATTTAGTATTAAAATGTTTGTCTCTAAATGACATATATTCAACCAGAAAGTGAACTATCGGTGTTAAGAAAAGTTAATAATTTTTGTGATAGAATTAAGTGAATTTATGGCGAAAATATTAAAGAAAAGAAGAAGAAAAAAATCTACATCATGTGACAATAAACTTGGCGTCGTAATGGCTTTACTTTAATAAATTAAAGTTTAAAGGTCTTATAGTAGCAGGTCTGATAACCTAGTGTAGTAAAGAGAAATGGACAGGTGGCTTCTGCTCTGCTTTACTGATAATAGTGATGATTTTAAAAAATAATATTGATGATAAGCGCTTAGAGTCTGGTGTCTCGGAGTTATAGCGCTATATAAGTTTTCAGCATTATTATTATTATTATTATTATGATAAAGTAATGTTAATAGTAGTAATGAAATAATAATAATAATAATAATAATAATAATAATAATAATAATAATAATAATAATAATAAAAAAGATAATGATAATGATGATGATAATAGTAATATTAAGAAGAAGAAGAAGAATAGCAATCATAATAATGATAATAATAATCATTGTTATTATTATAATGATTGATGATGTTCTGGTTTTTATATATTTTTTTTGTTTTTATTTTGTGGTAGATCTTGCATGACTGATCAATCTGTAAAATTGCTATTTTTTTCTTATTTATTTTCAACTGCTTGTCAGAATTGTCAAAAGAGCACCATGGCTGGTACAAGCATAACTATGCTCACGAGTTCGATGTTCGAAAAGAGATTGTGAGAGACAGTGTTCTACGAGTGGATGCCTCACAGGTCTCCGTGGAGGAGTTTAGAGAGAAATATGAAAGAACTTACACACCTGTGGTCATCACTAACGGTCAGACGGACTGGGCAGCTTCTTATAAGTGGAATCCTGGGGTATGAATTTTAACAGTGGTGGTCTTAGATAAAATTGAACACTGGTTTTTCAAAACTCGCTAAGTCGATTTTTCTACTTTTTGAGATTTTCCATCCATGACATGAATTGAAACGTAAACTTTATTTTAAGCATCAATTGACACAAGAATTTCCCTAGATTTGTGTGAATTTGAAGTTTAAATATGATAAAATAACAAACTGAATGAGAAATTTTAGGGGAAATAATCCTCAATATCTCAAAATGCGAAACAAACGGATTAAGGGAGTTGTGGAATACCACTCTTCAATTAATTCATGAATTTATCAGTATAATTTTGATGGGTTTCATCCACATCGTTCAACTGGGTAGGGGACTCAACTATGCAGAATAATTGTAAAAACCACGAGCAATATAAAGAGCCAATGGACGTCAAGGATTTTGTCGCTTGTCAAAATAAATCCTTTCCATTGGATTTTTCAACCTAATATCAAGGTTGCCAATTTTCCGTATATTTACAAAATTCAGTATTTTATAAACTCTCAGCATATTTTCCAATTACCTGCTATACCGAAGAAAAAAAGGAAGCACATAACGTCTTTTTACTGGAGTTCAGGGGTCGGATAGGCGTCGGTCAATGTGTTTGTGTAAACGTTCAGTAAATTTTTGCCTTTTGAATTGGCAACCCTGTAATATTTATATACAGGATGTGTCTTCGGTTGCTGAGTGATCTTGACCTAGAATTAGAAAATAACAGCATATTCTTGGAGTTGTGTGGTTTGTGATTGAGGCCATTGATTTAAGTCGTATTTTCAGATAAATTTTATTTTAAGTATAATCGACACATGGTCACCATAATATATATATATATCCGCTTGTTGTTCCACTGTACTTTTTCAGACTTTTTAATATTCTTTGCCAATTTTTATTTAATATATTTACATTTGATATAATTTATTTTTTTAATATTACCGAATTGTGATGTGATACAGAATTATAATTTCCATACAAGGATCAATAAAGTATATTCTATCTTATATTATCTTAAGTAAGTGGAGCAGGTACTTCTTTTGATAATGACAAGAAATTTATAGAATAGAAGTGTCAGAGGACAAGGTATAGAATTAAAACATTTGCAGCGCTGGAAGTTGAATCCGAGATCCAACTGTTGCTGTACCTTCCCCCACACTGCTTTATTCTCTATTGTCTTCTGGCGCTTCTCTACTCTTTTCATTTCTTAGTTGTATTTTGTTATCCCATCGATTAAGGTAGCTTTGCCGTGACCAACCGTATACCTAGATTGTTGTAAGTTATTTCATTTGACAAGAAATTCAGTCTTTTAAAACAAGTAAAATTAACTAAAGTTTACTCATGGGACAACAACCAAAAAAAAAATAAATATCAAAGGCCTTGTTTTTAGTTTGTTTTTTTTTTTTTTTCCAATTTTTCATTTGACAGAGATTGGCCAAGAAATATCGTAATCAGCGTTTTAAATGTGGAGAGGACGATGACGGCTACTCTGTGAAAATCAAACTTAAATATTTTGTGGAGTATATGAATCAAACTCAGGACGACAGTCCTTTGTATATTTTTGACAGCAGTTTTGGGGAGGTAAGAGGCTCTTTTGATTTTTCCTACTTGAATATAGATTTTGATCAATTATCTTATACAATCTGCCCACATATAATTATATATTAAATTATTTTTGTGTATGTGTACATGTGTAATGCCAATGTAACTATCTTTGTAATATAACAATTTCCCCATAGGATTTATTTTGATGCTTCACTATTCTCAATTCAATTGCTCTGGTGTCAAGCTGTTGTTTTCTTCTAGATTATATTAATTAATGATAATCTTGTTGTTATAAATTCAAAGCCAAACAATCATATTAGATTTACGAATTTTTCTTAGAAGTAGAAGTAGGTATTTTTTTTTTTTTTTTTTTTTTTTTTGTAGGTTAAAAAATAAAAGATATTTTTTTTTTCAAATTGTAATTCTCCCATTACTTATTTTCTGTGTAATGGTGTAGGCTTAGACTTTTTCTTTAAGTGAGTAGTAGTAGTTGGAGTAGTGATAGGCATATGTGTGTCTCAGTCCTGGTACTTCCAGATTCAATCTCTGTCTGTTATTTTGAAAGGTGACTAGTAGTGTTAGGAGTGTTTTTACTTTCAGATTCAATCTGTTTGTTAATTTGAAAGTATTTTTTATTTTTATTTTAAAAATAATGTACAAAATCGGAAGAAACAGCTTCAACATTTTGGTCTAAACAAAACCCCTTTTCAGTCACAAACAAAAATTGTATAAACAATACTTTATTTTAAATCCAGACTGACGGCAGTAAAGTATTTATACAAAATACTTTTCTGTCATCTGTCTGGATTCAAAGGAATATATTAATATGTTTACTGTTTTTTGTTGTGTTTTTTTTTTATTGTCTAAAGAAGGGGTTTTTTTTTGGAATCTGAAATGTTGAATGTTTGGCATTTTGTTCTTTTTTAAAAATCTGTTGATAATTGTAATTTTGTACATTTCTTTCTACAGTCCACAGCTATTCGCTACTTTGTATTGACTTTGCTATTTTTACAACAACTTTGAACATAATTTGAAGATATTTTTTTCTTCTCATTGAGTAACTTTTCAATTTATATTTTCATGCAATCTAATTTTTGTTCAGCATTTTTTTTTTAAATTTCTGGTTGTAAAAGCTCAGACATTCAATTTTTTCACTGCCGTGCTGAAAGTTTTGTAAATTCAATATTTTGTTGTTGATGATTTCCTGCATCCAGCATCCAAAACGTCGCCGGTTACTGGAAGACTTTGAAGTGCCCAAATATTTCCGTGATGATTTATTCAAATATTCGGGAGAACAAAGACGTCCTCCTTACAGGTTTGTTTTATTTTCGTTTGTTTTTTTTTTTTTGTTTTTTTTTTGTTTTTTTCTATTTAAGCTTATTCTCTCCCTTTTATTTTCACAGCAATGTTAGGACTAATTACTATAATGTATTAATGAAATTTGACCATTTATTGCCGATGATTTTTTTGCTGGTCACTGATTTTGAAGTTTTCAAGTAGGCAGGTCTCGTTTCCAAAGGGAAATTAAAGTCACTTAAGTAAATAGCTTTAGAAATAAATAAATTGCCCTTAGCATGATAAAAAAAAGAATGCTTCAAAGGCCTGAATATAGGTTCTAAGGAACTAAACTTTCCTTTTCTTCAAAATTTATTGAGTCAAAGAAGCTATGAAGGCTGAGCCAAAAATTCGTGTTTCTACGATTTTTTCATAGGACTAGGCAGGTCTGCATGTTTTATTTAGAATAGTGTTTTGTCATCAATGTGTTTTGTCATCAATGTGTTTTGTCATCAATGTGTTTTGTCATCAATGCGTTTTGTCATCAATGTGTTTTGTCATCAATATGTTTTGTCATCAATATGTTTTGTCATCAATGTGTTTTGTCATCAATGTGTTTTGTCATCAATGTGTTTTGTCATCAATGTGTTTTGTCATCAATATGTTTTGTCATCAATATGTTTTGTCATCAATATGTTTTGTCATCAATGTGTTTTGTCATCAATATGTTTTGTCATCAATATGTTTTGTCATCAATGTGTTTTGTCATCAATATGTTTTGTCATCAATGTGTTTTGTCATCAATGTGTTTTGTCATCAATATGTTTTGTCATCAATGTGTTTTGTCATCAATGTGTTTTGTCATCAATGTGTTTTGTCATCAATGTGTTTTGTCATCAATGTGTTTTGTCATCAATGTGTTTTGTCATCAATGTGTTTTGTCATCAATGTGTTTTGTCATCAATGTGTTTTGTCATCAATATGTTTTGTCATCAATGTGTTTTGTCATCAATGTGTATTGTCATCAATGTGTTTTGTCATCAATGTGTTTTGTCATCAATGTGTTTTGTCATCAATGTGTTTTGTCATCAATGTGTTTTGTCATCAATGTGTTTTGTCATCAATGTGTTTTGTCATCAATGTGTTTTGTCATCAATGTGTTTTGTCATCAATATGTTTTGTCATCAATATGTTTTGTCATCAATGTGTTTTGTCATCAATATGTTTTGTCATCAATATGTTTTGTCATCAATATGTTTTGTCATCAATGTGTTTTGTCATCAATATGTTTTGTCATCAATGTGTTTTGTCATCAATATGTTTTGTCATCAATGTGTTTTGTCATCAATATGTTTTGTCATCAATGTGTTTTGTCATCAATATGTTTTGTCATCAATATGTTTTGTCATCAATGTGTTTTGTCATCAATGTGTTTTGTCATCAATGTGTTTTGTCATCAATGTGTTTTGTCATCAATGTGTTTTGTCATCAATATGTTTTGTCATCAATGTGTTTTGTCATCAATGGTTCTCGTGTATTTCTATGTATTCATCTATGTCTATCCCCAAATCTCACAGATGGTTTGTGATGGGTCCTGCCCGTTCAGGAACAGGCATTCACATCGATCCCCTGGGTACAAGTGCCTGGAATGCCTTAGTCTGCGGATATAAACGGTCAGTTGAGAGAGAATTAGGGGAATGCGTTTGTTACAGATTCTGTCCTTTAGTTGTGTCCATCACAGTGAACACTTTTAAGAGGACAGCACACATGTGTGAACACTATTTTTTAGGGCTGGATGGTTTCTAGGAGTGAAAAAAACAAAAAACCCTCCCAAAGTCATACAAAAATTAAAACAATAAGCCACAAACATTGAGATACCAGTCCCGTGTGGATGGGTCTTTGTAATTATTCTTTGTCCGTCAATCGAGGGACTGAATTTGGTAGATACTGCATTCTCTCAATATAGCATTATTTCAGTTTATCTTTTTTCCTTAAAAAAAAAAAAATTTAATTTATTTATTTTTTAAAAATGAATTATTTACAGTTCTTTATTAATTGCTTTGATATCCTTTGGATTAGATGATAATCTATCGCAAAGTTTCTTTCCGCCTTGCCCAGCTACCTGGTCACGAGGAAAACATGTGTAAAATACCTCTCCTGAGAGAATTCTCTCTAGGTGGCTCATTTAGGTTGCGGTTTGATTACAAGACCACAATTCTACTCAAAACTGTCAACTCCCGCTTTGTTTCTGTTTGTTTTATTGGGGTTATTTTTTCTTTTTTTTTCCTGGGCTTTTCCGTTTATCTTTATTTTTATTGGCCCTCAAAAAATCTTGCTATAATTTATAAAGTCCCCTTTCTTCTTTTGGTTTTTGTCATTGATAGATTAGCAATATTTAGACAAGGAATATGATTAATCTGAGAATCCCAATAGCTCAGTTGGTAGGGCACTTGCTTCACATGTAAAAGGACATGGAAGTGGAAGGAGTAATAGAAGTTTATTGCTTTCTATTGAATTTCATTTTCAAAGACTTACTGGTCTTTGTTATATTGCATCGGGGCTGACACAAAAATAGATTGTAAGGATAAAACTACTTTTTGTCTGTTATAGATGTTTATTATAATAGTAATAATTATACTAATAAATAGCACTTATTATAGCGCTTTACCCCGTCTAAACAGGCACCATTCGCTACAAAAGTCAAGATTTTAAAGTAAAAATTTTGTGTTTTTTTTTTTTTTAAAAACAGTTTAATCCTGATTTTCTGGCTTCACAGATTGGCAGCTCTGTCTACACAGTAACGATTGGGTGGGTTCCTGACTGTGACTTCTATCTTCCTGTATCTGTTCTCCATTTGCTTTCTATCTTTGTCTTGGAATGAGATTACTTACTTTTGTCCTGACTCTTACCGGAGTCCTTGGCTGGGAGTGAAACAGTCGAATATATAGTTATGTTATTTTTTTATTTTAAACATAATTTGTAAAAATTTGACTGTATTCCTCTTAGTGGGATTTTGTGCTGGTGTCTGGGTGAGACTTTTAGGAGATCTCAAACTAAATACACTGATAGTCTGCTCTTGGAATCCACATCTGTTCCCTATTTGGACCCTTTACCCCTAGTGGGGAGGGGGTACATATTGTGTCTTCTATCCCCTTATATCTGTTTTCCAACATGCTTTCTGGCCTTGTCTTGGAATGAGATTACTTGGTTTTGCGCTGGCCCTGGCCGGAGTCCTAGCTGTGAGGGAAACAGTCAAATGCATAGTTGTTGTTTTGGGAGATGATATTTTCTTCCTTGTAAATCATCTCTCTGTATTATGTATTATTATATTTGTTATTTTGAATGTATAATGTAAGCATTTGAGTGTGTTCCTCTTTGTTGGATCTTGTGCTTGTGTCTGGGTGAGACTTATAGGTGATATCAGACTAAGTACATTGATGGTATGCTCTTGGATATACATCTGATCCCTATTTGTTCCCAATTTCCCTTTGTCTTACTCTCTCTTGGGTGCTTTAATTGTAATTCTAGAGCTTTCGACTATCCCATTTTCTTCCTTTTTACTGGCGCTGATATAACCTAAATGTCTTGCAAGCGCCGTAAAACCCTTAAAAACAAACAAACAAGCAAAAGACCCTTTCCCTTATGTCTTACTTTTTCCTCAAGTCCTTTTAATTGTTCATCTATAATGTTTTGACTATCCAATTTCCTTCCTTTTTACTAGCGATGATATGACCTAAATGTGTTGCAAGTGCTGTAAAACCCTTAAACACAAAAACAAACATACATAGTAGCAACATACAACATCACGAGCCTATCAAATTCTATTCTACAGGTGGTGTCTCCTTCCAACCTCCACACCACGTGAGCTGCTCAAGGTGACGAGTTCGATGGGAGGGAAGCAGAAGGATGAGGCAGTCACTTGGTTTACCCACATCTATCCTAAAGTCATCAGTCCTGATTGGCCCAGTGAATACAAGCCTGTAAGCTACACACAGTTGATCAGATATGATAATTATAACATGTGAGGCTGTCTGAGAAAACCCAAGAAGATGCGGAAAGCTTCGATTCGAGATATGAGCCAAAATCGAAGATAAAGTGTTTCCCATAGCAACAAATTTTATTCAGAACAAAATTCATAACTTGGGTTCTAATAGACATGGACAGAAAATTTAAAGTGATAAATGATCAGAAAGTAGTCTACACTACTGCAGACATAATTCAATTTATGAAATTTGCGCATCTTTCCGGTTTTCTTAGCCAGCCACACATATTATAATATATACAGACATTTTTTTTTGGTTTGTTTATTTGTTTATTGTTAAGCACTTTGAGCTTGTTGAGATACAGGGGAAGGCGCTATATATAAACCATATATTATTATTATTATTATTATTATTATTATTACTATTATTATTACTATTATTATTATTATTATTATTATTTTTATTTATTATTATTATTATTATTAACAAAAAATACGCCTGCAAAAATTTTAAAGACTTGGGCGTATAGGTCTACACTTGAATGTTATATTATTCCAGGGTTAGCCAGGTGCTGATACTTGTATTTTGATTTTGAATTGGAAAAAATAATGTGAATTGATATGCCTTTATCATTTTCATTAAACTGCAAGAAACTATAAAGAAACTTTAAATTCAATTTTTGATTGATGGTTTATATCGAATCCTACATGATGCCATATTCAGCCAGTGGTGACATTTTATCCTTGGTTTATATCCTATAGAGCAAATTTTAAGATAGATTTAAACAAAAAAAAAAAAACGCAAAAAAATGTTAACATGTCTTAACATAGAAATCATTGTTTTTGAAATCGTTCGGTTTAAAAAAAAAAATTTATATTGATATGCTTGTTGGGAAAAATGTCGGATAAGATTAAAATTTTAAAATTTAAGATCTCCTTGTTTACTTCTACTTCTACATTGTTTTATTTTGGCTACTTGGTTTTCTGTCTTTTTTTTTTAACTTTAAATCTTCTCTTTAGTTGGAGATTCTCCAGGGTCCAGGTGAAACAGTGTTTGTGCCAGGAGGTTGGTGGCATGTAGTCATTAATCTAGACGACACCGTTGCAGTCACACAGAATTTCTGTAGCACTGTCAACTTTCCAATAGTCTGGCACAAGACTATCAGGGGACGGCCCAAACTATCACGGAAATGGATCAAGGCTCTGAAGGTCAGTTACGTGGGCACGAGGCACTTACTGTGTTTTCTATCTCCTTATATCTGTTTTGCAAATTGCTTTCTGTCTTTGTCTTGGAATGAGATTACTTAGTTTTGTCCTGACCCTGGCCGGAGTCCATGGCTGGGAGGGAAACAGTGGAAGTATAGTTATAGTTTTGGTAGTTGATATTTCTTTCCTTGTAAATCATCTCTGTTATTTATTGTTATTTTTTAAATTTTCAACATATGATTTGTAAACATTTGAGTCTGTTCCTTTGTGCTGATGTCTGGGTGAGACTTTTAGGTGATCTCTTTGATAGTGTGCTCTTGGAATCTACATCTGTGTCTTATTTTAACTAATTCCCCTTTGTCTTACCGTTTCTTGGGTGCTTTAATTGTAATTCTAGAACTTTTTACTATCCATTTTCCTCTTTTTTACTAGCGCTGATATGACCTTAATGTGTTGCAAGCGCCGTTAAACATTTAAAAACAAATAACAAAAAACAAACGATTAAATCCTTACAAGATAGCTATAATCCAGTTTCTCCGTTTTTAGAGAGAGACACAACTGTGTATTGCTATTTTTTAGTCTTCACTATCCACCATCTCATTCCAAACTCATCCTCACAGGCTCTTCGTCCAGAGGTGGCCGCCGTTGCAGAGTGTGTAGATCTGAAAAAGCCGACGGGTTTTAATTCTGACAGCTCCAGCTCTGCTTCGTCATCTTCCAGTGACAGCAGCTCTGAATCCGCTGACAGCGACAGCGACTCGGGGTCAGAATCAGCTGCTAGCAAATCGTAAGTTTTTAGAAAATATTTTATTGATTTATTTATTTATTTATATATTCATTTATTTATTTATTTATTTATTTATTTATTTATTTATTTATTTATTTGTTTATTTATTTATTTATTTTTTATGTATTTTGAAGGGAGTGAGAGGTTGTGTGGATCGGATATTCTATTGTTGTAAATGTGTAACCAAATGACAAATTGCCACTTTTTGAGGACAATAAAGATATATTATTATTATTATTATTATTATCATCATCATCATCATCATCATCATCATCATCATCATCATCATCATCATCATCATTATTATTATTATTATTATTATTATTATTATTATTATTGTCATTATTATTAATATTATTATTATTATTATTATTATTTTAAAATTAAAAAAAAAATTGAGCTTTTATCTAGCACAATATCCACTAAAGGTGCTCGAAGCGCATATTGTTCTTTCACCTGAGGGACCGAGGCTCAAGCCCTGATGTTGGTATCTATTATAATTTGCCTGTAACTGTAACAATAAACCTTTTCCCCTGGGTGGGGATCCTGACCTCCCATAGCGGGCAGAGAGGTACATACTGTGTCTTCTATCCCCTTATATCTGTTTTCCAACATGCTTTTTGCCTTTGTCTCAGAATGAGATTACTTGGTTTTGTCCTGGCGCTGGCCGGAGTCCTAGCTGGGAGGGAAACAGTCAAATGCAAAGTTATTGTTTTGGGAGAAGATATTTTTTTCCTTGTAAATCATCTCTCTGTTATGTGTTATTATTTTTATTTTGAAGGTATAATGTAAGCATTTGAGTGTGTTCCTCTTTGTTGGATCTTGTGCTTGTGTCCGGATGAGACTTGTAGGTGATCTCAAACTGAGTACATTGGTGGTATGCTCTTGGAATCTACATCTGATCCCTATTTGTTCTCAGTTCCCCTTTGTCTTACTTTCTCTTGGGTGCTTTAATTGTAATTCTAAAACTTTTTACTATCCCATTTTATTCCTTTTTTCTGGCGCTGATATGACCTAAATGTGTTGCAAGCGCCGTGAAACCCTTAAAAAACAAAACAAACAAAAACAAAAAATAATTTGCCTGTACCTGTAACAATAAACCTTTTCCCAAATGGCTCCCTTGGCAGGGCTGCACTGTGGCTGGAGCCAGGTTTATTAAGATTGTTTATTTGTTTTGTTTTACAAATTTTTTTTTTTGGAGCTTTTATATAGCGCAATATCCACGAAAATGTGCTCAAAGCGCTTTACAAGGGGTCCCTGGTCAACAGCAACATTTAACACATAGGACGGGACATGACGCCTGTCAGGCGATATTACAATTTTTCGGACAAAAACAACGCGGTTAATGGCCAGGTACTCATTTTACACCTGAGTACGGTGAGAGAATGTGAGTAAAGAGCCCTTTTCCAAGGACTCAACTATGCGCCGAGCTAGACTCGAACCCAGAACCTTCCGATCCGAAAGCGAGTGTCATACCACCAGACCACAGAGCCGCACAAATGATAAGAGGCTTGGCAACAAGATTCAGTATTTATGTCTTGTGTGACAGGTGTGTAAGAGAATAGAATTGAGATTTGTTGTCATTAAAATCTAGACTGTAAATTATATTGAAGCTCTTTTTTATTTATTTTTTTTTCTTTTTTCTCTCTATAGTTTGATACACACCATGTTTTGTTATTATTATTATTATTATTATTATTATTATTATTATTATTATTATTATTATTACTATTATTATTATTATTATTATTATTATTATTATTATTATTATTATTATTATTACTATGTTGTTGTTGTTTTTGTAATATGAACACTATTGTTGACAATTTTTTTTGAGTACTGATAAGATCTCTTCTTTCTATTCCTTTCTGATCCTCTTTTATTTATATCCAGAATTTGATCATTTGAGTTTTAATTTTTACATTGATTTTACATTTTCATTTCAACATTCCATTTATATACCTATTCCTCAGAAAAAGATCGAGACGAACAAAATCTCGGTCCCTCACCCCAAACGGAAGCAATATCGTCACTAGCAGTAGCAACAGAGTTGATAATTTGAAGTCATCCACAATGATGCCAACCACAATGGCGTCATCATCATCATCATCATATACGTCATCGTCGTCGAGTAATCATCACCCGCACAATCATGCCAGATCTCGGTCTAAGTCTCTATCCCGGTCCAACATCTGCGTGGCCAAGGAGAGACCGAGAGGTGAAGGTCATCAGGGTCATGGTCGGAACTCTTCTCCGAGGAACTCTCGTTGACGGAATAATTTTTTTTACAGAATTTGCATTAGAATAAGGGAAAAAATCACAATCAAGATTTTATAAATTCACAACCAATGCACATCATTGCTTTTCAAAATAAAGGGGGGAAAAATGGTCTTGGTTTAAAGTTTTTCAAAGATGTATCATGTTTTTTACAGGCCTGCCACTTAAACAGGTTTTATCAATATTTGTTTTTATAAGGATATGGCAAAATTTCGTTTTTATTAGCTTTGCCACTAAAATACTCCAATAACTAGTTATTTTAAGAAACTAGAGGGGGAAAAAACGTGTTTATCAGTTTTTTATCAGTTAAATAAGGCAAACTAAAAAAGAAGCAGTGGCAATCTAGCTTAATACTTACTTACTTACTTAATCCTCTACAGGCCTTGAGGCACATAGTGAATCCACCAGACATCTCCATTTTTTGCGATCGTCTCTAAAATTCCAATTTTCGGCAGAGGGGGGGGGGGGGGGGGGGGGGGGAGGGGATTAAAAAGTGAACTTTAAAAAAATGAATGCCAAAAGGGAATTAAGTAGGAATATTAGTTACACTCCTTTCCCCTTTCCCATTCCATTAACTGTCTTTATGTGTTTGGTATATATTGTATACTGCACACAAAACGAACGAAGAAGTGCTAAAACAAACATACCAACAAAGGAAACTAATGCCCTTAATAGCGGATCGACAACTATCCTTTTTCGGACAGAATGAATACCTGGCAAGTTGTGGAAAAATACCTGGTAAACGCGCCCGGGGGAGACAAAGAAAAAACACTCGTAGACCAACTGAAGGGCTTCACCAACCTAACAATCCAAGAGCTGTTTGAAAAAGCAAGAGACAGGGAGGAATGGAGAGAGATAATTCATGCAGTATCCGAAGCCTGGACCAGGCATGGAACCTAGAAGAAGAAGAAGATTTGTTTGGTGGCAAAATTTGGTAGTTGTTTCGATACAGAATTATCCATTGTTTTAAGAAATTCCTATTTTTTTTTTGTCTCAAAATTTCTATTTTTCTGACCTTCTGATTCCACTTTTGGAATATGAAGGGTTGGCAGGTCTGGTCAGGGTGTCCTCGTTTCAGATCTCTGAAAAGTTGGCCGCTATGTATTACAATGTGGATTATCAGGTCAATGCATCGGGCTGTAGGAATTTGGATAATGGCTGCTTGTCCATGCAACATTAACTTGATGTTGACTACTGAATTTACGTTACCTAGTCTAAACCCAATAACACTTTGTTTTTTACTTTGTGCTTTTTGAACTAGTCTCCTTGTACTTTTGCATTTTCTAAGTCACTTATAAGCAAAACCCTGTTTCGGTGATTAAATCATAAGGATATCTTTCTTTAAAGGTGCTGGAATGACCTCAAAGTGGCAAGTGCCTGAAAACTCCTTAATAAATAATAATAATAATAAATTTAAAAAATCCCCTTTATTCATGTCTTAGGGGAAATTTGTCTCTTGGGTTCTTTGGTCTATTCATGAATGGGAAGACTGCAGCTAGGGCGAGGTGACTTTTCTTAAGGCCACACAACGTACAGGATATTCAAACTTCAAACCGGTGCCTTTCGGGTACGAAGCAAAGACCTTATCACTGAGCCAGGCTGCCCCAAATCAAATATTAAAACACGCAGCACATTGCGTGACCCATCTTGTCAATCTGGTATTATGTCTGAATTATTCGGGCACAAAGGATTTTGGTACAATTCTTAAAATGTTGTGAATTTTCAGATTATAATATTTTTATAGTTGAAAAATGTTTATCCAAACCCCCTCCCCCTCTCCCCGACCTCCCGACCCAAAGACAATATTTATTTGTTTTCCTTGAAATCTGACAATTTATATTAACTCACTCAATCCTAGAGATTTTTTGCTTCTTTTCAAAATTGGAAAAAAATGTATTAAAAATGAGCATATATGCAAAGATAAGTTTATTCAACTATCATTAACATGTAAAAACTTAAAACATTAGCTTTGATACTACGCCTATAATTTGTCTCAGAAAAATGTATTAAATAGGCATGGGGTTAAAAGTAACCAGGAGTATACTACGGATGTAGTCGGTGTTAGGGTTGAGTGAGTTAACATCCAATTTCCAAAGTTGGCTTTATCCTGACACAATACTGGATATAAACGATTGGTCTTATACTTCCACGAGTTGTTTGATTTGTTTGGGTTTTTTGGGGGTTTTTTTTTTCGTTCTTTTGTTATCTGAAGCTAGTATCATTCCATTTTATTTCAAAGTCTTTGAAGGGTTGAGGTAGTTGGAGCTAATTGGTTTGCGAACCGGTCCTCCGAGGGAGAAAAAAATAGTTCTACTGCTGGGAATATTTCAATTTGTTTGTTTTGTTTTTTTAATGATTAAGAGTGGAGGGGTAGCATTAATGGAACATTATTATTCATGAAGTAATTATTGTGCAGATTAAATAGACAGACTATTCGTTGCAATTACTGGAATGTCTTATTTTCAGTGTTAAACTTCTTTGAGTCAAAACGGTATCTGTCAGATCTTGTCATTATACAGAACATATACAGTACTCGCTGGGTTAAAGCACACACACTCCCATAGTGGGCAGGGAGGCATTTACACATCTTCTATCCCCCTATGTCTGTTTTCCAACATGCTTTCTGTCTTTGTCTTGAAATGAGATTACTTGGTTTTGTCTTGGTCCTGGCTGAGAGGGAAACAGTCAAATGTATAGTTAGTTTTGGGAGATGATATTATTTTTCCTTGTAAATTATCTCTCTGTTATGCACTGTATTATGTTTGCTGTATATTATATATGATTTGTAAATCATTTGAGTGTATTCCTCTTAGTGGGGGCCTGTGCATGTGTCTGGATGAGACTTTTAGGTGATCTCAAACTAAGTACTTTGATATTGTGCTTTTGGAATCTACATCTGTTCCATATTTGAACCAATTCCCCTTTGATCTTTTCTTTTGTGCTTTAATTATAATTCTGGAACTTTTTACTATCCCATTTTCTTCCTTTTTACTGGTGCTGATATGACCCTAATGTGTTGCAAGCGCCGTAAAACCCTTAAAAACAAAAACAAACATGAAGCACACTCTAAGGAGAAGCCAAAAAGTGTGTTAGAATCAGAGTGTGCCGAAGTCTGATGCTTATTTGAGGTAATGACTTATTATGTAGGTGAAATTTGGTCTTTCAGCTCCAGCATCTGCATGGGGTTCCTGACCTTCCATAGTGGGCAGGGGGGTACATACTGTGTCTTCTATCCCCTTATATCTGTTTTCCAACATGCTTTCTGTCTTTGTCTTGGAATGAGATTACTTGGTTTTGTCCTGGCCCTAGCTGGAGTCCTTGGCTGGGAGGGAAACAGTCGAATGTATAGTTAGTGTTTTGGGAGATGATTTTTTTTTCCTTGTAAAATGTATTATTATTTTTGTTATTTTGAATGTATAATGTAAGCATTTGAGTATATTCCTCTTTGTTGGATCTTGTGCTTGTGTCCGGATGAGACTTATAGGTGATCTCAAACTAAGTACATTGGTGGTATGATCTTGGAATCTACATCTGATCCCTATTTATTCCCAGTTCCCCTTTCTCTTACTTTTTCTTGGGTGCTTTAATTGTAATGTTTATTTTGATTTGGGTTTGGTGTTAGCTTTTATATAAATTTTTGTATAGTGCACACTTTTTTTCCACTCACGCGGACAAAATACACTTTTTTGGGTCATAGAAAACAATTTTCATCCTGGGAAGGTTGGCAGGTCTGTAATTCCAGAACTTTTTACTATCCCATTTGTTTCTTTTTTACTGGCGCTGATATGACCTAAATGTGTTGCAAGCGCTGTAAACAACGTATTGTGGAGTGTGCTGGACTCTCGCAAGCACTGCAGTCTGAAGAAATGTTTTGGAAATGCAATCTCTCATAGTTTAAGCCTGGTGTAATGTTAGTCATTTGACATAATTAATTATTGTCATCATCAACATCGTCATTGTCATCAGTATCATTATCATCATCATCATCATCACTAAGACCACCACCTCCACGATCAGTTCCATGCAAAATGTGTGTGTTTGGGTGTTTACTAATGAATATTAGATGTTTCTGTATAAAATTGAAAGATTTTATATGGATATTTGATTTATTAAATTTGAAAATGTGTTAAAATTTCTTTTTTTAAAAAACATTTTATATATTATTTGCTTGTGAAGAATAGTTCGATAAAGTTTTATAATGATGAGATTAAATGATAACAATGTGTGAATAACTTGTCCACTTTTTAAGCTTATAGACAGAGGAAAAGGGATTTCTAGAGAATCGTTTATTATTATTTTATTGGAAATGATTTTCGCCACCTTTGACAGTCTTCGTTACCACTGGTAGTATTGTAACATGTTTTCATATTTTAGAAGCTGAGCAATAGTGAAGACGAGCCATTCCTAGCTGGACTAGTAGAGAGTTTTGTTTTTTTACCTCTCGTGGTGTTCGCCTTAGAAAATACTCAAATTCTAAGCAACTTGGAAAACCTAAGGAACAAATTTGATGTCATCTGTTTCGTTGGGTTTAATAATGAAAAATATACCAAGAACTGACAATCTCACATAAAAATTATAGAAATTATAGCTTTTTAAAATGTTTGAAAAAAAATTGGACAAAGTTGATTCTCTGTCCACACTTTTTTTTTTAACCTTTGAGAAACTATTTTGACAATTTTATTGTAGCTAAATCGCAAGTTTTTGGTTTATTTTACTTAAATCAAGTGGTAAATACTGATGAAATCGAATTTTATCCTTATTTTTTTTTTTTTTAAATAACTCTGTTGGAATATTTTTGCTGTGAATGACACCAAAAAAAAATAATAAAGAAACAACATTTTGGCACAACCTCGTATAAAAAAAGATATCTCTTAATTACTGTCAAAATTGTCATCATTTTTCATAACGCATTCAATAA
>NC_088367.1:44376499-44393999 GCF_034508935.2 Berghia stephanieae
GGCCAAGGAGTTCACAACATTGCCATCCGGAAGTATAACGGACCAACACACAAACTCTGTGTAACCATGAACTTTTATAGTCTGGTTAATACAGTTTAGTGAGAACAACTCACAAACGCGGATGGCAAAAACAATAACAAAGGCCTGAGTGACGTCATCTGCATACTATCTATACTCATAGGTGCAAGAGTGCCGGCCGATTGGATTACCGAAAAAAAAATCGCCGGCTTTTTGCGATTTGGATTTGATTGATTTTTTTTATTTTATTTATTTTTTTCTTTGGTTTTGTTTAGGTCCCAACAATCGGGTCGGGTACGTCCATATTATTAAGCGAACCTGTGCTACTGTGACCCGGAAGTGATAGTTATATTATTACATTTGAATCGTGAATCTTTCAGACTTTTTCAGATTATGTCTGGTCATAAGTAGACTTGTACTTGTAGGCTTTTTGAGGTCCAGTTGCTTGCACCCACGCATATATATACATACATACATACATACATACATACATACATACATACATACATACATACATACATACATACATACATACATACATACATACATACATACATACATGCATGCATACATACATGCATACATACATCACACACAATGCAAATTGAGGCTTTATGCTGTAGTTTTATAATGAATGTGTCTTGTGCGAGCCAATAATTCTAATAAATATATCTATGCATGCAGTGCCTCTTTATTTTAAAAGTATTTAATGTCGTAAAACATAATGTGACGAAAATAATGAGAATGTAATATATCAATGATGATGATGATGATTGTGATTAAAAATAAAAGAAAATTAAGAAGAAGATGGGGGAAGAAGAAGAAGAAGAAGAGGAGGAGGACGACGAAAAAGAAGAAAGAAGAATAAGGAGGAGGAAGAAGAAGATTGCTGCTGCTGATGATGATGGTAATGAAAATAATCACGATACTAATAAATAACGTAAGCAATGAAGTCAATAAAACATTTATATAACTGATATTGTCAATAGCTACATAATGATAATATGCACTGGCGGTCGGTCAATAGAGCGAAGTTGTTTTGTGCCGCCCTATATTTTCCGTAGATTAGCATGTCAACCAAACAAAAAACTTCAATTTTAAAATTTTGATAAAATTAAAAATTTAGCACATACTGCTTTTTGTTTTGAATTTAATATTTGATGACTCGTGCGTCGCTCCGCGAAGGTAGCGTCAAATCGGCACGTTTCATCTTTCCCCCGTTGCCTGCGCGGGGTGACAATGAACGGAGGGTGTGGTGTGGTGGGGAAGTTTTTTTTGTTTATATGAGCCAGTATTCGTTTGGCCGTCCTGTCCTTATCCTACTCTGTTGTACCTTGAAGAAAGTTAGTTACCACTCCCCAATCTCCCTCCACCCTCCTTCCCCAACTAATTATTGTCTTTCACTGCTAAAATAATTAGGCCAAGACGGCCAATCTAGCGATGCACGCCCTGAGGTCCTGCTTGGGATAAATTAAAACCATATCAGTTTTATCACTGAAAGAAGAGGCTCTGCTTCACTTAGATATACGGATGAAGAGAATGGCAATAAATATATATTTTATCATTGTTGGTTTTGCTTAAATATATATTAAATATCAAAAAGAACAGTAAACAAAGTATGCACCGAGAAGAGCCCCATGGTACTATAAATAAAAATCCCTGACCCCACGGAGTCCATCTCCGCACACTCCCAACGATCCCTACTCAACTTGTATTGTGTGCATTGTCTAATAATAGTATAATTATAAAGATGTCGCTGATTGTGTGTGAAGTAAACAAGTGCTTTGCGTTTGGAATTAAATGTGGATTCAATTATTCTAAAGTTGTGTGTCATACCGTTAGTATTCAGAGAAAATGTATTATCGCTGTTGTCATTGTTTATGAAACCTACCTGTTTTTATCTTGAATCATTTTATTTTAAAAAGTTATTTCTGTAATTTGTAACCAATCATGAATCATGTTGATTTTTTTAATTGAAAATCGATTCCGACACTTATCACCTCAAGAGAAAATAGTGGTGAAAGATTTAGGTCCACACAAACCAGTGACTTTTAACTTAGTTTCTAACACACCGAGGAGACAGCGCCGATTTAATAATGATTATTTTTAAAATGTTGAATGGCTTACTGCCATTGAAAGCCGTAAAACGCTTCATTTTTTGTTATTGCTTGATTTTTGGTGATGTAGGCTATAACGGACAACAAGAGGATTCAGTGATATTGCGCACATCTCTCAGGCACTGAAGAAACATTCTGAATCAAATAGCCATGTCACAGATGCTGTTAAATATAAACTTTTCAACGTTGTAGATATAAGAAATCAGTTGGAAACAGGACATGCTGCGTCTGTGAGTCGTTATAATGAACAGATGAAAGTTAACATACAAGTTTTGTCCAAGATAATTGATGCTCTTTTGTGAGTACGTCTCGTTAATATTCTAACACACACACACACACACACACACACACACATACACGCACACACAAATACACGCACATATGCAAACAATTGCAATACCCCCTCCACACACACACACACACACACACACACACACACATACAAAGTAGGTCAAATTAAGTTAAATTAACTAGACCAATAAAATTTGATTTTGTATTTCGGATTTGTGCCGCCTTAAATACAATGTGACCAACCGCCCCTGATAATATGTATTATAGTGCTCAATCATAATTAATAAATAGAAACGTTCTCAAACATTGACGTAAACTTATGTGTAGTTATTTATTAGAGGGCGGTGGGGGCTGCCTGAAGTCTGGGATCGTGAAAATACAAGAAACAAACGAAAGACTGAAAATGGAGAGTTCTTCGGATGGGAACAATACAGGCAATGGACGTTTCGGGTATAAACCCTTCGTGAGCACAACAATAAACAAATAAACGTTGATTTTTTTGTTTGTTTGTTTTTTAAGGGTTTTACGGCGCTTGCATCACATTAAGGTCATATCAGCGCCAGTAAAAAGGAAGAAAACTGGGATAGTAAAAAATTCTAGAATTACAATTAAAGCACAAAAGAAAAGGTAAGACAAAGGGGAATTGGTTCAAATAGGGAACAGATGTAGATCCATGAGCACTCCGTCAAAATACTTAGTTTGAGATCACCTAAAAGTCTCATCCAGACACAAGCATAGGTCCCAACGAAGAGGAATACACTCAAATGTTTACCAATTATATGATATAAAGTAAACTAAACATAACACAATGCATAACAGAGATGATTTACAAGGAAAAAAATATCATCTCCCAAAACTATAACTATACATTCGACTATTTCCCTCCCAGCCAAGGAACTCCGGCAAGGACCAGGACAAAACTAAGTAATCTCATTCCAAGACAATGACAGGAAACAATTGGAAAACGGGTATGGGGGGGATAGAAGACACATCATGTACCTCCCTGCCCACTATGGGAGGTCAGGATCCCCACCCAGAAATAAACGTTGAAAACAAATAAAATGAATGGGGTGTAAATTTACATTCCATTCATTTCTGTATTACTGTTATTGTTCCCATCCGAAGCCTCTCCATTTTCACTCTTTCGTTGGTGTGGAATTTTATTTATCTGCTGAACATTTTCATCGATCACATACACACACCAGTATTGATATAAATATTCAGAAAAGTGAGAGAAGCAGGCACTTATGTTAATAATAACAAGTAATGAAGTGAGTAGAAAAGTGCCAGAAGACAATAGAGAATAAAAAAAAGACTCTGCGGCCATGGGGGCACGAATTCACGGCCCTACTGTCACGACAACTCCGCCTGGCCGCGAGAGGGTAGCTCTCTCTGAAAATCGACGCCGGCCATCACTCTTGAGTTCATTTCTTGTTGTTATTAATATAAATGTGTTACTTGTTTGTTTATCACAGCTTCTAGCATTCTATGTCGTGTAATGTTTCATTTTCAAAATCTTATAAAGGTTTTACACGCGGTGCTAGCGACATATTTAGGCCATGCCAGCGCGAGTAAAATGAAGAAAATGGGATAATGAAAAACTGAAGAACAAAATCATACTTTACAATCAAAAGCACCCAAGAAAATGTACAAAAACATAATTTGTTTGTTATTAAGGGTTTTACGGCGCGAGCAACAAATTTCGGTCATTTCACTTTCAGCGCCAGAAAAGGACGAAAATTGGAGATAAAAGATACAAGTAAGACTAAAGGGACTTGATTCAACTGTGGAACATATATGGATTCTAAGAGCATACCACTAATGTACTTAGTTTGAGAGTCGAGAGGTCACCTAAAGTCCCACCCGGACGCCTACACAGGGTCTCTCTAAGAGGAATACACCCAAATGTTTACAAACCAGGAATATACTAAACCCAACAACTGTGTAACAACAGTACATAACAGGGAGAAGATTTACAAGTACAAGGGAGAAAAATATCACCCCCACTCCCCCCCCCCCCCCCCCCCCCACCAAAAAAAAAAAAAATATCCCCATACATTTGACTATTTCCCTCTCACTCAAAGGACTCTGGGGCAAGAGCCACGACAAAACCAAGTAATCCCATTCCAAGACAGAGACAGCAACTCAGAAAACAGATATTGAGAGAATAGAAGACACACAGCAACTGACCTCCAGCCCATCACGGGAGGTCAAAAGACGATCCAGGAGAGAGAGAGAGAGAGAGAGAGAGAGAGAGAGAGAGAGAGAGAGAGAGAGAGAGAGAGAGAGAACTTATGCAGACAAACATCATTTGTCTTTTTAAAGCCATGTCGTAGTTTGAAGGATGAAAATATAGAGAAAAAAAGCAACAAAACTTGAGCTTTTATATAGCGCACTATCCACTAAACGTTCTCAGAGCGCTTTACTAGGGGCCCCTGGCCAACAGCAACACTTAGCATGTAGGACTTTACATGACGCCTGTTAGGCGATATTCCAATTATTTTTTTTTCAGACAAAGACAATGCTGTTAACGGCCAGGTACTAATTTTACACCTGAGTACGGAGGAGAATGAATGTGAGTAAAGAGTCCTTTCCAATGACTCAACTATGCGCCGAGCGGGGCTCGAACCAAGGACCTTCCGATCCAAAAGCGAGTGTCATACCTCAAGACCACAAACGAGAACGGAAGACTTTGATGTTATGGGGTTATAAATAGAATGAAATTAAGTTACTAAAAAATATATTAATAATTCAGACAGAGATAAGTTTACAGTTCATTCAATTAAATAATTTGTCCAAAAGCGTTTATGGTCACAAGGAGTCCCGATAGCTCAGTTGGTAGAGCACTCGCTTCATTAGCAAAGGGACTGTGATCAATCCCGGGTGCAGTCGAGATTTTTTTTTCTCCCGATCAACCGCCCTGTCCACCCAGCAGTGATTGGGGAGCTGAGTCTGTTAGATCCGGCGGAAAGTACTTTGCGATAGACTAGAGTCCTATCCAAAGGGTAGCGAGCAATTGCTGATTTGTGCGGTTCGTGCCATAGAAACCGGGATAAACTCCGGCTCCACGGGCCTAGTGGCTCTGAAGGAATACTTTTTATGGTTACACGTCGATGTAGTGTGTTTAATTTTTGATTATGATTAAGTAATATTTGAATTGGTACGAAGAACTAGAGATTATAATCAGCATGGCTCAGCGATACGGTCTTTGCTTCGTACCCGAAAGGTACCGAGTTTGATCACCCGCCGCTGCGTTGTGTGGCCTTGAGCAAGTCACCTCGCCCTGGTTCTCTTTGCGGTGCTGCGCTGCGGCAGACGCCTGGGTTATTCCAGTCTTCCCTTGGGATAGACCCTAGAGATAAATTTCCCATATGGGATGAATAAAGGGAAATTTATTATTTTCATTAATTAATGAACTGTTTTTGTTTGTTTGTTTTTAAGGGTTTTACGGCGCTTGCAACACATTTAGGTCATATCAACGCCAGTAAAAAGGAATAAAATGGGATAGCAACAAGTTTTAGAATTACAATTAAAGCAGCCAAGAAAAAGTAAGACAAAGGGGAACTGAGAACAAATAGGGATCAGATGTAGATTCCAAAAGCATACCACCAATGTACTCAGTTTGAAATCACCTACAAGTCTCATCCAGACACAAGCGCAAGATCCGACAGAGGAACACACTCAAATGCTTGCATTATACATTAAAAATAACAAATATAATAATACATAACAGAGAGATGATTTACAAGGAAAAAAATATCATCTCCCAAAACAATAACTATGCATTTGACTGTTTCCCTCCTAACTAGGACTCAGGCCAGGGCCAGGACAAAACCAAGTAATCTCATTCCAAGACAAAGACAGAAAGCATGTTGGCAAACAGTAAGGGGATAGAAGACACAGTATGTACTCCCCTGACCACTATGGGAGGTAGGAACATCACGACAGCATTTATAAAGCGCAATATCTAATAATATCATGTGCGGCTATGTGGTCTCGTGGTGTGACACTCGCTTTCGGATCGGAAGGTCCTGGGTTCGAGCCTCGCTCAGCGCATAGTTGAGTCCTTGAAAAAGACTCCTTACTCACATTCTCTCACCGTACTCAGGTGTAAAATGAGTACTTGGCTGTTAACAGTGTTGTTTCTGTCGGAAAAATTGTAATATCGTCTAACAGGCGTCATGTCTCGTTCTTCATGTTACGTGTTGCTGTTCGTCAGGGACTCTTTGTAAAGCGCATTGAGCACATTTAGTGGATATTGCGCTATATAAAAGCTCTAGTTTTTTGTGTTTTTTTAAGTGTTCAAAGTGTGTTACAAGGGGTCTTTAGCCAAAAGCAACACGTAACACGTAGGACGAAACATGACGGCGCCTGTGTTAGGCGATACTGTTGTTATTTTGAGGGTTTCTCCGACAGAGAAAATGCTTTTCATGGCCAAGTACTCACTCTTTTTACACCCGAGTTCGGTGAGAGAATGATTGTAAAGATTTTTTTCCAAGGACTCAACTATGCGTTTCTCATTGCGAGTGTCATACCATGAGACGCCATAGCCGCATAACTAAACTTTCTCTTCATTATGAGATCGTATCGACGTACAGTTATTTGCAGGTCTGATAACCTAATTTCTTATGGGCTCATTGTTGTAATGGAAATCTTTAAAAAATTACGCAAAATATTGTCCATTTACAACAATGTTAAACTAGGCTCACAACTCCGTTCAGATGTCAGACCTGCATATGTGTACACATCGGATCGAATCGTTTCAGGGTATCAAAACCTTTAAATGCTCTTTGAAAACATTTTTAAAGACTATAAAAACAAAATGCATCGTTAATATGGACAGTTCCTGATACAAAATATAGCTTTTCAGTATTAAATATATAACATACAAATGATTATACATATATTTATATATATATTTATATATATATATATATATATATATATATATATATATATATATATATATCATAATCAAGTATCGGAGTACAATTTATCCCATCAAATTTTGTTTGATGTGTCAACGCTTGTACTTAAATCTACAAACGTTTCAATGAATTAATATACAAATTGCAAATAATACCGAATGTCACGGTACATTATTCATCATAATCAACTTATATGTTGTGCCAGTACATAGAATGAAGTTGACGTCACTCGGGTCTTTGTTATTACTTTTTGCCATCCGCGTTAATGAGTAATTCTCACTAAACTGTATTAACCAGACTATAGATAGTTCGAAAATGACGTCACTCAGGTCTTTGTTATTACGTTTTGCCATCCGCGTTAATGAGTAATTCTCACTAAACTGTACTAACCCGACTATAAACGTTCATGGATACACACAGCTTTGTGTGTTGGTCCGTTATACTTCCGGATGGCAATGTTATGAGCTTCTTAGCCAAGCGCATACTATCTATAAACGTTCATGGTTACACACATAGTGATGTGTGTTGGTCTGTTAAATTTCCGGATGGCAATGTTGTGAGCTTCTTAGCCAAGCGCATACTCTCTGTAAGCTCCTTAAAATAATTAATGGAATTATAATGTTTTGCCTCAGAGTTTAAATATATTCCAAATTGCTGCATTTCTTTGAATACTGGTATTTTCCTTATATTACGTTTGCTAAATTGAACGTATAAACTCAAATTCAAAGCAAATACGACAGAAGAGTGAAATAACGGTTCAGCAAAACACGCTTTACAAAACAGTATTACGTTCTTGTTAACTCACTCAACCATAACACCGACTATAGATAGTATGCAGATGACGTCACTCAGGCCTTTGTTATTGTTTTTGCCATCCGCGTTTGTGAGTTGTTCTCACTAAACTGTATTAACCAGACTATGAAAGTTCATGGTTACACAGAGTTTGTGTGTTGGTCCGTTATACTTCCGGATGGCAATGTTGTGAACTCCTTGGCCAAGCGCATTCTATCTATAGATAGTATGCAGATGACGTCACTCAGGCCTTTGTTATTGTTTTAGCCATCCGCGTTTGTGAGTTGTTCTCACTAAACTGTATTAACCAGACTATAAAAGTTCATGGTTACACAGAGTTTGTGTGTTGGTCCGTTATACTTCCGGATGGCAATGTTGTGAACTCCTTGGCCAAGCGCATTCTATCTATAGATAGTATGCAGATGACGTCACTCAGGCCTTTGTTATTGTTTTAGCCATCCGCGTTTGTGAGTTGTTCTCACTAAACTGTATTAACCAGACTATAAAAGTTCATGGTTACACAGAGTTTGTGTGTTGGTCCGTTATACTTCCGGATGGCAATGTTGTGAACTCCTTGGCCAAGCGCATTCTATCTATACATAGTTTGAAGATGACGTCACTCAGGTCTTTGTTATTGTTTTTTTTTTGCCATCCGTGTTTATGAGTAATGCTCACTGAACTGTATTAACATGACTGTAAACGTTCATGGATACACACAGTTTTGTGTGTTGGTCCGTTATACTTCCGGTGGCAATGTTATGAGCTTCTTGGCCAAGCGCATACTATCTATAACCCAAGTATATCCGGGGTTACTATTACCCCAAGCGTATTTATAATATTTTTTTTTCTGAGACAAATTATAGGCGTAGCCGAGTATCAAAGCTAATTTATTTTAGTTTTTACACATTAATGGTAGTTGAATAAAACCATCTATGCACATGCTCATTTTTAATACATACACTTTTTTCCAGTTTTGAAAAGTCGCAAAAATCGCTAGGATTGATGAGTTCATAATGACAAAAGATTTTTCTTCAATTTTTTTAAAAATGATGAAGACAGTCTGTTAAACAAATCTGAACACGAGAGATGTCGTTTGTGTCGTAATGAATGTTAACAATTGTGACCCTCCGTCTCAAAACGGTATTATGTCGGGATGATTCAGACCCCAAGAAATGAATTTAGAGATAGAATGATGAGAAATTGGAGCTTATCAGTTTTTGCAATGCAAGAAATAGTCTTTATACTCCAGCATAACGTACAGAAATTAAACCCAAGTTGGATATTTGTGGCTATGAATTCAATTTCCCTTACCGAGTGGATCCCGACATAATACCGCTTTGATACGGTGGGTCACAATATAGAACATTTAGTAAGAAGAGGGTTTGTAAGAATACGGTCTAATTTTCACCGGGGGTCCCGATAGCTCAGTTTGTAGAGCACTCGCTTCACACGCAAAGGGACCAAGGTGCAGTCTAGATAGATATTTCTCTGATCCCCCTGTCTACCCTACCCAGCAGTAACTTCGAAAGTCTCAATTTTAGTAGGGGAAATTGGTGTTAGATCTGGCGGAAAGTACTTTGCGATAGACTAGCATCCTATCAATAGGATATCAAGCCATTGCAATACGCTTCAACAATCGTAACGTCACTTCCTTCCTTATGACGCATGGTAACTTCGTAACTCTGGCTCTAAACTATCGGAACAATGGCAGACGCCCGTATGAAATAGTTCTCCGGGGAGCATAAAAGCGTATCCAGAGGAGAAAAAAACCATAAATTTGATCATGTTTTGACCTTTACACATTCTGATCACAAGGTATATGAAAAGTTCTAGCCAGCATGAAGAATAAAAAGTAATGATTTTCTTTGTTTAGAACCAAGATGGCCACGTTTGCCGGGCGGCGTGACATCAGACTACTGAATCCAATTGAGCGATAGGATTAACCCTTTATTGCTCATATTACGGCGTTGCACAGAGACTGATGCCAAGGTTATTTAAATTTATCCTTGAAATTATAGATCGTAAGAGTCAGCATTCTGCTTTACAGAAATTACTCAAATACGACATTGTGCCCGATATCCACCAATGGTGATGTTTTAAGACACAATAATAATAATAATAATAATAATAATAATAATAATAATAATAATAATAATAATAATAATAATAATAATAATAATAATGATGATGATGATGATGATGATGATGATGATGATGATGATGATGATGATTACGACGACAATGATTTTGGGATCAATCGACTATAAACTGTAAAGTTACACATAATTCTATGAGTTGTAAAAATTGATCTGGCAAGCAGAACTGGTTAGTATTTTTCTTAAACACATAGTGTCAAAAAAACTATTATGTAATTTTTATCACAGATGTTCAGAATAGATAATTCTAGACCCTTTAGACGATGAGATTGAAATGAGAGAAGCTCGAGATCCGACATTGCCGTTTTGAAGGTCACCGAACGCACTTCCGTTCACCGGATGTAACTGTGTCCACGAAGAAAGCGCTATACTGTTTTGATCCGGGTCTTGTGCGATGTCCGATTTTCGAGATAAGTTTGAAAGGAAAGTATGCGCTCTTCTTGGAGGCTTACTTCTTTTATGGTCTGTTGACTTGAGTTTAGAAGGCGTTAGCGAAGACTGCGATTGAGGACTTCCGGAAAATGAGTTATTTTTAGAAAGTGACGTCAAATCGGATAGTAACTTTGTTGATGATGGCGAAAGCAGTAAATTCGCTGTTCCAGATATAGTACTTATTTTCGAAGGCGATGTCGTTACTTGTTTAGTAACTTCGAAAATCTCAATTTTAGTAGGGGAAATTGGTGATGAATTTTGTTCGTTTCTGTTAAGACTGGAGAAAAAAGCTTCCGGCTGCGGAGATTGAATGGCGTTTTCAGTCGGTGTTGTATTTCTAGGCGTGGACGATGACTCGTTTTCGTTTTCAATTTCATTCTCGTCGTCTGAAATGGCGTCGGGAATCAGCTGATTCGAAGCGGGAATTATAATGGCCATACCGTTACCATGGTGATTATTTAAACGACTTGCTATAGAGGTACGGGATTGATGTTCGATTTGTGATAATTTATCCGAAGAGATGACGTCACCATTAACTTTACCATTACTGACAACTTTTGTCTTGTCTTTTTTCTCTTCTTTTTCTACCACTGCTTCCTCGTCTCCTTCTTTTTCTTCTCCTTGCTCTTCTTTTACTACTACTTCTTCCTCCACCACCTCCTCCTCCTCTCCCACCTCTTCCCCTTCATCTTCCCCATCAGCCTCGTCGTCTAACTGAAAGTTTTGGTTGTCGTAGGCATAATGGTGATGGTTGTTGTTGTTATTATTATTATTATTGTTGTTGTTGTTGTTGTTGGTCTGATGGTGGTTACTGAGATTGTTGTTGTCGGTAATTTGATGCCGTGTTTGTTGTTGCTGTCGTGTCACTGTGTGTACAGTGTGTTCATTGTTTAAGGTGTACGCATTGTTCCCGTTGGTACTGGTGATTTTGTGGGCGAAAAGTCGGACAACTCGAGCACTGAGCTGGGCCTGGAAAGAGGTATAATATTTGGAAAATAGGTTATTTATAGATATAGAGAGGGTGAAATTGTATGAAGGAGAGTGGAAGAAGCATGACATGGAAAGAGAGAGAGAGAGAGAGAGAGCGAGAGAGAGAGACAGAGAGAGAGAGAGAGAGAGAGAGAGAGAGAGAGAGAGAGAGAGAGAGAAGAGAAGAGAAAGAAGAAGAGAAATTTGATATGGGTATTTTATAATATATTTGTAGATTGATGGAGAGAGCGAGAGATGGAAAGAGGATTAGAGTGAGATGGGGTGGGGTAGAGATGGATAGATAAAAAGAAAGAAATGTAGAGAATGAGAGAGGGATAGAGATTGGTAGAACGATCGATCGATAGATAGATAGATAATAAGGACGGGGAGAGAGAGGGAGATATATATATATATATAATATATATATATATATATATATATATATATATATATATAGAGAGAGAGAGAGAGAGAGAGAGAGAGAGAGAGAGAAGGAAATGGCAATTCCGACACCTGAGAATGCAATCCAACTTCAAAGCATTTCAACCCTGTGAAAAGCCAATCAGTATTCCCCATTAACCAATGGGCGAACCGGATAACACAGGAAATCCCCACAATCAGTTAAATATAGCATGACATTCGACTTTAACCTGTTAAATGCCGTCATACGATACCGTCGCCGTGGCATTCCATGAAGAAATACAGATAATCCGTCAAACAGGATGTCTGATGTCAACAGGAATCACCCATGTTGTCCAAGGCTGCAAAATTGTGGGTTAATAAACCCCCCCCCCCCCCCCCTCAAGAAAAAAAAAGGAAAAAACAAAACAAAAGAAAGTAGTTGAAGCGGGGCTCTCGAACCCGGGGCCTTCCGGATCACAGTGCATCACAGTGCAATGTCTTAACCACTCGGTCACTTCGCCCCCCGCCCCCCCCCCCCCTTCTCTGGAAAACATGTATTTCATTTCTCCTCCTCCTCCTCCTCCTCCTCCTCCTCCTCCTCCTCCTCCTCCTCCTTCTTCTTCTTCTTCTTCTTCTTCTTCTTCTTCTTCTTCTTTCTTCTTCTTCTTCTTCTTCTTCTTCTTCTTCTTCTTCTTCTTCTTCTTCTTCTTCTTCCTTCTTCCTTTTAAGTCTGTAACTTCAGATTTTGAAGATTCCACAGACCAAAGTATTTTTCTTTCATTAGAGATGTGAGACTATTCCAGTGTCTTAATTAATGTCGATGGTATGAACGAATACAAGTGTGCATCCACTCCTGAGTGGGGAACCAGAAACTTGGATGACTTTCTATTCTTATCTTGTTGAATATCACCGAGGGGTAATTTAACTTGATCGCTTAGGACTTTGCAAAATATTGTTACTTTGTCACGCTTTCTTCTCTGTTGTACGTAGTGGTTCGAGATTTTACTTAAATCAGTTTCATGTTTTATATCTTTGTTGTTTTGATTTATAAATTTCACTGCTCTGTTTTGTATTTACGATTTCTTTGATTTCTGATATAATGTGGTGTTAACTTGATCGCTTAGGCCTTTGCAAAATATTGTTAATCAGATACTGAATAGTGCTAGCCATATTGTTACTTTGTCACGCTTTCTTCTCTGTTGTACGTAGTGGTTCGAGATTTAATTTAAATCAGTTTTATGTTTTATATCTTTGTTGTTTTGATTTATAGTGCGGCTATGTGGTCTAGTGGTATGACACTCGCTTTCGGATCGGAAGGTCCTGGGTTCGAGCCTCGCGATCGGCGCATAGTTGAGTCCTTGGAAAAGGCTCTTTACTCACATTTTCTCACCGTACTCAGGTGTAAAATGAGTACCTGGCCGTTAACAGCGTTGTCTTTGTCCGAAAAATTGTAATATCGCCTAACAGGCGTCATGTCCTGTCCATGTTAAATGTTTCTGTTGGCCAGGGACCACTTGTAAAGCGCTTTGAGCACATTTAGTGGATATTGCGCTATATAAAGCTCAATTTATAAATTTCACTGCTCTGTTTTGTATTTACGATTTCTTGGATTTCTGATCTGTGGTGAGGGTCAAGACAGAGTTACTATATTCTATTCTGTTCCATCCCAACGTGATACAGGATTGGGGGGAAGCGTCACAAATGTGACCCCTCGTCTCAAAACGGTAATTATGTCGGGATGATTAAGATGCTGAAAATTAAATTTGTAGCCAGAAATATCAAACATAAGTTGAGTTTATATGCTTTATTGAGGAGAATGAATATCATATTTTAGAGTGAGAACTACATATAATTCATATGTTTGACCAGTTTAACCATAATGTGACATTTTAGCACCTGGTTCATTTCGACATAATACCGTTTTGAGATGTTGGGTTACAAATGGTACTTGGCAATTATTTTTCCTTGATTAGGAAAAGACATTTAAAAAAAAATTCTGACCTGTTTTTGAAGTTTGAGACTGTCGAGTCGGTGTTGGCGATGATAGAGGACTATGGAGTCGAGGTAGGGGTAGGGTTGGCCATTCAGGTAGTACAGACCGTTGTCCTCGGATATACGATGGTGACGTATGTGGCTGTTGTATCTGTGGGACGGAATAGGTGGAGATAGTGATCATAAAGATGAGGAGTTTGAGGAGGGGGGGGGGGGGGGGGGGGGGGGAGGAGGGGGAGGAAGGCGATGGTGGGGTATGTGTCTGTTGTATATGATGTGGGATGGAATAGGTGGAGATGATGATGATGATGATGATGATGATGATGATGATGATGATGATGATGATGATGATGACAAAGAGGAGGAGTTTGAGAGGGGGGAGGAGGAAGATGGAGAAGGGAAGGAGGAAGATGGGGAGGGAGAGGAGGAGGAGGAGGAGGAGGAGGAGGAAGGCGATGGTGAGGTATGTGGCTGTTGTATCTGTGGGATAGAATATGTGGAGATGATGATGATGATGATGATGATGATGATGATGACAATGATGATGATGATGATGATGATGATGATGACAATGAGGAATTTGAGGAGGAGGAGGAAGAGGTAGATGGAGAAGGGAAGGAGGAAGATGGGGAGGGAGAGGAGGAGGAGGAGGGAGAGGAGGAGGAGGAGGAAGGCGATGGTGAGGTATGTGGCTGTTGTATCTGTGGGATAGAATATGTGGAGATGATGATGATGATGATGATGATGATGATGATGATGATGATGATGATGATGATGATGATGACAAAGAGGAGAAGTATGAGAAAGATGAGGAGGAGGAGGATGGAGGAGAGAAGGAGGAAGATTGGGATGGGAAGGAGGAGGAGGAAGGCGATGGTGTGGTATGTGGTTGTTGTATCTGCAAGAAGATAATGATGATGACGAGGAGGAGGAGGAAGAGGAGGAGAAGAATGGAAGCGATTTGAAGTAGGTGGCTGCTCTATCTGTGGGATGGAACAGCTAGATAAGTACGGTGAAAGAATGTGAGTAAAGATCCTTTTACAAGGACTCAACTATGCACCGAGCGGGGCTCGAACCCAGGACCTTCCAATCCGAAAGCGAGTGTCATACCACATAGCCATATTCATCATCATCATCATCATCATCATCATCATCATCATCACGAAACAATTACCATTACGACCACCTCATAGAGCTACTTCGCAAGACAACACCTCCAAGGACACTATCATATCGGACTTGTCCATACTGTTGTAGAGTGAGAACTACAGAAATTGTTAATATCGATTATTTTGATAATCGAGGGGTTGTTATGTTCTAGAGGAAATAAAAGATGGCCGTTGAAACAAACGAGCGTTCAGTGTGAACCTTTATTGTGATAAATATTGAGTTATAAAAGTTTCTACAATACATAGCATGAAATCAATTATTAGAGTTCTAATTTTTGATCCCGATGGTGACGGAATCGGATTAATTTGGTGTGTGATAATAAAAGGCAGGTTTTCCTCTGGCTAATAAGAGTTTCTACTCTAATGTCTACAAACATGTCATTACGAACATCTCATCGAGCTACTCCGCAAGACAAAAACTCCAAAGACACAATCATATCGGACTTGTCCATAGCATGAAATCAATTATTAGAGTTCTAGTTTTTTGATCCCGATGGTGGCGGGATCGGATTAATTTGGTGTGTGATAATAAAAGGCAGGTTTTCCTCTGGCTGTTAACTCACTCAATCCTATAGATTTTCGCTCCTTTTCAAAATTGGAAAAATGTATTTAAAATGAGAATGTACATTCATAGTTTTATTCAACTACCATCAACATGCAAAAACTAAAAACTTTACCTTTGATACTAGATACGCCTATAAGTTGTTTCAGAAAAATGTAATAAATAGGCCTGGGCGGTAAAAGCAACATGGGTAAATTACGGATATAGTCGGTATTAGGATTGAGTGAGTTAAGAGTTTCTGCTTTAATGTCTACAAACATGTCATTACGAACATCTCAACGAGTTTCTTCGTAAGACAAAAACCTTCAAGGACACAATCAAAAAGGACTTGTCCATAGCATGAAATCAATTTTGTGAGTTCTGGTTTTTGACACCTGTGGCGGCAGAGCCTGATTAATATGGTGGCGTGGCATGCTTAAATTATACGGTGATGCCAGAATAAGAAGAAAATGACTTGAAACATGCTATATTTGTAAATACAAAAGAAAGAAAACAAATTAAAGAAAAGTCTTACTCAAAAAAGTAAGAGGCGGTATATACCATTTCTCAGGGGTTTTTTTTTTAATGCTTTAATTCATTTTTAAAAGATGGATGTGGTGCCAGGCACCAAATCAACCAATATAGCCACGCCCCTGTGTGTGATAACAGTAGGCAGGTTTTCCTCTGGTTATTAACCCTCTCCTTACCAACTGATAGGAAAATAGGCACATTCATTATGATACAGCCAACATTTTTCTTATTCAAATTCCTTATTTACATAAAAAATTTTCAGAAAATTAACAGTGTGTTGTAGAGCTTGTTTTGCGAAAGAAACTATGTATCGCAAGCATTTCAAAGCTATTATGTTTGAGTGATAAAAAAAATCTATTTTTTTTTTGTGTTAGTTGGGTGTGAAGTTTTGGAGATAATCCTGAAAATGTCTGGTAAGGAGAGGGTGAAGAGTTTCTGATCTAATGTCTAAAATCGTGATTTTTGACCAGTTAACTGCCGTACTCTGGAAAAACTCGGTATTTCAAAATTTGGCTAGAAAACTCGTATTTCAAATATGGTTCGTTTTAAATGACCCTTGTCTTGGAAAAAACTCTCAAAGCTGGGACTTCGCGACAGAACACTCGTCCTTCAAATATGGTTCGTTTTAAATGACCATCATCTTGGACAAAACTCTCAAAGCTGGGTGGGACTTCGCAGTCTTATTTAAAGTCCCAGGTTTTAGAATTTTTGCCAAGATGAGGGTCATTTAAAGACAAATTTCCCCAATGAGATGAATAAAAGGAATTTTATTTTTGTTAAATTATTATTTATGAAAAATCAGTTTAAACCGTTTTGCACTTATTTGCAGGTCTGAAAACCCAAACTATTAAGGGCTCATTGTTGTAATGGAAACCTCATAAAATGACGCAAAATATTGTCCCACAATTGCGTTCGGATGTCAGACCTGCTTATAATATGTACAAGTCAGTTTAAACTCAAAACAAAGAGAATATTTTTCCTCTTCTTTCTTTTCTTTTTATTTTCTTTTTTCCATGTCTCTCATTCCTGAAGTTTAAAAAAAACGGGGGAAAAAAAGAGGGAACAAAACAACAAAAAACAAGAGGAATTTGGAGTCTTGAATGTTTTGAAGTTTGAGAAAAAAAATGTAAATATTTTTTTTTCGGTGATGTGGAGTTGAACC
>NC_088367.1:44398999-44413999 GCF_034508935.2 Berghia stephanieae
TGCATACTATCTATACCTACCATTCCGGCATGTAAATGAATCCGGTTTTCTCACCCTTGAAGCCAGTTATCAACAATGCCTTTAACATGTGCAAATTGAATATCACGAAGATAATTACAAGACTCAATAGAACTGTCAGATCACTCTTGATATTTAGATTCTATTCTAATATTCTCTCTCTCTCTCTCTCTCTCTCTCTCTCTCTCTCTCTCTCTCTCTCTCTCTCTCTCTCTCTCTCTTCCTATTCTCCTCCTCCTCCCTTCTCTCTTTCTCTCTCCTCTCCTTCTCTCTCTCTCTCTCTCTTCCCTTTCTCCTCCTCCTCCTCTCTCTTCTCCTCTTCTCTCTCTCTCCCTCTCTTCCTTTCTCCTCCTCTCCCTTCTCTCTTTCTCTCTCTCTCTCCTCTCTCCTTCTCTCCTCTCTCTCTCCCTTCTTCCTCCTCATCCCTCTTCTCTCCTTCTTAACCTTCCCTCGTCATCTCATCTCTTCTCACACTCCCCTTTCCACCACATATCCACAACACCTCCCCCTCTTCACCCAAACCCACATATCGCCCCAACCCGCTCCCCCCCCCCCTCCACCACCCACCTTCCTCCCCCCCCCCTTCCACACCCCCATCCCTGTAATCGTTTTACATTGTATTTCAATTGCACAACGATCTCATTTTACCTGGGTGTGGCTCAGTAGAAAGCAGTGGAAAATAACAACAACAACAACAAACAATTATAACCAATAACAACAACAACAATGGAAATCGTGGTGATAAATAAATGTTAATCAGTTTGTTATATCTAATCCGTCCTGCATAGCAAACAGATAACACGAAATCAAAATAACAACGACAAACAAACAAACAAAACACACACACGAGCACACACACACACTCTCTCTCTCTCTCTCTCTCTCTCTCTCTCTTTCTCTCTCTCTCTCTCTCTCTCTCTCTCTCTCTCTCTCCCCCCCCCCCCCCCCCACACACACAAGAAGAAAACATGCTGTTGAATAAATAAAATAGTTTGCAATAGATTAGCGTCCTATCCAAAGGATAGCGAGCATTTACAAACTCGCACAAGAAGAAAACGTGCTGTTGAATAAAAAAAATATTTTGCGATATATTAGCATATTATTATCAGTAAACACATGAGTACGGTGAGAGAATGTGAGTAAAGAGCTTTTTTCCAAGGACTCAACTATGCCCCTAGCGAGGCTAGAACCCAGGACCTTCCTATCCGTAAGCGAGTGTCATACCACAAGACCACATAGCCGCACGTTAAAGTAAAAGGTTGTGTCAGATTCATCAGTGACTATAATATTATCGACTCTCCTCAGTCAAATATCGAAATTTAATCCAAATCTGGGATCCCGATAGCTCAGTTGGTAGAGCACTCGTTTCACACGCAAAGGGACCGAGATCGATCCCGGCGGGTGCAGTCGAGATCTTTCCTGACACCACCACCCCCCCCCCTCCCTCGCTGTCCACCCAGCAGTAAAAAGGTAGCTGGCTGAGTCGTGTTAGATTTGGCAGAAAGTACTTTGCGATAGACTAGCGTCCTATTCAAAGGATAGAAAGCAATTGCTATTTTCCGATTTACGCTATAGGAACCGGGATGAACTCCGACTCTATGGGCCTAATGGTTCTGAAAGAAGGAACCGAATTCTCATTATTTGACTATAAATTTCCTTATAGATAGTATAGGCTTGGCTAAGAAGCTCAGAAAAGTGAGTGGAGCAGGCACTTATGTTGGTAACAACAAGATATGAAGTGAGTAGAAAAGTGCCAGAAGACAATAGAGAATAAAAAATTTTTTCGCGGCGGTGGTGGGGTTTGAACCTGCGACCTTATTGGTACGACAACTCCGCCTGGCAGGTGAGAACGTGGCTCTACCGTGTGATCTATCCACGAACACAAAAATTTTCGTTTCAAACCCAAAGTCATTTCTAGATCCCTCTCTCACCCACTTCTTGAGATCGCCGATTCGTTCGCCACCATCGCGAAGTAATTTTGACCAGCAGTTAAGCTTAATAGCTTTTATTCTCTATTGTCTTCTGGCACTTTTCTACTCACTTCATATCTTGTTGTTACCAACATAAGTGCCTGCTCCACTCACTTTTCTGAATTAAAAATTCACCCCATACACCGGAGCATACTCAATGTCTCAATCGTTTCTATGTTATATGTTTGTGATGAGAATATTGGCTATTAAGCTTAACTGCTGGTCAAAATTACTTCGCGATGGTGGCGAACGAATCGGCGATCTCAAGAAGTGGGTGAGAGAGGGATCTAGAAATGACTTTGGGTTTGAAACGAATATTTTTGTGTTCGTGGATAGCTCACACGGTAGAGCCACGCTCTCACCTGCCAGGCGGAGTTGTCGTACCAATAAGGTCGCAGGTTCAAACCCCACCACCGCCGCGAAAAAATTTTTTTTATTCTCTATTGTCTTCTGGCACTTTTCTACTCACTTCATATCTTGTTGTTACCAACATAAGTGCCTGCTCCACTCACTTTTCTGAATTAAAAATTCACCCCATACACCGGAGCATACTCAATGTCTCAATCGTTTCTATGTTATATGTTTGTGATGAGAATATTGGCTATTAAGCTTAACTGCTGGTCAAAATTACTTCGCGATGGTGGCGAACGAATCGGCGATCTCAAGAAGTGGGTGAGAGAGGGATCTAGAAATGACTTTGGGTTTGAAACGAATATTTTTGTGTTCGTGGATAGCTCACACGGTAGAGCCACGCTCTCACCTGCCAGGCGGAGTTGTCGTACCAATAAGGTCGCAGGTTCAAACCCCACCACCGCCGCGAAAAAAATTTTTATTCTCTATTGTCTTCTGGCACTTTTCTACTCACTTCATATCTTGTTGCTAAGAAGCTCACAACATTGCCATCCGGAGATATAACAGACCAACACACAAAACTACGTGTAACCAGGAACTTTTACAGTCTGGTTAATACAGTTGAGTGAGAATGATAGATAGTTCGAAGATGACGTCACTCTGGTCTTTGTTATTGTTTTTTGCCATCCACGTTTATGAGTAATTCTCACTTAACTGTATTATCCAGGCTATAACAGTTTTTGGTTACACTTTTGTGTGTTGGTCGGTTATATTTCCGGATGGCAATGTTGTGAGCGTCTTAGCCAAGCGCATACTATCTATAGATCTGAATTCACCCACACCAATATCGTTTTCACGCGAAGAATAACAAAAAATAGCTTTTTCGACTCACCATCTAATCCCGACCCCTTGGCGTCTGTTCACAGTGAAACTCTTGCACGGGCAGCCTCCCATAAACTGTAGCTTGAGATGGTAAAAAGTTGGATGGCTGGGCGAAATAGGAAGAAAAAATTAACGAAACACCATTTCAAGGTTCACCTCCATGCAGTGGTTTGGGTGGGTGAGTGGGTGGGTCGATAGTCTGTGGTTTGTTTTGAGGCTTGGATGGGTCGCCGCAGGGCATTTAGTAGATAGATCCAACGGGCCCGGTTCTTACAGATGGTCCATAGTTTTGTTGTATGTGCCTGGTGAAATTGATAAAATGTTTTGATTAATGATATTGTTATTGTTGATAATGGTTGACGATGAAGATAAGGATAATTCTATAAAACGTAAGCTTTCACATTCCGCAATATTCATCGAATCTGCTCACAACGCATATTTTTTCGATATGTCAAATGCGCTCATTAGCATTTTCCACTAGATAAATCTGATGTACCATTATTGATGGTGTGCATTTAAGTAAAATATTCATCAGTCCAATTTGCCACATCAATCATACCAATAAACAAAACTATGCGTAAACTTTGACATTTATAGGGGGAACGAAGTTGACGTCACTCAGCTCTTTGTTATAATTTTTACAATGCATGTTAGTGATTAGTTCTCACTAAATCATATCAATCAGACTACAAACTTACAAGGTTAGACATATAAATAAACAAATAATCTGATTTACAACAAATAAAATAATGTTTGAAGGAACAATTTAACAAATTTATCGTCAAGTGGATATATGCAAATAACTGAGTTAGCTCATGAATATATCAGAAAAACTATAAAGAAAAAAAGTTTTAAAAAACGCACAAAAAAAAAAATAAATAAATAACAAAACAAAGAAATTAATGTATTGACTAGTGAATGGGTGATTAAATAAATAAATGCATGAATGAATAAATGAATGAATAGATAAATGGATGAATGAATGGATGAATTAATGAATGAGTGGATTAACGAATGAATGAGTGGATTAACGAATGAATGAGTGGATGAAAGAATGAATGAGTGGATGAAAGAATGAAGAATGAATGAAGTATTAATGGATGAATGGATGAGTGTATGAACGAATGAAGAAGGAATGAAGGAATGAAGAATTAATAAATGAATGAATGGCTGAGTGGATGAATGAATAATGAATGAATCAATGAAGAATTAATGAATGAATGAATAAATGAACGAATAAATGAATGAATGAATAGGTTTTTGAATAATTCCGAAACCGCTCTTTGTTTTCAATTCTTATTCACAACAATAGCAATCCATAAATGTACAATCGGATTCAATCAAGTGTTACTGTCCCACCAGCCAGACCTGTTAAACTATTTGTTGCATTCAAAACCACGGAAGATAAGAAAGAAGCATTGAATCACTTTAACTCACTCAACCCTAACACCGACTATATCCGTAGTCTACTCGGTTTACTTTTACCCCATGCCCATTTATTACCTTTTTCTAGATCTTAGGCATATTTTAGGCGTAGTTTCAAAGCTAATGTTTTTAGTTTTTGCATGTTAATACTAGACTAGTTGAATAAAACGTTCTATGTACACGTTCATTTTTAATACATTTTCCCCCAGTTTTGAAAGGTAGCAAAAATCTCTAGGATTGAGTGAGTTAAAGTATTTGTTGCATTCAAAACCACACGAAAAATAAGAAATAAGCATTGAATCACTTTAAGGAAGATCGATTTATGATATCATGTTCAATGTTTACGCCCATTTGGATTCCTTTAGGCTATTATTATAATTATTGTTAGGTTCCAAATTTTGCTTTGTCTGGGCACCTTTCATCCACTCTTGTTCAGATCTTTATCGTACACCAGTGCCTGCTCCTTCGTTTCTTATTCAAGTATCGAATTTGGAATTTTCATGGACGTGTTACAATTTTCAATATGAAAATTTAATACATATATCTAAAAAAAAGTTGAGCTTTTATATAGCGCAATATCCACTAAATGTACTCAAAGCGCTTTACAAGGGGTCCCTGGCCAACAGCAATACGTAACACGTAGAACGAAACATGACGCCTATTAGGCGATAGTACATTTTTTTTCTGACAGAGACAACGCTGTCAACGGCCAGGTACTCACTTTGCACCTGATTAAGGTGAGAGAATGTAAGTAAAGAGCCTTTTCCAAGGACTCAACGAGGTTCGCGAAATCCCATATTTGAGAGTTTTTGCCGTGATGAGGATCATTTAACTCACTCAACCCTAACACCGACTATATCGGTAGTTTATCCGGGTTACTTTTACCCCATGCCTATTTAATACATTTTTCTGAGACAAATTATAGGCGTAGTATCAAAGCTAATGTTTTTAAATTTTACGACATGTTAATGGTATTTGGATAAAACTATCTATTTTCATGCTCATTTTTAATATATTTTTTCCAATTATGAAAAGTAGTAAAAATCTCTAGGCTTGAGTGAGTTAAATCGATCGATAGTTGAAGGACGAGTTTTCTGGCTAAGTTTTTAAAGACGTGTGTTTTCTCCAGAGTACTGGAGACAAGTGGGTTAAAAGCAACCAATGGAAAGTGAGACAAATGATATTTGACTGGTTTGAATAGGGAACAGAAGTGGATTACAAGAGACAAACTATCAGTGTACTTAGTTTGAAATCATGTTAACCTTTTATTCCAGACAAAATAAGTCCAGGATCGCACGAATAGGAATAGATACACTCAAAAGTGTACAAATATTAATCAAAACAAAATCTATAACAGTAGTAGATCTACAAAATACTGCATATTTGACTGTCTCCTAGCCAAGGACTCCTGCCAGGGCTTTTAAAATGCGGCTATGTGGTCTAGTGGTATGACACTCGCTTTCGGATCGGAAGGTCCTGGGTTCGAGCCTCGCGCTCGGTGCATAGTTGAGTCCTTGGAAAAGGCTCTTTACTCACATTCTCTCACCGTACTCAGGTGTAAATGAGTACCTGGCCGTTAACAGCGCTGTCTTTGTCCGAAAAATGTTATTGCCTAACAGGCGTCATGTCCCGTCCTACATGTTAAATGTTGCTGTGGACCAGGGACCCCTTGTAAAGCGCTTTGAGCTCGTTTAGTGGATATTGCGCTATATAAAAGATCAATAAAAAAAGAAAAAAAATATGTGGGCGTCCTTGAGATAATCAGTCGCGTGGTGAAAAGTTTTGAACAGAGATATTGACAATTTTAGTCAAGAGGTCATTTTTTATGGAAAATGAGTTATCAAAAATCATTAAATCAAACATTTTTCTATATATTGAAGAAATATTTTAATCGAATTCTACTCCTAAATATCTTATTTGAATTTTTTAAAAGAATTTAATTATTATACTTAATATCAACTCTTGTCAACTTTGGAAGCGATTTTCACAAAATTAGGGTTTGACACCTTAGCCCATGCATATGACCATAACTTCATGAAAAATCACCCGATTTGCTTTATATAAAGATTAAAATGCTCAAAAGACATTCGGCTTTCAAGAAATGCAAAAAAAAAAAAAAAACCCGCAAAGACCAAAATTTTAACCATGCGACGACTGATTATGTCAGGGACGCACACACATAGCTCCAATTGCAACATTTAATATGCAGGACAAGACACAGCGCCTATAAGGCGATATGACAATATTTTTTTTCAACAAAAACCAAGTTGTGAACGGCCAGGTACTCATTTTACACCTGATTTCAGAGACAGACTGTGAGTAAAGAGTCTTTTTCCTTTAGCCCTCAACTTTTCTGCAGAATCAAATAGGTATTTTTATTCAGCGCAATGTTCTAAAAAATATTGCGAAGTGCCATATGGGATGGTTTTTGCCGAGGTGAGGGTTAGGGTTAGGGTCATTAAATCAATCGATATTTGAAGGGATGAGTTGTCTGGCAAAAGTTTTTAAATACGTGTCTCTTTCTAAATTTACGTATTCCTGTTTGTCAGGGACCTTTTGTAAAGCGTTGTGAACACGTTTAGTGGATATTGCGCTATATAAAATCTCACTTTTGTTTTCTTCTATAGTTCTATAATTAAAACAAAGCCAACGGTTTGTCAGATACGTCGTTTTGACGTGGGAAGACAAGAATTCTATGTAATTAAATACAGGCGACTCACGTGACAGTAATTTGAAGATCAGATTACAGATTACAGATATTTATAGCCTAGCAGCGGGAACATAAATAGGACACTTCAAATAAAATTCCTTTTACATTATTGTTAATCTAATTCTAGCAGTGATTTCGTAAATTAATTTTTCTCAACTGTAAATGCTTTGTCTTGTCCTCATCAATTCTTTATTTTTATTTTAGTAGTTCTTCAGAGCCATTAGGCCCATGGAGCCGGAGTTTTCCCCGGTTTCTATATCTTGAAACGGACAATAGCAATTGCTTGCTATCTTCTAGATAGGACCCTAGTCTATCGCAAAGTACTTTCCGCTAAATCTAACAGATCCAGCTACCCATTCACTGATGGGTGGGCAGGGGGGGGGGTGTCATAAAAAAATCTCGATTACACCTGGAATCGATCTCGGTACCTTTACTTGTGAAGCGAGTGCTCTACCAATTGAGCTATTGGGTCCCCCCGTCCTCTTCAACATAACTATAAATAGACTTTGAGTATAACCGACGTGTATATATTTGCAGGTCTGATAACCCAAACCGACATGAATTCGTTGTTGTGACGGAAATACTCAAATCATAACTAAAATATTGCCCATTAAATATAATATATTCAAGTCTGAACTGAATCTCATACAATGTACAATTTTCTTATTTTGTTGAATTTTTATCAAGGATTACCAGATGTCCACGTGGGTGGTCAAAACTGACCACACAAGGAATCGCTTTTCTATCATTATTTTAATTTATGAAAAAACATATAAATTAGTCTTATTTATTTGTTTATCAAAACCTATGAGTTTTTCAAGGGCGTCGGAGTATTTGTAAACGTGAAGTTCTATTTGGCGCTTTTGAAGTCGAATTTGGCCACGAAGAACTCTAGCTATCTGGCAGCCATGTTTTAATTATGAATTCTATTTTCAGTAGCCTATCTAATTTAACACAATACACAGTACCGTTTATAGAATGCGAGTTGCAAAGTAAATAATGCATTGATCAATATTGATAAAACTTACTGATTTATTTTGTTTAACCCTCTCCTTGCCACCCATAGGAAAATCGTTACATTCGTTACGATGCAGCCAAACATTTTCTGATTTTGATTTCATTTTGTTGCAGTTATAGCCATAAAAAAACTCGACACTGTGTTGCAGAGCTCATTTTTCTGAACAAATTATAAAATATACTCGTTCCTAATCTGTTTGAAAAATCTATCTTTGTGTTGGGTGAGTGTGAAGTTTAGGGTAAATTTCTAAAAATAGCTGGCAAGGAGAGAGTTAAGTAGGTGGGGCAACCTGCTCGCTCAGAATCTAACATATAGTTATATCGGAGACAGCGATATTAAGAAACGTGAAACGTCTGAAGTGGCAATAGGGTTTAAATAGATAGAATGAAGTTGTCACTCGGGTCTTTGTTATTGTTTTTTGCCACCCGCGTTTATGAGTAATTCTCACTAAACTGTATTAACCAGACTATAAATGTTCAAGGTTACACATAGTTTTGTGTGTTGGTCTGTTAAACTTCCGGATGGCAATGTTGCGATTTTCTTAGCCAGCGCACACTATCTGTCAGGTCGTGTCAAGTCGGTAAACATCCTCTGGCTCATAACGTTTATATGAAATACGATTGAAATTTGGCACGGGTTTTCGCAGCCTTCTATATTCAGTTGGGTGAATTCTTCTCACTAAATTCTCCCAAACTGTTGCGTATTTGTAAGATTGATATAGCGGGAATAATACGCTTCAACATTCATGTCATCACTTCCCTCGTAATGACGCATGGTAATTTGGTAACTGTCTCTAAACTATTGGAACAATGGTGGACGCCAGTATGAAATATTTATCCGGCGAGCATAAAAGCGTATCCAGAGGGGGAAAAAAACATAAATTGGATTATGTTTTGACTTTTACACATTCTGGCCACAAGACATATGAAAAGTTCTAGCCAGCTTGAAGAATAAAAAGTGATGATTTTCTTTCTTTAGAACCAAGATGGCCGCCGTTGCCGGGCAGCGTGACATCAGACTATTGAATCCAATTCTTCTCACTAAATTCTCCCATACTGTTGCGTATTTGTAAGATTGATATAGCTGGAATAATACGCTTCAACAGTCATGTTGTCACTTCCCTCGTAATGACGCATGGTAACTTAGTAACTGGCTCTAAACTATCGGAACAATGGCGGACGCCCTTATGAAATATCTCTCCGACGAGCAGAAAAGTGTGTCCAGAGGAGAAAAACATTATAAATATGATCATGTTTTGACTTTTATACATTCTGATCACAAGACATATGAAAAGTTATAGCCAGCTTGAAGAACAAAAAGTACCGTTTTTCTTTGTTTAGCACCACGATGGCCGCCGTTGCTAGGCGACATGACATCAGACTATTGAATCCAATTGGTGTGTATTTTATTTTTAAACTCTTCTCTTCTAGGTTCCATGCCTGGTCCAGGCTTCGGATACTGCATGAATTATCTCTCTCCATTCCTCCCTGTCTCTTGCTTTTTCAAACAGCTCTTGGATTGTTAGGTTGGTGAAGCCCTTCAGTTGGTCTATGAGTGTTTTTCTTTGTCTCCCCCGGGCGCGTTTACCAGGTATTTTTCCACAACTTGCCAGGTATTCATTCTTATCTTTCCTTACTATGTGTCCGAAAAAGGATAGTTGTCGATCCACTATTAAGGGCATTAGTTTCCTTTGTTGGTATGTTTGTTTTAGCACTTCTTCGTTCGTTTTGTGTGCAGTATACGATATTCTCTGCATCCTTCTCAAACACCACATTTCAAAAGCTTCAATGTTCTTTTGTGTTTCTGCATTTGTAGTCCAGCTTTCGCATCCGTATAACAAGATTGGCCACACGTAGCACTTCAAGACTCGGAATCTAATCCCGAACGACATCTGTTTGTTTTTCAAAATGTTTCCCAGGTCCATGAAGGCCTGTTTGGCTTGAGTTATTCTTGCTCGTATGTCTCGGTTACATCTTCCATCTGTTGTCACTATTGAACCTAGGTATTTAAAACTTTCTACGTTGGTAAGTTGCTCGCCGTGAATCGTTATATTGCAGGTGTTGTTGTTTTCGGGGTTTTTCTGTATTACCATGCATTCCGTTTTGGTGATATTCACTTCCATTCCCTTGGCTTCACTATCTACTACCACTTTGTCAACAATCTTTTGAAGTTGGATTTCTGATGTTGCAATGAGTACCGTATCGTCTGCGTATCTTATATTATTTATGTTGTGACCTCCTACTTTTATTCCCTCCATATTATTTATGCCCCTCATGATTGTTTCTTGGTATAGATTAAACAGATCTGGTGAGGCAACACACCCTTGACGGACTCCTTTCTTAATAGGAATGGAATTTCCTGTAGAGTTTCCGATTTTGATAGATGCCTGCTGGGTGTAGTATAATGTTTGCATGAGTATAGATTATTTTTAAACACACATACACAAATGTCATGTTTACCTACTTGACATTGAACGCCCACATACAGAAGGAATCCCTACGTTTCATGTCTCCATATCGTTGTCTCCGGTTATATTAGCAGAGCTGCCAACAGGAAATTTCAAAAATTCTTAGATTCCGAGGAAAAATTTAAAAAGTCACTTTAAATAGCTTTAGAAATAAATAATCTGCTATCACCATGATCCAACAATGCTTCAAAATCCTGATCATAGGTTCTAAAACGTTAATAATAATAATAATAATAATAATAATAATAATAATAATAATAATAATAATAATAATAATAATAATAATAATAATAGATCTTTATTGTCCATAAATATGGCAATTTGTCATTTAGTTACACTTGTTATAACGTTAAATGATAACTGTAACATTCAACAGATATTTCACTCCTACTTATTCTCTCTCTCTCTCTCTCTCTCATTCTCTCTCTCTCTCTCTCTCTCTCTCTCTCTCTCTCTCTCTCTCTCTCTCTTCCTCTCTTTCTTTCACACATGCGATATACACAACATAAACATATTAATTTCGTTTTCAATCTGTTACAATTGTGGCAATTCGACACCAACTATTATCATCATTATCAATTGGTCAGTTAATCTAACATTAAATAAATTAATCAGTTAATCAGTCAACTTATCAATCCTTGGTTTTTCTGTACCATATGAAAACTTTCCTTTTAAACAAGATTTATTGAGTCGACTACAGTTCTGTAGCTGGGGCCCAAAATTCGTATTTCTACGGATTTTTCGTAGTACTAGGCATGTCTGCATTATTATACTTCAACCCGTAGAAAGCACAGAACACTGTGTGACAACCAGTCTCATAAAAAAAGGTTTCTTTCCTTTTATGTGTCACTAGTTATCATGGTACTCTTAGAGTACTATGGACCAGAAAGAAATCAAACATCCTGGTTCATATTGATGCAGGCCAAGGGTCCAGAAAACTTGGAAAAAGTTAAAATTAGAAAATTGAACTATTATGGACACAACACCATCGAACAAAAAAACAAAACAAACAAATTCAGTGCTAGAGGGAAAGTAGCTGGCAGAAAAGCACAAGGCAAACCAAGGAAGTCCTGGAAAGGAAATGTGGAGGCAACGACTTCTTCTTCTTCTTCAAGTACCAAGTCTGTGCCAGACATCGGTGATCATGGTACGCCATTCATCTCTGTGATCAGATAACCTCAGAAAACTAATATTACTCTTCTCTTTCTTTGTCACCCAGCTGTTCAAACTATTCAAATATGTTCTTCTTGGTCTACCTTTACTCTTTTTGCCTTCTATCTTTCCTGTAAGAACAAGATGTTCAATACATTTATGTCGAATTAGGTGCCCTAAAAATTGCATTTGTCTTCTTCTTATTGTACGAATTAATAACCTTTTAGTTTCAACTTGCTCTAATACTTCTTCATTAGTTTTCTAGGCAACGACTAACTGGCAAAAATATAATCGACTCCTCGGAAATGGCCCTTGAACGTGAAGAATGGCGTTCATGGCATCCAACCTCTGTAGGGAGACGGAACTCCGGTAAAGTAAGAATTGGATTCAGTAGTCTGATGTCACGCAGCCCGGCAACGACGGCCATCTTGGTTCTAAACAAAGAAAATCATTACTTTTTATTCTTCATGCTGGCTAGAACTTTTCGTTCCCTTTTCATATGCCTTTTGATCAGAATGTGTAAAAGTCAAAACATGATCAAAATTATGTGGTTTTTTTTCCCTCTGGAAACGTTTTTATGCTCGCCGGAGAAATAATTCATACGGGCGTCCGCCATTGTTCCGATAGTTTAGAGTCAGTGTTACTAAGTTACCATGCGTCATTAGGGAGGAAGTGACGTTACGACTATTGAATCCTATTATGACATGACAACTACTTATTTAACAATAGGCACCTAGTGGAAGGGAACAAAACCACGCCTCTCGGACAGTCGGACAGTGGTCATACTATAAACAATGACAATGATTAAGTAAACATCGCGATCTACTCAGGTTTTACTATAAATGGTAAGCTTGTTGTTTCTGTCCGGAAAAAAATGTAATATCGCATGACAGGCGTCATGTCTCGTTCTACATGTTACGTGTTGCTGTTGGTCGAGGACCCTTTGTAAAGCGCTTTGAGCACATTAAGTGGATATTGCACTATGTAAAAGCTCAAGATAATAGACGGATCTGTCACAATACATTCTCAGAAATATGCACTTATTTGCAGGTCTGATAACCCAAATTATTGTTATGGTCTCCTTGTTGTCATGGAAATAATATCAAAGCAACGAAAAATATTCCCCATTACAACAACGTTTAAACGAGCCAATACTTAATTGTTTCCGGTTATCAGACCTGCAGGAAGGACTTCCGTAGTTTCACAGCACGCCTAAAGAGGGGTATTTTTTATAACTATTATCGTGGGGGGGGGGGGGGAGAGACCCTCCCCCCCCCCCCCGAATTCCCCTCTCCTTTTTTTTGTATGGGGGGGGGGGGGGGAGGCAAACATCTCCCAACCCCCCCCCCCCCTCTCCTTATCACTATCTAAAGATGAAATAATGTTTGCCATCATGTGCAATATCGAAACTGACAGGAAACACAGTAGTTAAGTAAAATGGGGTAGGCCGGAGTCGTAAACGACAGCCGACTCAGCAAAATTAGAAAAATCGCACCACTTATAAAAGTGAAACTTATTTTAAATGATAATATTTATTGGACATTGTAACTAATTAATTGAAAGTCCATAATGGCTAAAAGATGAAGTAGTAATATTATAATATAAGTGCTGTGAAACTACGGAAGTCCTCCGACCTGCAAATAATATGTTCACGATTCTCGTCGACTTTCTGCCATTTCTATAACGCCTACATAATATAGTCGTAGTATATGTCAAAAATTATGGAAATCAAAAATTATTATTGAATCTAATAATGTATTATTGATAATACTTACCAGTTTATTTCTTTCGATAACCAGCGTATCCTATTAGCTCAGGACTTAACAATTAGCACATAGCCATATAATTATTATACTTAAAAACACACAAAAATACTGCGTAACGACGGTATGACAACTCAGTTCCTCATACCAAGGGTCTCGCTTTATTGTTCTTCACCTCCAATTATGACAACAACGACAACAACAAAATAACAACCTTTTCAATGACTCTGACTCTGATTGAATGCTGAAAAAAGATCAACACATTCAGTCACGGGTGTGTTGTTTTAAAAAAAAAAAACAAACAAAAAACCAGCATTAATTTGTTTTGTTCAATTCATTTCACACCCCGTATCGCTGAATCAAAACAATGAAAATATAAATCTAACACGGTGTACCTTTGTTATGTCCCTTTGTCGTGACGTGAATGAATGGGGGTTTTGTTGTTGGTTTCTCTATTCATAGATTTGTTGATGGAATTTGAATACAACAGATTAAAATCCCCCCCCCCCCCCACCCCCAGAGAATTGAATATAGTGGACGACTTGATTAACCCTTTTCCTGCAAGATAAAAAAAAATAAATGTCCTTTCCGAATAAAATAAATAAAATAAATTAAATAAAATAAAATTCCCTTCATTCATCCCCAAGGGGAAATTTGTCTTTAGGGTCTATTCCAAGGAATGACTGGAATAACCCAGGCGTCAGCCGCAGAGCAGCGCCGCAAAGTGAGCTAGGGCGAAGTGACTTGTTCAAGGCCACACAACGTAGCGGCGGGTGATTGAACTCGGTACCTTTCGGGTAGGAAGCAAAGACATGAGCTATGCTGCCCCCAAACATTTTTTAAAAACTTTCTCAGATTGCTTTACAAGGGGTCCTGAGCAACAATTAACAGGTGGGAAGAGAAACCACGCCTGTTATATAGATAGTATGCGCTTGTCTAAGAAGCTCACAACATTGCCATCCGGAAGTAAAACGGACCAACACACACAACTCTACTATGTAACCATGAACTTTTATAGTCTGGTTAATACAGTTTAGTGAGAATTACTCATAAACGCGGATGGCAAAAAACAATAATGACAAAGACCTGAGTGACGTGAGCTTCATTCTATCTAAAGTCTGATTAATATTAGTTGGTGAGAACTTAACATGAAAATGGCTCTCGTAAAAATAACAACAAAGAGCTGAGTGACGTCAACTTCGTTCCTTCCATACGTTCACGTCGTCGGTTCAGTTCTATGAACC
>NC_088367.1:44418999-44423999 GCF_034508935.2 Berghia stephanieae
GCTCCACTGTGGCTGACGCCTGGGTTATCTCGACTGCACCCGGGATCGATCGAGGTCCCTTTGATTGTGAAGCGAGTGCTCTACCAACTGAGCTATCGGGACCCCCGATGTTAACCACATTAGTAATGCTTAAAATAATATATCAGAGTGACCTGCCAAAGAGAAGGATTCACGACTTTCCTGAGCTGAGATATATTATAGATAGAATGCGCTTGGCCAAGGAGTTCACAACATTGCCATCCGGAAGTATAACGGAGCAACACACAAACTCTGTGTAACTATGAACTTTTATAGTCTGGTTAATACAGTTTAGTGAGAACAACTCACAAACGCGGATGGCAAAAACAATAACAAAGGCCCGAGTGACGTCATCTTCGAACTATCTCATATATACAGATAGATGACAGATAGATAGAGTGAGTGTGTGTGAGAGAGAGAGAGAGAAAGAGAGAGAGAGAAAGAGAGAGAGAGAGAGAGAGAGAGAGAGAGAGAGGGGGGGGGGGGGGGAGTGAGAAAGAGATATTGGAAGGGGGCGGTAAACTTAAGAACAATGATGAGTAGATAGATGCACGTGCATGCATCATCATCATCAAATTATTCACCACAAGGTGAGCTGTTTATATCGATTTTTCTATCAAGTTTCCGAGCCAAGTGATTTACTCACGTTTTATTATCACTCAACGTTTCTTTTGCATGGGTGGATGATGTAAAGGGCTTGAGAGTTTGTTTGTTTGTTTGTGAGTCTGTTTTTAACGGTTTTACGGCGCTTGCAACACATTACGGTCATAGCAGCGCCAGTAAAAAGGAAGAAAATGGGATAGTAAAAAGTTCTGGAATTACAATTAAATCACTCAAGAAAAGGGAAAGACAAAAGGGGAATTGCTTCAAATAGGGAACAATTGTAGATTCCAAGAGCATCCACTCAGTGTAATTTGAGATCACCTAAAAGTCTCATCCAGACACAAGCACAGGTCCCCACTAAGAGAGATACACCCAAATGTTTACAAATCATATATAACATATTAACAAAACATAATACAGTGCATAACAGAGGGGTGATTTACAAGACGAAAACTATCATCTCCTATAACAATAACTATACATTCGACTGTTTCTCCTCCCAGCCAAGGACTCCGGCCAGGGCCAAGACAAAGACAGAAAACAATAGGAAAACATAGCTGGGGGGATAGAAGACACCACAAGTACCTCCCTGCCAGAGAGTACTATCTACAGCTGAATACAGCCAAAAAGCGTGCAACAGAGAAGAGTGGCGTACCATTTCAAGTCGACTTCTTCCTTAGAGACGGCACTGAAGTAAGTAAGTTAGTAAGTTTCCTTTACATTAAGGCACAGAAACTGGGATTAACGTCAACACCATTGTATTTGTGATCAAATGTTCAATGGCATTAGCTTCAGATGAATAAATAGACAGAGCTAGATGGATAGAGACATACGTAGATAAAGTGACAGAATGACATATATATATATATATATATATATATATATATATATATATATATATATATTAGGCAAATACATATAATATCATGCGTGCAGGTGCACACATAGATCACAAACACATTTATTCACACAGCGAAGCAAATTGAAGCACAGGAATGTGTATTAGTATGTGTATCTATTTATGCCTCATCAATGTAAATTTTTACAAATTATTTGTATTCAAAATAATGAGAGGAATCCCCAGCTAGTATCGATTCAATGCAAGTACTCCCACCTCATTGACATACTCGCTAACCGGAAGGTTAAAACACAACCCACGTGCTAAAACTGATGGCTTCCGTTTCGTTTTCGATGGGATTTGACGAGTCAAATTAGATTTTTCGATAAAATCATCACGATGTCTAATCAATCTTATAATACATGCAAACCATCTTCATGTCAATTGTAAACACCGTGGTGATGATTGGTCCAGTGGTTTCGGAGACTTAGTATTACAAAGAATCCAATTTGCCTAATATTTTATTATAATATTTTATATATATATATATATATATATATATATATATATATATATATATATATATATATATATATAGAATACAAATTTGTCACTAACATTATGTGGCCGAGACGTTCGTTTCTTATTAAGCCCACAGAAACGAACATCTCGGCCACATAATGTGAGTGACAATTTGTATTCTATATTAGCTCGAACCATCATTATCAAGCACTTTCGTACCTACGAGTACCCACCAACACTCATATATATATATATATATATATATATATATATATATATATATATATATATATATATATATATATGAAATAGGAGTAATACAAATTGACTGATAGCTAACTAATTATAGATGAATGAATAAATGAACAAATAAATGAATGAATGAATGAAGATATACTAATGAATGTTTGAATTAGTACAAAAGACAATGATTGAATTAATGAGTGATTGAGTGCTTTATGGCTGAATGAATTAAAGAATCGAATAATACATAAGTTAAGATGAATGAATTAAGCAATTAATGGTTTATTGAATGTTTCTGTGAATATTTGCATTAATGAATTGATTAATGAATGAGTAAGTTAATTAATTAATAATTGAATTATTGAATAAGAATACCAGTGAATAAATGAGGGAATGGATGGATGGATGGGTTGATGAATAAATGAATGAATGGAGAACGAACGAATAGATGCAACGAACTTGACGTCACTCAGCTCTTTGTTATTGTTTTCAGGCAGCCATTTTAATGATTTGTTCTCACTAAAGTATGTCAATCAGATTATAAACGTTTAAAGTTACACAGAGTTTTTTCGTGTTGGTACGTTATATCTGGTTGGTGGATGTTGTGAGTATTTTACCTAAACGTATATCATCATCATCGATATGATCCATCAGCCCCCCCCCCCCCCACCCCCACCCCCCATTTTCCTCTTCATCCATCCATCTGGCTCACAAACCATATGTGTCACTTCATATCGCCATCGATTTCATATATGCACGTGACAGTATTATGGGGAAAGGGAAAGCTGAAGGGTGGGAGTGGGGTATCAAGGAAGGGTGTGGGGTTGGGGGGGGGGATGGAGGTGGAGGAGAGGAGTTGTTAGGTGTTATAATGCACTCATTATGGAAAGGTAGGATGGGTTGAGGGGAGGGGAAGGGGAAGGGGAGGGAGGGAGGGGGGGGGGGGGGGTTCGTAAGGTGTTAACTCACTCATCCTTAACTGTTTGTATTTTTTTATGGCTTGCGTGAGATATTGACAGTCAGACACTCCATCGATCTTCCCCTAGATCGTGTTTGTTTTGTTTTTTTTTTCTATCCCGGTACTTCAAAGTGAAAAGAAAGAAACGGACGAATTTAATGCTTTATTATGTACTCTAAGTCTAATACCATCAAAGGGAGGTTTTGCGTGATTCTCAACCCCCCCCCCCCCACCCCCACCCCCCTTTATATATGTGTGGATGTTTACAATACGTATTTCTTCTTATCTTCTTCATATTATATATATATATATATATATATATATATATATATATAATATATATATATATATATATATATTGTGCTATATAAACGCTCAAATTAATATATATGTATATATATATATATATATATATATATATATATATATTATATACAGTATATTAATTTGAGCGTTTATATAGCGCAATATCCACTAATAGTGCTCTAACCGCTTTACAAAGGGTCCCTGACCAAAGGCAACACGTATCATGTCGAACGAGACATGACGCCTGTTAGGCGATATTACAAATGTTTTTTTGTTGTTTTTTTTCCTACAGAGACAATGCTGTAAACGGCAAGGTACTCATTTTACACCTGAGTACGATGAGAGATGAGAATGTGAGTAAAGAGCCTTTTCCAAGAACTCAACCATGCGCCGAGCGAGGCTCGCTTGAACCCAGGACCTTCCGATCCGAAAGTGAGTGCCATACGTTGTATTCAATAGTTCAACCAATGGAATCGCTTGTTTCCTTGAGCTCTACTAACGACAACTCACTAGACGGTGCAAACACCTAAAAATGACGTCAAACGATAAGTCCTAATGGGTTCTTGCGGAGACATTGTTAACATATAGCCTGACACTAGAACCCTCAAGGACTTATAGTTTGACGTCATATTTTAGTTTTTTGTGCAGCTGAAGTTAGTGGAGCTCATTTTTGGCGTCATTTTTTGTTGTCAATGTCAGGCTATAAGTTAACTATGGCTACGGTTCTGTTGGCAGGCTATAAATTAACGATGGCTACTGTTCTATTGTCAGGCTATAAGTTAACGATGGCTACGGTTCTATTGTCAGGCTATAAGTTGACGATGGCTATGGTTCTATTGTCAGGCTATAAGTTAACGGTTCTATTGTCAGGCTATAAGTTAACGGTGGCTACGGTTCTATTGTCAGGTTATAAGTTAACGATGGCTACGTTTCTATTGTCAGGCTATAAGTTAACGATGGCCACGGTCCTATTGTCAGGCTATAAGTTAACGATGGCTACGGTTCTATTGTCAGGCTATAAGTTAACGATGGCTACGGTTCTATTGTCAGGCTATAAGTTAACGATGGCTACGGTTCTATTGTCAGGCTATAAGTTAACGATGGCTACGGTTCTATTGTCAGGCTATAAGTTAACGATGGCGACGATCAGTCACACCGTAGCCTCCGTAAATTCAAAGCCTGACACTGATCTAAAAATTATGTCAAAAGACAAGTAATGGTTTTTATTCAACAGTTCAACCAATAGATAAAATAACGTCACTTAGGTCTTTGATATTGTTTGCTGTTTTTTGGGGTTTTTTTTTTTTTGCCAACCATGTTTAGAATTGTATTATCTATACTTATAATGTTGATTTGGGTCAGAGATTTAAAAAAATAATTAATCTCTTATTCACACTAATAAAACGTTTTGTTTTATTACGGAAAACTAATATTACAGTATTTTTTAATAGGATAAACAATTTTTCTTGTCATTTTGATTTTAATTCCTTCTTTTGATGGCGTCTGGCAGAT
>NC_088367.1:44436499-44453999 GCF_034508935.2 Berghia stephanieae
ACGGACCAACACACAAACTCTGTGTAACCATGAACGTTTATAGTCAGGTTGATATAGATAGTATGCAGATGACGTCACTCAGGCCTTTGTTATTGTTTTTGCCATCCGCGTTTGTGAGTTGTTCTCACTAAACTGTATTAACCAGACTATAAAAGTTCATGGTTACACAGAGTTTGTGTGTTGGTCCGTTATACTTCCCGATGGCAATGTTGTGAACTCCTTGGCCAAGCGCATTTTATCTATAATATTATTACCGTAAACCTTCCAAAAGTTCACTCATCCCAGACCCTTCGTTTTTTATATACCGTAAATTTTTAGAAAATCCCAAAATCTGGCACTGTAACCGATAAAAATAAATCGGCTTAATGTCACTAACAATTCTAGTGTTGGAGCCAATTATCATTAAAAATCCATCAGAATCAAAAGGTTGTGGGGATAGTCACGTCAATGTGTGCGCACGGGTTGTGGAACGGGCTCTCGTGTCAGGCAAGAATAATATTGTGTTAACGATGGCTACGGCCTGACAATGACAAAACATTATCCTTAACGCAAATAAGCCGTGGTATTGGTATAATAATAATTGGATTCAGTAGTCTGATGTCACGCCGCCCGGCAACGGCGGCCATCTTGGTTCTAAACAAAGAAAATCATTACTTTTTATTCTTCATGCTGGCTAGAACTTTTCATATGCCTTGTGATCAGAATGTGTAAAAGTCAAAGCATGATCAAATTTATATTTTTTTTTGCTCTGGATACGTTTTTATGCTCGCCGGAGAAATCTTTCATAGATAGTATGCAGATGACGTCACTCAGGCCTTTGTTATTGTTTTTGCCATCCGCGTTTGTGAGTTGTTCTCACGAAACTGTATTAACCAGACTATAAAAGTTCATGGTTACACATAATTTGTGTGTTGGTCCGTTATACTTCCGGATGGCAATGTTATGAGCCTCTTAGCCAAGCGCATACTATTTATACGGGCGTCCGCCATTGTTCCGATAGTTTAGAGCCAGTGTTACTAAGTAACCATGCGTCATTAGGAAGGAAGTGACGTTACGACTGTTGAAGGGTATTGTAGCTAACTCGAATAACACTCGAGATTGCCACGGCCTGTTAGAGCACTTGATTAAACCACTTTTATCGATGCGAAATCAATACGGGCAGGCAGTGACTGACTGTGTTATCCTACTCTAACAATCACTATCACGCAACCCAAAATAAATACAAAATACGATTCAATAGTCTGATGTCACATCCGCCCAGCAACGAGCAGTTTCGTTCTAAACAAAGAAAATCGGTACCCTTTATTCTTCATGGTGGCTAGAATGTTTTCACATGTCATGTGGTCAGAATGTATAAAAATCAAAACATGATCAGATATATAATGTTTTTCTCCTCTGGATGCACTTTCATGCTCGTCGGAGAAGTATTTCATAAGGTTGAAAAAGTAATGTTTTTTTGTTGTTTTTTTTAAAAGGGTTTTACGGCGCTTGCAACACATTAAGGTCATATCAGCGCCAGTAAAAAGGAAGAAAATGGGTTTAGTAAAAAGTTCTAGAATTACAATTAGAGCACCCAAGAAAAGGTAAGACAAAGGGGAATTGGTTAAAATAGGAAATAGATGTAAAAAAAAAAAGTAAGACAAAGGGGAATGATTCAAAAAGGGAACAGATGAAGATTCCAAGAGCACACAATCGGTGCATTGAATTTGAGATCACTTAAATAAAGCCTCGTGCAGTCACAAGCACAGGGTCCCACTAAGAAGAATACACTCAAATGTTTACAAACATTTAAAACAATAAATGTAACAGGAGCCTACATAACAGAGAGATGATTTAACAGGGAGGAAAATAGCATCCCACAAAACTACAGCTGTCCAATTAACTGTTTTCCTCCCAGTCAATGAATCCGACAAATGAAAGGACAAAATCAAGTCATCTCATTCCATGACAAAGACAGAAAGTAAGTTGGGAAACAGATAGGGGTATAGAGGACATTATTGTGGGGCTATGTAGTCTTGTGGTATGACACTCGCTTTCGGATCGAAAGTTAACTCCTTGGAAAAGGCTCTTTACTCACATTCTCTCACCGTACTCAGGTGAAAATGAGTACCTGGCCGTAAAGCGTTGTCTCTGTTGGAAAGAAATTGTAAGATTGCCGTCATGTATCGTTCTACATGTTACGTGTTGCTGTTGGCCAGGGACCCAGTTTAGTGGAGATTTCGCTCTATATAAAAGTTCCAGTATTAATATAATAGAACGTGACCTCCCTGTCCATTATTGGAGGTCAGGAATCATCCAGTAGGTCACAATTGGATTCAATAGTCTGATGTCACGTCGCGCAGCAACGGCGGCCAATGGTGGTTCTAAACAAAGAAAATCGGTACTTTTTATTCTTCATGCTGGCTAGAACTTTTCATATGTTTTGTGATCAGAATGTATAAAAGTCAAAACATGATCAGATTTATAATGTTGTTTTCCTCTGGATACGCTTGTATACTCGTTGGAGAAGTATTTCATAAGGGCATCGGTCATTGTTCCAATAGTTTAGAGCCAGTTACTAAGTTACCATGCGTAATTACGAGGGAAGTGACGTTACGACTGTTGAAGCGTATTGAACGATTTCATGAGCAATACGTATTTGGACATTTTGTTACTATTAATAGTAAAATCCTGCATTATTGGGTGAACATAAATCTTAATTCGATTTCCATAGACATAGTTGGACAAGATGTTACTATTTATAGTTAAAGCATGCATCACGTGCCTAATAATATACTACTGACGAAATAAGGAGTTAACGTCAGATGTTGCAGAGTTCGTATAGGACAGATTGATGCAGGAGTCAATTCACACATAAACGTCATCGGAAAACGACTCAACTTGTGATAGTATTAGTATTGTCCTATGTGTGACTCACTCATAAAATGACGCAAAGAAAATAAGCCTATATTTGACGTTTATTTCAGTTTGAAAAGACGTCAATATATTAATAATAGCGGGGAAGAATTTTTAATACGTGGAAGTGGAAGCGTAATATATCAATATCATTGAGATAATCTGTGTCATGTTTGCTTATTTGGAGAGAAATAAAGGGTTGAGAAAAGGGTAGGAAGAGGATAATGGGTGTGCGGAATATTAGGTCCATGGCGAAAGGAGAATGAGGGGGTAGATAGTTAAATTGAAATTGCAATATCTAGATAGATAGATAGATAGATAGATAGATAGATAGATAGATAGATAGATAGATAGATAGATAGATAGATAGATAGATAGATAAAAAGATAGATAGATAGATAGATAGATAGATAGATAGATAGATAGATAGATAGATAGATAGATAGATAATTAGATAGATCGACAGATAGATAGATAGATAAAAAGATAGATATATAGATAGATAGACAGATAGATATATAGATAAATAGATAGGTAGATAAATAGATGGATAGATAAATAGATAGATAGATAGATTAATAAATAGATGGATATGTGCATGGATGGATAGATGGTCAGATCAATAGATGGATAGGGAGAGTGAATGAGGAGAGAGGAGAGAGAGAGAGAGAGAGAGAGAGAGAGAGAGAGAGAGAGAGAGAGAGAGAGAGAGAAGCGTATGGCATGTGGGTAATTAATCAAAACAAACAAGTTAACCTTTAGTTGTTTGTCATGTACGTCAGCATCTGTGATCTCCTGTAGTATTGACAATCCGTATGCGGTAGGTAGCAGGCAGTATTTTTAAGCATTCTCGTTGACAGAAAAACACTCATTATATTATCCTTGTTTATATAGATAAATGTCCTCAAAAAGGAATTAACCATATGATTATGTATAATTTTGTTGAAGTGGTTGAGGTTGGGGAACCTGAGAACCAAGAAAATTATATTTTATGGGTTTACTTTTGTTGATGTTGGTCTTTTTTTTTTTTGGGGGGGGGGGGGGACGATTTTTAGTTGTTGTTTTTTTTCTTTTCTTTTTCTTTAATATTAAAAAAAAATGTTTCATTGTTTTGCAAAAGACCCAGGTTTGAGAGGGTTTTTTTCCACAAAGATATGGGTCATTTAAATCGATCGATATTTGAAGGACGAGTTTTCTGGCCAAATTTTAAAACACGTGTTTGGTTTTTGTCCCCGAGTACGACAGTTAACTGGTTAAAATGGGAGTTGAGTGCAGGTGTGTCCTACAAATTGATTTGTACACGACATGTCATTATAGCCGACAAGAATCTTTGACTTCCTACATGAATACTGAATACACTCGTTCGATCAGCAATACAAGAGGGAACAGAAGAAGAAAAACAGATTTTCTAAGCATAGTAATAATAATATAGTAAGATGTTTCTATTTCTATGCCGCGAGCTCCCTCCTCACCAACACAATAATCTTTAGACTTGCTACATACATGTTCGCTAAGCGATACAAGGGGGAATGGGGGGGGGGGGGGGGGGGAGAGAAAAAAAAGATGTCTCTCGGCCGCACCCCCCCCCCCCTCCTCTCCACGCCCAAGCCATCCCTCCTTGGTCAATCTTATTCTGTCGAAATCTAATGTTTTTTGTTTTTAAGGGTTTTACGGCGCTTGCAACACATTAAGGTCATTCATATCAGCGCCAGTAAAAAGGAAGAAAATGGGATAGTAAAAAGTTCTAGAATTACAATTAAAGCACAAAAGAAAAGGTGAGACAAAGGGGAATTGGTTCAAATAGGAAACAGATGGAGATTCCAAGAGCACACCGTCAAAGTATTTAGTTTGAGATCACCTAAAAGTCTCATTCAGACACAAGCACAGGTCCCACTAAGAGGAATACACTTGTTTGTTTGTTGCTTTAGGTCTCTTCCAACACAATTGAGGTTATATGAGGGGTTATATGAGAGACCGCTGAAACAAAAAAAAAAAAAAAAACAAGCAATCTAACAAAAATAGTACAAATGTAAATCAAAATCATAACCTAAAGATATCATAAGCTAAATTATAAATAACCAAGAAAAAAACAGGCAGAAGATTTACAGAAAAAAAAATATCCCCTGTCAAAAATACAATCACAAACCAAAGAAGCAGGATAGGCTAGTAAAGAGAAGAAGAAACGACATCACTATCGGATCGTACACTCATGCGAACATCATAGGTATATGATTCAAGGGTGATGCTCCCATCCAACCACCCGCGAGGAGAACATTCAAATGTTTACAAATCATATAATATAATATGTAAACTAAACATAATACAATGCATAACAGAGAGATGATTTACAAGGAAAAAAATATCATCTCCCAAACTATAAATATACATTCGACTGTTTCCCTCCCAGAAAAGGAACCTCGGCCAGGGTCAGGACAAAACCAAGTAATCTCATTCCAAGACAACGACAGGAAACAATTGGAAAACGGGTATGGGGGGATAGAAGACACAGTATGTACCTCCCTGCCCACTAATTTTTGACGACTGGTTTAGTTCCGTCTCCTCTGGACATATCATGAGTAGAAGACAGAGATATGATTGGTTGGACAGATGAAGATATCGACAGAAATTGATTATATGCGCTTGGCTAAGAAACTCACAACATTGCCACCCAAAACTCTGTGTAACCATTAATTTTTATAGCCTGGTTAATAGTTTAGTGAGAATTACTCATAAACGTGGATGGCAAAAAACAATAATAACGACCAGAGTGACGTTTGTTTGTTTTAAGGGTTTTACGGCGCCTGTAACACATTTAGGTCATATCAGCGCCAGTAAAAAGAAGAAAATTGGATAGTGAAAAGATTTTAGATGTACGATTAACAGGACTTGAGGAAAAAGTAAGACAAAGGGGAATTGGTTCAAATAGGGAACAGATGTAGATTCCAAGAACACAATATCAGTGTACTTAGTTCGAGATCATCTAAATGTTTCACCCAGACACCAGCATACCCCACTGATAGGAATACACTCAAATGCTTACATTTCATTATGCATTAAAAATAACAAATATAACAATACATAACAGAGAGATGATTTACAAGGGAAAAAAACACCATCTCCCAAACAATAACTATGCTTTTGACTGTTTCCCTCCCGGCCAAATCTACGGCTAGGCCCAGGGCAAAACCAAGTAATCTCATTCCACGACAAAGACAGAAATCAAGTAAGAAAACAGATATAAGGGCATAGAAGACAGAGTAAGTACCTTCCTGCCCACTATGGGAGGTCAGGAGCCCCACCCAGAATGCTGCCTGAGTTATAGTTATACTCCAAATACTAGAGTTGCCATTGATCAATAAAATGTCAAAGGTGAATGCGAACCTGGCGCTGTACAAAATCGATAATCATATCTATATACGAGGGCTCTTTCAGAAATAACCGAAAAATGCCCATTGCTCAGCAACCAGTGGAGATTTTTTAATTCTGTAAACGACATGATATTCCTTATTTCCTTACGGATATTCCCAGAAATTATGAAGTGCATCATTTTGCACAATGAATTTCTAGACGATTTTAAAGATGGCGGCCCACCTTGAAACTTGGTCAAAGGAGGAAATCAGAGCTGTCATACGTTTTTTGAACGCCAAAAGTCTGAATCCTACCGAAATTCATAAAGAACTTCAGAGTGTATATGGTGAGCATGTTATAAGCCGTACACAAGTCTATCACTGGTGTAATTTGTTTGAAGCCGGCCATTCCGACTTGACAGACAGGGAAGGGAGAGGGCGTTCGATAACTGCGACGCCAGAAGACAATGTGAAGCGAGTTGATGAGCTTATTCGTCAAGACAGGAGGTTGAAACTTCATGAAATCGCAAGCAGTCTTGAAATTTCGGAAACTTCTGCCCATAGAATTGTATTTGATGAACTTGGCTACAGAAAAGTCAGCGCAAGATGGGTTCCTAAGCAATTGACAGACAATCATAAAGAACAAAGATTGGACATCTGCAGGGAACTTTTGAGAAGAAGCAAGAGCTCACACAGGTTTCACGGGCATACTGCCAACGCCGGCGGAGACTTTCTAGGGTACGATGTGACTTTTCTTGACAGCATAGTCACCGGTGATGAGACTTGGTTGCACCATTGCACCCCAGAAACAAAGAAAGATTCAATGAAATGGAAACATCCATCCTCACCTGTCGCGAAGAAATTCAAAGTCATGCGGTCAGCAAAGAAAATAATGGGAACTGTGTTCTGGGACAGTCGTGGTAATATTCTGTTCGAAACCTTACAACCTGGAGAAACAATCAATGCTGCAAGGTACTGCCAAACTCTTGACAAGCTTAGGGAGGCCATTCGCAGAAAGCGCCCAGGGCAGTTGACCAACGTGGTCATTTTGCAACACGACAACGCTACACCCCACACAGCACGAGGGACGCAAGGTTGGCTAGAGAAATGTGGATGGGAGATTTTGCCACACCCACCACACAGTCCAGACCTCGCACCATCTGATTATCACCTCTTTGGGCCACTGAAACGTGAGCTGGCAGGAAAGCGCTTTGATGTCGATGAAGAGCTTGTTGACCATGTGCGGAAATGGCTACAAAACCTTGACGGAAATTTCTTCCGAGAGGGTATCTATTCCATGGTGCGGCGTTGGCAGAAGTGTGTCGACAGACTTGGCTGTTACGTAGAGAAATGAAGGACGAGTCAAGGTATGAACACGTGCAAGAATTTTGTTGATAGCATAAAAAACGCGGATTTTACAGGCATTTTTCGGTTAATTATGAAAGAGCCCTCGTAGTATATTAAACAGTAAGCACCTCGACACCTGCCCATCAGTTGAATTAACACCATGCCTGTCTGTCTGTCTGGCCATCTGACTAGTGAGAATTGCGATTACATATTTATTGTCAATAGGAAAGTCGTAAAAATGTCACACCTTCCACCTTTCCGGTTCCAAAATCATTGGAAGTGTGTATGTAACCAGCCCATTGTAAGACTAATAATAGGTTATATATATTGAATCATAAGGTGGGATTACTATTTTAGTAGCAGGATGTATTCTAATGGTTACAGCACTAAGGAGCGAGGATGGATGATAATGATATTTGTTCTTTTTTTGTTTTTAAGCGTTTTACGGCGCTTGCAACATATTAAGGTCATATCAGCGCCAGTAAAAAGGAAGAAAATGGGATAGTTAAGAGATTATAGAATTACAATTAAACCACCCATGAAAAGATAAGACAAAGGAGAATTGGTTAAAACAGGAAACAGATGTAGATTCCAAGAGCACACTATCAGTGTACTTAAATGCCTCATTCTGACACAAGCACGGTCCCCACTAAAAGGAACACACTCAAATGTTTACAAATCATATATTATATATATGAAACAAAAATAATAAAATGCATAACAGAAACAGAGAGATGATGTACATGAACAAAAATATATCCCAAAACATTTGACTGTTTCCCTCACAGCCAGGACAAAACCAAGTAGTCTAATCTCATCCTAAGACAAAGACAGAAAGTATGTTGGAAAACAGATATAGGTGGATAGAAGACACAGTAAGTGCCTCCCTGCCCACTGTAGGAGGCCAGGAACCCCACCCAGTGAGACTGACCTATTTGTCATCTTGGCATGTATTACTAATTACTAAACGTGGCCATGGAATTAATGAATGTTAACCAGGCATTTTCAATGGCTGGAAATAAAGTCAGGGCTCAAGTTTTTTTTGTATTTTTTTTCTATATGGCCAAGAAAATCTATATAAAATAAATCAACAAGAACAAAATACAAAATAACAAAATGTTAATAACATTTCATGATTTATTTCAATTCCAATATCAGAATGTAATTTAATGAAAACATCTCTCACTCACACACATATCCCTCAGACAAGCACATACACATACTCACACACAACTTGACGTGCTCACTGTATCATAAGTAATATCTGTATGACGTACTCACTGTATCATAAGTATGTCTGCCTGTATGTCGTTTTTGTTTTTAACGGTTTCACAAGGCTTGCTTCACTTTTAGGCCAACACCAAGAAAGAAAATGGGGGAAGTCGAAAAATTGTAGATTGACAATAAAAGCACCCCACAAAAACGACCAGTCAAAGTGGAATGGTTTAAATAGGAAACAGATGTATAGATTCCAATAGCATGCTATCGATGTACTTAGTTTGAGATCATCTAAAAGACCAATCCAGACATAAGAACAGGATCCGACTATGAGAAATTACATTCAAACGTCTACAAAATGTCACTTAAAAACAAAAAGCTATAAGAAGTACATAACTGAAAGATGATTAACAAAGGAAAAAAAAAAAATTATCTCCCAAAACAACAAATATACATTAGACTGTTCCCCTCTCAGATAATGAATTTGGCCAGGCCTGAGGCAAAAACCTAGTAATCTCATCCCAAGACAAAGAGATACCCGGAAAAGGAAATTATATATTGAGGGATAGAACATGCAACAAAGGTGACCTCCCCGCCCACCATGGGAGGTCAAAAGACCCCATCCAGATGTCTGCATGTAATGATATTGATTACAAGAATGAAATTCCAGACTTACATTGGTAATGGTATGGAAATATTTATAAGAAAGCAATGTGGCCAAAGGCTACATACAAAAGGCTTCTACTTCCAATGTTATAAATTACAGTAAACTGTAAAAAATAATGAATAAATAAACAAAAGAGAACAATGACTGAGATTTACTTCCCTTTAATCTTCTAGATCATTTAAATGACGCAGTTTCCACTTCACGTGCTCGGAGCGCTTTACAAGGGGTCCCTAGCCAACAGCAACATTTAACATGAGGGACAAGACATGATGCTTGTAAGGCGATCTTAAATTTTTTTTTCAACAGTGACAATGTTGTTAATGATCAGGTACTCAGTTTACACCTGCGTATGATGAGAAAATGCAAGTAAAAAGCCCTTACCAAGGACTGAACTATAAGTGGGCAGCACTGTTGTCTTATCTCCACAAACTGATCAACTTCCAACTAAAGAACATCCAATTCAAATACATTACCCAACCTAATTCATTTATAACGACATTCACGACTTGATTATTCATTCCTTGCACACACAACATCAGATGAAATTTCAAAGCTATACATTTTATACACTATTCAGAACAGTGTTGTCCAATTGGTAATGAAACAAAACAAACTGGCACATATCTAAATAATGTCTCAGAGTGTACAATGGACTCCAGTGACTGAATGTATAAATTAATATAAATATTAAAAATGCTCATCTCCATCAGAAAAGGTACCGTACTACCTTGAAGATTAGAAATATATAAGCCAGCTGGACTACTACACAAGGCAAAACTAGATGTCATTCAAATACAAAGAAATAACATTCGATTAAAACACAGTCTCATCTCTCTAATTCGGAACTCCACAATTCGGATGTATCCACCATCCAGACATGTTGCCCAGGGACGGATTTTTTTCCCTTTATTATTCTACATGTTAAGGACTGATTCCACTATCCGGATGTCTTTGTAATCTGGACAAAATTGGAGATCTGGGATTGGAGGAGTTTGGTTTGGAGATGTGACTGTATAATGATGTACGATCTTCCAAAATGATGCACCCCAGCTTTGAAACACAATACCGCAGAAAATAACAGATGCAAAAAAAAAAAAAATGTCTACATACACGAAAACTCAAAACAATAGACTGGCTATTGTTTCCATACTATTCAGATTGAGTAAGAGGATTTTGTTATTGTGAGGTTGGCGATGTGTCTTTGTTCTGCCAGAAAAAGAAGGTAGGTGTCCATATCGTCTTTTGGCGCATACCGGCAACCGTTCTGTAAATAGTCATAAAGACTTACTCCTGTAAGAAACACAGAGGATGACCCGATCTAGATGGTGCGCTAAATAAATTATTGCACATATTCTTATTCACGTGTCCACTCCTTGACGAGTCAGCACATGAAATAATTGTTACATCTCGTTCTCCATCACTGCCCGAGTCTTGACTATTCTCTTACACCATTCTGTGTATCATGTGTCCATTCCTTTATGCTTCAGTACATTCAGCATGTGGAATAAACGTTCCATTTCATTCTTCATCACTGCCCGAGTCTTGAATATTCTCTTAACCTTTCTGTGTATCACGTGTCCCTTCCTTTATGCTTCAGCACCTTCTCCAACAAATGCTCCATCTGGTATTTCATGACCGGCTGGCCCTTGCGCGTCTTTTTACACAGTTTCTTGTACCTGTGCTTCTTTTTCTCATTGTAGGCTTGAATAGCGGCTTCCTTGGCTTCCTTGTCCTTCAGGCGTTTCTGGAATCAAAGTGAAGAAGAAAAGAGTTGTACAATTCAATGACGACTGTAACGTAACCATGGGTGCAAGCAACTGGACCTCAAAAAGCCTGCAAGTCTACTTATGACCAGACATATAATCTGAAAAAGCCTGCAAGATTCATAGACTTAAAAAAAATCTTTTTTTTTCAAATTTAATCATATAACTATCACTTCCGGGTCACAGTAGCATCGTGATTCAAAAGTTTCGCTTAATCACATGGATGTTTTGTTTTTTGTTTTTAAGGGTTTTACGGCGCTTGCAACACATTTAGGTTATATCAGCGCCAGTAAAAAGGAAGAAAATGGGATAGTAACAAGTTCTAGAATTACAATTAAAGCACTCAAGAGAAAGTAAGACAAAGGGGAATTGGGAACAAATAGGGATCAGATGTAGATTCCAAGAGCATACCACCAATGTACTTAGTTTGAGATCACCTATAAGTCTAATCAAGACACAAGCACAAAATCCAACAACGAGGAACACATTCAAATGCTTACATTATACATTCAAAATAAAAATAATAATACATAACAGAGAGACGATTTACAAGGAAAAAAATATCATCTCCCAAAACAATAACTATGCATTTGACTGTTTCCCTCCCAGCCAGGACTCCGACCAGGGCCAGGAAAAAACCAAGTAATCTCATTCCAAGATAAAGGCAGAAAACATGTTGGAAAACAGATATAAGGGTAAAGAAGACACAGTATGGACCTCCCTGCCCGCTATGGGAGGTCAGGATCCCCACCCAGTTCATATGGATGTACCCGACCCGATTGTTGAGACCTAAACAAACAAAAAAAAATCTATCAAATCCAAATCGCAAAAAGCCGGCGACGTTTTTTCCGGAAATCCATTCGGCCGGCAGGCTGGCTGTAGCCGGCACTCTTGCACCCATGAACGTAACTCACGGCATCAATCTCATGGGTGCCAGCAGGAAGAAGTGCTGAAACCTGAAACTAAAATCTCGACACATTCCCAAACCTGAAAATGTTCCTACTGAAAATGCGGCCTAAACTTTACTCTTATTTCATCACCGTTTTTATACCATTATCAAATGATCACACAGCAAACATATTGACACAACGAGGAAATCAAAACACTGAAACCGGAGGTGTTTGAATTCGAGATATCGCGAAACCGGAATTCCGGTATGAACCAGAAAACTGGCACCCATGATCAATCTGGAATACGTGCGGTTATGTGGTCTGGTGGCATGACACTCGTTTTCGGATTTGAATGTCCTGGGTTCGAGCCTCGCTCGGCGCAGAGTTGAGTCCTTGGAGAAGGCTCTTTACTCACATTCTCTCACCGTACTCCAGTGTAAAATGAGTACCTAGCTGTTAATAGAGTTGTCTCTGTCCGAAAAAATGTAATATCGCCTAAAAGGCGTGATGTCTTGTCCTACATGTTAAATGTTGCTGTTGGCCTGACATAATCAGTTGTAAGGTGAAAATTTTGGTTTTGTGGGGTTTTTTTTGCATTTCTTGAAAGCCCAATGTCTCCCGAGCATTTTAATCTTTATTTGAAGCAAATCGGGTGATTTTTCATGAAGCTATGGTCATATGCATGGGCTAGGGTGTGAAACCCTAATTTTGAGAAAAATACTTCCAAAGTTGACAAGAGTTGATACTAAGTATAATAATTACCTTCATAAAAAAATGAAAATAAAATATTTAGGAGTAGAATTCAATTAAAATGGTCTATCAATATGTAGAAAAATGTTTGACTTTAACGATTTTTGATGAGAACTCATTTTACAAAAAAATTGACCTCTTGACTAAAATTGTCAATATCTCTGTTAAAAGCTTTTCACCATGCGACTGATCATCTCAGGGACGCCCACATATAATGAATGGGAAATAACTGCGTAATTGCTATGGTATGTGTAGTAATGATAGAGTTATGTCCAATGTATTGTCTTGAGGAGTGAATGCCCTTGTTTATCATAAACAGGAATTGAAAATCGTGGTCTCAGAGGGAAAAGTGGGTCCACTCAGACCAAGGGTTCGGGCCACAGCCCACAATTTCTTGGGAGGGGGAAGCATAGTTTAGTGATTCGCAACAACAACAACAAATAGTAATTATTATAATGTGGTGGCCGTCACGATGATGATGATAATGAAATTGTCATTAATTTCAAAATGTTAATATAGACGTCTAATTATTATTTATAAATTACAAATAAATCACTAACTATTATGGTATTGATGACGTACTGGTGGTTATAGATCTAGCAGTGATGATGATATTCTTAGTGGCTGTGTGATGATGATGCAATGGTGGTGGTGGTTGAATTGGCGATATCCACTAAATGTGCTCAAAGCGCTTTACAAGAGGTCCCTGACCAACAGCAACACTTAACATGTAGGACGGGACACGACACCTGTTAGGCGATATTACATTTTTTTCCGGACAAAGACAACGCTGATAACGGCCAGGTACTAATTTTACACCTGAGTACAGTGAGAGAATATGAGTAAAGAGCCATTTCCAAGGACTCATCTATGCGCCGGGCGAGACTCGAACCCGGGACCTTCCGATCCGAAAGCGAATGTCATACCACTTGTAGGGTTGCCAATTCAGGAGGCAAAAATTTACCGAACTCTTAGGAAAACACATAGACGGCCCCATGGGTGCCAGCAAGAAGACTGAAACTAAAATCTCGACACTTTGCCAAACCTGAAAATGTTACTACTGAAAATGCAGCCTAACTTTACTCTTATTTCATCACCGGCTTTATACCATTATTAATTTGATTTTAAAACCAACTTTCACGGATCTACCTCCACACACTGAAGAGGTGGCTGAAATATGTTTTTCGAATTTTTATCGATGCTATTAGGTTATTTAACTCAAAACACTGAAACCAGAACCAAGGTATTTGACTTCGAGATATCGCGAAACCGGAATTCCGGCATGAACCGGAAAACTGGCACCCATGGACTGACCCCTTTCTCAGCGCTGAACTCCAGTAAAAAAAAAAACAACCACCCGGGTAGGTGATTGGAAAACATAGAGGGTCAATAGCACACTAAATTCCTTAAAATATACTGAAAATTGGCAACCCTGCAATTGACTGCATAGCCGCACATCATTAAAACAAACTTGCACAAACCTCTCTCTCTTCCTCTTTGAGCTTCCTATTTTTTTCAGCAATCTTCATAACACCAGAAAACATATTAGCCCCTGGCCTTGATTTCTTTCGAGACCTGCAAAAGAAAACACAAAAAAAATGGGAACTGAAAATGACGATTAATTTAAGATTGATAACCAGTTTGACCGAGCTGTCTGAAAATATTTTAAAAAACTAGATGGAAAATTGGTGAGAAACTCAATAAAACTCAACATAATGTAAAAACCAGCTGAATAGAAGTAGAAGCGGGTAAAAAAACAACCAAAAAAAAAAAAAAAAAAGAAAAAAAAAAAGGTTTTCTAATTTTCATATTTTAGGAATAAATACTGTTATGCAAGGAATTATTCTGATGTCAATGAAATGAATATCTTTGACCAAATTTCGTTGATATACAGGATTTTCACATTGTATGCAGATCAAGTCAGGACAGATAATGAGATAATGATGGGAAAAGAAAAAACAACAAAAAACCCCCAAAAAACAGGCTTTCAAAACTTGATATAGATAAAGAGGCTTTAAATTTAAAGTCTACTGCCTGAAATTAAATTGTGTATGACAGCCCTGAAAGGCAATAAAAGATTGGAATTTTAAACAACAAGAAATATGGGCAGACTAGCCAAATTGAAAACTTCAAATTTAGTAATTTTATTGAAAGTTTTCAGTAATTTGACAAGGAAATTCGTAATTTCTGAAATTGTGTTTGAACAACCACAATATTATTATTATTATTACCATCATTATTATAGAAGTAGTAGTAGTAGTAGTAGTAGTAGTAGTAGATAGTGTTGTTGTTCTTCTTATCATTATTTTTATTATTTTTATTATCATTTAAGTATTACTAAGAATTAAAAATTCGTAATTTTCCATAAAATTTCGTATTTGGCCATGAAATTTGTCTCAAATTCGTAAGATTCGGCATGTATGTATGGGTGACTCCTCGAGATATCAAAAACGCATTGATAGAATAATGTGCACATTTTAAGTGATATAGATGTTTATCTTTAACTTAGATCAATCGTGAAAACAGTAGTTCCAAATAACATGTAAGAATAAACAATAATAGATATAAAATACAGGATGCACATATAGCAATACAGAGGTGCCTATTTGAAAATATAAAAATTCGTAGATTTTAGGAGATAAAAGTGGTAGACGGTATATAGTTAACTTATTTATAGATCAATATTTTATCCTCTCATGGAATAAATGAGACTTCAAAATCCTTACAATTATGTAGCCTGGCATCCACTTCCATTTTCAATTAGTTTTAATGACTTAGAAGTGCTCAAGATATTCTGAAATTTAAGCCAAAATTTCGTAATTCTACAAATTTTTCGTAGTAGTGTCATAGTGAGCAGGTCTGGCAATATCTTCTCTACTGAACAGTAACTGTACTGCCTTTTGATCTAATAATACAAAGTGCATCTAAGTGCGTAATCAACATAAGAGAGAAAAGAAGCAGGTTATCCCAATGACATAATTTTAGCAGCACAACTATCTTGACTAAAGATTAAAAGAAGAATTTATGAATTTTTGCGTGAAAAAAGACAATTGTTGAACATCTACCTGCTTTGTTGGTTGTATAAAGTAATTTAATAAACACAAATTATAAATATAAATATACCTAGAGATAATGTCATGGACACTGAGATGTGGTTTACTACTGCCATCCCCTCCTGCTGTTTCAGTCTTCGTTTGCTCCCTCTGTAAAAACTGGACATATTTCCTGGCTTCTCTCTTTTTCTTTAGATCTGCTGCAAATGCTTGGCCTAGAAGTGACAAGATGAATAAATAATTGTGTTGATAAATATTCAGACTGTATTAATCATAGGTGGGAGTTAAAAATCATGGTTCCAGACGGAAAATGGTTCCACCCAGACTAAGGACAGAGCTGCCAACCCCATCTGATGAGAATGTGTACAATGGGACCTCAAAATGGGGGAGATTTCATAAAAATGGGTACAATCCTGAAATCGACGGAAACTAACCATTGTGAAAGTAAGAGGAAGGTATACTTACATAAAGTCACACCGCACAAGCTCAATTGCAGCAAAAATGATGTTCCCAAGACTATAATCCAATCATTTCAGAATTCTACCTCCCAGCATGAAGATCATAATTGGTCCAAAAAAATATGAACATCCACTTGGTCACCAAGGTTTCTCAATAGGCTAGTAATAATATGAATTACAACTAAAGAAAACTAAGGTGATTCTGTACACTGAAAATGGGTACAATCTTGGGGGAAATGCATACAAGCGTACAATCGCTGAAAATGCGTACAATTCCGAATTTTTTGCAGTAGGTTGGCAGCTCTGTAAGGGTGCAGAGTGCTGCCCAAAACATCTTGGGGGAAGGGGGGATTTTTAATCTGAGTTAAAATTTCTGGATATCAAAATTTAAAAATAGTGGGTTTGAAGTGGGATCCTGATTTCAATTCAGCAGGAATCGCGAAAGACCAGGAAATTCCCATCAATGATTAATTATCATTTTAAGTATGACTATCAGATATATGATGCTTCAGCCTATGGTCTTCATCGGGCAACAACAAAATATGCAGATAACGACAATAAAATAAAATAAATATTAAAAAACAATTTTTAAACAGACTATTTTCGTCGTATGATAGCACTTCTACGTTTTTGTGGGTAGAGGTGCACATTTTTTGGGGTGTTTTTTGATTAAATTTAAAAGACAAAACACATTTTCTTCTTTAGAATGGCCTTGTTTATTTAATCATTGTGATGAAAGTCTGTTTGTATTACTTTGCGGAAGTTTTTTTTTCTCTTTTCTCGTAAAGCAGCTATGAATTTCAACAATGGTGACAATAAAATTTCTATCTTCATTTTATTACCTACAATTTCTAGCTTTAAAAAGCTTGTGATATGGGATAAAGTAAAGCATCAAAATTTAGTGTCTTTTGTTACGGTTTATGATTTTACTAGATAATTATATTAAAACCTGGTATTGATGTTTGTTAAAACTTATCAATACTGAAAATAAAATCTGTATTTTAAAATAAAATACACACTCATTGATTATCTATTATGTAGTGTTGCAACAAAGCTTGTTAAAATAGCCTACCAAGATATTACACAGTACGGTATCAATCACCTTCCAAGAG
>NC_088367.1:44456499-44488999 GCF_034508935.2 Berghia stephanieae
GTAAGGAAAAGAAACCAGTGGGAGAGGAAATAGGAAGACAACGATGGAGGTGGATTGGACACACGCTTAGAAAGAATGACTCCACTATAACAAAGAAAGCATTGGACTGGAACCCTCAGGGCTGAAGGGGAAGGCAACGGGGAACATGGAGATGAATTTAAGAGGCTGATATACAGAGAAGTGATAAGACATAGAATGAGAGTTAGCTCGAGATAGAGAGGAATGGAAACTGTTTGTCTGTGGGATATACCCTGACCCAGGGTGAAAAAGGCAATGATAATGATGATGGGAAGACTCATCAAGTGACCTCTTAAAAAAAAAATCACTATATTTATCCCCAAGGGGAAATTTGTTTTTAGGGTCTTTCCCAAGGGAACCAGGCGTTAGCTGCAGTACAGCGCCGTAAAGTGAGCTAGGGCGAGGTGACTTGCTCAAGGCCACACAACGAGGCGAGTAGTCGAACTTAGTATGAAACAAAGACCGTACTGATGAGCCACGCTGCCCTCCATTTTTGTTTTTATTTTTAAAGGAGGTCAGAAGATCACCAAAGGAGGCCAGAAGACCCCATCCAGATTGAAACTACATACTATGATGGACTCAAAACTTGGCTGTGGAGATACTGGGTATAATATGCTCTTGACAAAATGACATTGAAATGTGCCTCATGTGCTCCAGGCATAATATTTCGTGTTTACTTGAAAAAGGCCAAAGGCCAAAACGCTGTTTGTTTTGTGTTGTTCCCTTATCTATAACTATAAGCAGAACTGCGAACCCTTCACATTCCAAAAGTGGAATCAGAACGCCTGAAAATAGGAATTTGAGACAAAAATAGGAATTTCACCTTTTTAAACACCCCCCCCCCCCCCCCCCCCCCCTACACACACACCTCATTGGTCTTTTTTCTTCTTACCATTATCATCATTTTTTTGAAAATCGGAATTTTAGAGACAATGGCGGAAAGTACAAAAAGGAAGAGTGAAAATAGGAATGATTCTGCCAAAAGCGGAAGGGTTGGCAGGTACGTATAAGTCACATATACTCCCTTTATTTTTCATCCATTCTATGGCAATGCCAATGTCTTTCGGAGGATCGTGGAATTCGTTACCAATATCACAATCCAGCTTTGATCTACTTTGGTGGAATGCAAGAAGAAGATGAAAAAAATTCAAATTTATTCTTTTAACTTGCCACCAATAAGGAAACGAAGTGAACAAAGCGTTTTTTATTTATTCATTTTTATTGCGATGAAATGATTTAAAATGAAATAATGATAAAATGTCAATGACAAAACTAATTTAAAATTATTCTTCACATACAATCAACAGTCATTCATATCCTCTTTATGAAAGCATCTCTCCTTCTACACCCCATTCTCATCCACATTCCTCTACCAACAGATATATTTTCAGGCAAAACCCCACGCACATGCACGAACACTAACACTTCCAAATGCATGCACACACATAGACACAAATGACACACTTGCTTCCATCTAAATGCAATCTACAATATATACACAATGAGCCTTGATGAGACAGATGCCATGATAAACTGGCTCCATGAGCAAACACAGCTTTGAAAGGCGAGACGAGGTGAGTGAGTTCCCTTTCATAAGACTCCTTCTCATAAAAGATATTTTTTTTACAGAGCTTACAACACCTTTCAATCATTTCTAACTGCCATTTTCATAATAGTTTACATACTATTAATGAAGCAGTTAATCATAAGGTTCATGGAGCCAGAGTTTATCCCGGCTTCTGTAACGTTAAAAGGAATGAAGCAAAATTGCTACCCTTTGGATAGGACACTAGCCTATTGTAAGGTAGTTTCCACCAGATCTGACAGATCGAGCCACTCAATCTGAGTGAGCATAGGAGTCAGATGTTTCTTTTTAAGGGTTTTATGGCGCTTGTGACATATTTGGGTCACATCAGCGCCAGTAAAAAGGAAGAAAATGAGATAATCAAAGGTTCTAGAATTACATTTAAAGCACCCAAGAAAAGGTAAGACAAAGGGGAATTGGTTCAAATAGGGAAAAGGTGTAGATTCCAAGAGCACACCATCAAAGTATTTTGTTTGAGATCACCTACACAAGCATGTGTCCCCACTAAGAGGAATACACTCAAATGTTTACAAATCAAATACAATATGTAAACAAAACATAATACAGTTCATAACAGAGAGATGATTTACAAGACAAAAAATATCATCTCCCAAAACTCTTAACTATACATTTGATCATTTCCCTCCCAGCTGGGGTATCCGGCCAGGGCCTGGACAAAACCAAGTGATCTAATTCCAAGATAAAGACAGAAAACGTGTTGGTAAACAGATATAGGAGGATGGAAGACACAGTAAATGCCTCCTTGCCCACTCTATAGGAGGTCAGGAACCCCACCCAGTAGGTCAGGCTACTGGAACTCCTTGGTGAGATGTTTAGTGCTATCGCTTTTCTATCTGAGCAGAACTCTTAATTCTTCATTCTTTTTTATTTTTTTTAACCACTGATGCTCTATCGAACATTCTGTAACAAGGTCAGGAACCCCACCCAGTTGGTCAGGCTACTGAACTCCTTGTTGGAATACTCAGTGCTACATCTTTTCTTTCTGAGCAGAACTCTTAATTCTTCATTCTTTTTTTTTTTTTAAATCATGGATGCTCAATCGTACTTTCTGTAACAAATTTTCTCATGACTTGTCTTTAAAAATTCTAAATATATTCAGATGACCGTTATGTTTCTTCTATTTCTTGAATCTGGCAGAGGGCCTATCGAAAACTTGCTTCATGCCACCTCCTTTTGCATTGTGGAACTTAAGGTTCTGTGTGGTGTCTTGCATCCAGGCTGCCTCGTACTGAGTCGTATCCTGGTCCAACAAGTGAGTGTACTTGGTACGTCCTGAGCGACCAAAGTTCTTTACCTGATAAATTAAAAAAATCCAATGTAACTTTGTGACGAATGAAAGATAACATATTAAAAGATAAGGATATGTATCTAACAAATAGGATAAAGACACATTCAGATAATACAATATCATACTAAAAGATTGAAAGAAGTCTCATTAAATATCAGAGATGCCAACTGCACACAAAAAAGGCATATCTGCATGCATTTTTTCCCCACCTATGAAACATTGTAAGCTTTTTCTCTCAGACTGTACGTTTTGTTCATGAGAGTCAAATCTTAATAGTTTATTTGAAAGTTGTTTTAATTTTGTTTCTTATATGGTTTAAAGTATTCTCCATGCCTCCTACAATACAATTAACTATTGTTTCTTTGTATTGTTTCATTATTATATTCAAGATTCTCTGAAATTTTTCCCTCACATTTGTTTTAATTTTGTTTCTTTATATGGTTTCTTGGCATTCTCCATGCCTCCTACAATACAATTAACTATTGTTTGTTTGTATTGTTTCATTAATATATTCAAGATTCTCTGAAATTTTTCACTCACGTAAACAACTTGTTACAAAAAATTATTTATCTCCAATATTAAATTAAATTATTAATGTGAAATTTTTCACTCACGTAAACAACCTGTTACAAAAAATTATTTATCTACTCAACGGCAAGGAGTGAAACAACTGAAGGACTACATTTTCTCCCAATCCTACTCTTTGTGACAAGCAATCTTACAATTTTTTCTTGTATTTTGTGTGGCTGTGTGGTCTTGTGGTATGACACTAGTTTTCGGATCGGAAAGTCCTGGGTTCCAGCCTCACTCAGCACATAATTGAGTCCTTGGAAAATGCTCTTTACTCACATTCTCTCAGCATACTCAGGTGTAAAATGAGCCCCTGGCCATTTACAGCATTGTCTCTGTCGGAAAAAAATTGTAATATCGCCTAACAGGCGTCATGTCTCGTTCTACGTGTTAGAAGTTGCTGTTGGTCAGGGATCCTTTGTAAAGCGCTTTGAGCATGTTTAGTGGATATTGTGCTATATAAAAGCTCTTTTTTCTTGTATTGAGATTGGAAGCCCTGCAATATGACTTGCAGTCTTGCAGAGTAATATACAGTGGAATCCTGATAAAACCAACACCACCGGACCAGAAAGATTGGTTGACTTTATCCATTTATCAACAGAACATACTTCGATTAAGAATAGAAAATTGACTTCATGTGGATTGCAATGAACTACTATTCTGTGCAAGGCAGTAAATGACAAAATTAATAATAATTAAAATAGTTTTTGCTAAACACTAAAACCAGACGCTGAAGCAGAGATAAAGACCTAAACAAGTGTGTATGAAAGGTGCCAGACAGAACAAGAAAAAACCCATCCCAAAACAACAGTCGACATCAACTGCATAAGCAGAGATTTGGCACAGTGAACCATGAAGTGTAGATTCCTTAAATATGAACCTTCAGTCCAATCAATTCAGTCATAAAAAGGCTTCATTTGAATTAAATTAAATAGAAATTGAAAAACTTAAATCATAAATCATTCAAAATCAAAATTTAAAAGACCAATCTGCTCACATACCTGCATGACCTTGGGGAGGATTGTCTTGTCAAAATGATCTTCCAAAGTAGGTTGTGAAAAGTCCTGCTTGTAAACCGTGTCATCTTCATCCTGAAAAACACACATTGTGCAAATGTTATGACGAATCATACCATCATCTTGACAATTGTTATATATAGATAGAATGAAGATGACGTCACTCGGGTCATTGTTATTGTTTTTTGCCATCTGCGTTTATGAGTAATTCTCACCAAGCCGTATTATCCAGACTATAAAATTACATGGTTACACAGAGTTCTGTGTGTCGGTCCGTTATACTTCAGGATGGGGATGGCAATGTTGTGAGCTTCTTATACAAGCACATACTATCTATAAGTAAGAAAGTTTTATGAGAACAAATTGTGACAAAAAATAATAATTGTGATGATGATGACGTTAGATGGCATTAGCTATTCCAAATAAAATACCGTCTTTTTTTTTTTTAACTTGCTCACCTTTGGGAACTTAATATATTGCAGAGTGACCAAAACCAGTAATAATTTTGGACATTATGCAATTTTCCAAATATGAAAAAAAGACATCAATTTCTTTTTTCAAAAGACGGTTGTTTCTTTGGGTTCAAGGCAATTTATGATGTCCATAAACAATAACATAAATGACGATTACATTGTTTTAAAAGCACATGCATATTTTATTTGAAAATGAGGATAACAATCTGATTCAAATGTTTTAAAACTCACCAAGAAGAAAGCTCCTCTGTGGTAAAACTTCTGCAAGAATTTGTATTTTCCCTTCGGTGCTTTGTTGATGACCTGCTTAGGATTAGCCCTTAGTTCTTGACGCCTTTCCTCCTCTGTCATGTTACGCAATCTCTCCACGTCCATCTTTTCTTTGTCCAATCTGAAAATAAAATCATTGAAATTGGTTTCGTAATATTGATAGGATAAAGAATTCATCATTTGTTTAGAGACAGAAAAAAACAAAATGTTTACGGTCCAATGTAAAAATTGTTGCACTAGAAATACAAACTTTAACAAATTGTATGTAAAAAGAATGGTAAAACACACTTTTAGAGCACAATGAATCAATTGAAAAAAGACTTCTACAAACTGCCATCTACCATCTACCATCGAACTGAAAAGCAAGTTCAAAGGCCTCTGGATAGGAAACAACAACACGCTACATCTAAAGGTTCATGATGCAATAAAAATAGTAATTACCAATGACATTTTAAACCCTATTCTAATACAATTCAATTTTAAACTTTCCAAAAACAAGTTCAAAAATAATGTTCAATGACATAAAAAAGCACGTATTGCATAAAGTTAGTTTACATTTCTTTATAATTGACATGAATAAACAAAACAAAAAGATTTTTTTTAAAAAGGAAGAAAACTTGAGAAAAGAAAAAAAAAGAGTGAAATATTGTCACAAGTTAACCCTTTTAGCGTTGAGGCTATATTCACATTTCCGCCACAAAATGGCTGACACCTGATTGAGACAGCATGAGAATGACAAGTCTAAGACAAAGCGACATTCGAATTCGGTGCAAAATCTCAATTAAAATACCCCCCAAAGGCTAACTGAATGTTCTGATAAAAGAAATGATACCATTGGTTCAATTTATAGTACTTTTGTAGAAAGTAGGATTGGATTACATCATTATCATTGCCTTTCAAGACTGGCCGCACTGTGCGGCCAATGGCGCTGAAAGAGATAAAAGCCAATAAAGAAACTCACGCCTCGCGCTCTTCCCTATCTCTCTTGATCCTCTTCAACTCTCTAACTTTCCACAATTCATATTCCTCTTCGTCGTTTTCATCGTCAGAATCAGCATTTTCACAGGCCTCTTGTAGATTTTTTTCCTCTTCCAGCTCTCGCTTCATGTCTTGATTTGCCATCTGAAGAATAAATTGAAAAAAAAAAAAGTTCATATCACACATTTTCCTATTATCTCTCTCCTCTTGCGATTCTAATAATAATTGTTTTCTTATTTTCAAAATCAGAAGGACAACAAAACAATTGCACAATGTAAATAGTCAATTCGTCCCAGCTGAATGGTAGTTTTGAATCGAATATGACAAACATAACTTTAAAACAAAACCTTCCGAAACTTGTTGGCCATGTACTCATTTTACACCTTAGTAAGGTGAGAGAATATGAGTCGAGAGCCCTTTCCAAGGACTCAACTATGCATCACTCAGAGCAGGTCTCGAACCCAGGACTTTCGATCCGACGGTGAGAGTCATACCACTAAACCACATAGCACAATAAATAAAAGAAATTTGTTTATATTCATTAACTATACTATTTTACTTTCAATTTCAAACACCTAACCCAAAACTATCTCAGGCAACTTCCAAGCCTTTTTTAAAAGTCAGCATCCGTTTTACCAAATTTACTCTACCTTTATCGTCTGCCTCTTCCTTTCCTCTGCCAACTTTTTGGCCTCGATCTCAAGTTCTTTGGCTTTCTGTTCTTCTCTGTCCTTCTCCTGAATTGTAATACGGTCTTTCCTAGACAATGAGAAGAAACATGAAAACAAATACAAATGAGTCAATGATTTACCAGTGAAATACTAAATATTGAAGCTTGCCATATTAATATAAATTAGGGTTAGGTAAAATTGTATATAAAGTCAATGTACACATTTATTTTCATAACTGATTTACTTCAATTATAATAAAGATTGTATGAAATTTTAAATTACACTGAATTTATATAAAAAAAAGGCTTTTACAGTAAACCCGATTCTTTAAAGACTAATCTATATTTTTTTGCACAAAATAATCTGATGGTTCATTTTCACACTGATATTAATTAATATATAAATGAGACGTCTAGATGATAATTCTCCTCATGTTATATCTTTGGATAGTTGTCTTCAAAGAGTTCTTGGGTTCATGACTAATACTGACAAGTTTAGATAAACCCTGTCCAAAAATAACATAAATACATATTTTCAAATGCAGACATTATGGTAGGAAAGCAACGTCACCGGAAGGAAAGAATTACTTTTTTTTCTGGAGTTGACGCAACAACAAAACTTACTTTCTGACAAAAACAGGTTTCAGCCTCGGCCCTGTCTCCTCTTCAGAGTCTGTGTATTCTTCGTATTCTGAGGATTCTTCTTCTGACTCTTCTTCTTCTCTCTTCTCCTCCTCCACATCCATCACCTCCTGAAAACAGAAGAAAGATTGATAATTGTAATTTGGTCTTGATAATAACAATTAAAAAAAAAAGATAAAGAAAAAGAAAATATAAGAAAACAATAAAAAATACTAAAAACAAATAATAATGATAATATATAAACAACAACAACAACAACCATAACAACAATCATAATAAGATGGTGACGAAGAATAAAAAAAAGTAATTGTAGATCTCACAGAAATTCATGAAAAAATTATAAAACTCAGCTCCCTTAAAAAAAATACCCCTCTCCCCTCCAACCCAACCAAAAGACACACACTTATTTCTGAGTCAAAACCCTGCCATTAACTATTAATAAATCCTGAAAATAAAAACAACGCCCCCCCCCCCCCCCCCCCAACCTACCAAAAAAAATTTTTTTACAAATTTAAAAAACCCTACTCGTCTGCTTAATGTTTCAAAGAATGCACGTGTGAAAAATTCATTGTCAAGTCTCATACTGTACCTCTTCCTCTTTCTGCTGTGCTATTCTCTGTCTTCTCATAGCTCTGCGCCTTTCAATTTCCTGGTGACAAATGCAACAGATAAAAAAAATGTCATTGGTTATCATATCAACTTACATAAGATGGCAACTTCTCCAAAAGAGTTAAATTTTAAATTTATTGAAAATAACTTAAAACAAAAAAAAAAAAAAAAAAGAATCATTAATGAAATAGTTATTATTCACCTGTCTAGTATTACAAAAAAATAAAAAAACTAAAAATAAAACCTCAGTCCTTTTACATCTTAAAATCAACAAACAGGAGACTTTAAAACAAAAATAAGAGATAGGCGTTTTGCTTGCTGATTAAAGTTTCACACAGTTTTATTTGAACTTACAGCAATAATGTGATTTTAGTGCATATTTAGGTGTGAACAAAACCCGGTAAAAGCCAGAAAAAAATTATTGATAATTGGCATCCCTGATAAAATAAAGGAGAAAATATATTTCAAGTCTTACCTCTTCATCCAATTCTTCTTCTTCCTCCTCCTCTTCCTCTTCACTACTTTCTTCCATCCTCCTCCTCCTGACAGGTCTGTCTTCATCATCTGATCCTTCTGCCAATACCTCGGGTTCTATCACTTCTCTTCTGTGACGCATCACTCTGGTATTTAACAATCAGAATAAATTCATTAAAATATTTGTTTGTTTTTAAGGGTTTTATAGTGCTTGCAACACATTTAGGTTATATCAGCGCCAGTAAATAGGAAGAAAATGGGATAGTAAAAAGTGCTAGAATTATAATTAAAGCACCCAAGAGAAAGTAAGACAAAGAGGAACTGGGAACAAATAGGGATCAGATGTAGATTCCAAGAGCATACCACCAATGTACTTAGTCTGAGATCACCTATAAGTCCCATCCGATCACAAGCACAAAATCCAACAAAGAGGAATACACTCAAATGCTTACATTATACATTCAAAATAACAAATATAATAATACATAACAGAAAGATGATTTACAAGGAAAAAAATATCATCTCCCAAAACAATAACTATGCATTTGACTGTTTCCCTCCCAGCCAGGACTCCGACCAGGGCCAGGACAAAGACAGAAAGCATGTTGGAAAACAGATATAAGGGGAAAGAAGACACAGTATGTACCTCCCTGCCCACTATGGGAGTCATTAAAATACAAAGTAGTGAAAAACACAACCTGTCTTCATCATCCTCCCCTGTGGCCCGATCCCTGGCCTGCAACCTCCTCAGCCTCCTATCCTGAATTTCCTTCTGTTGCTCTTCCTCATCGTCTGCTTCTCCTTCCACTATCATTGCATCCTCTTGACGACCCCGACCTCTGAACTGTAAAAAAAAAACAATTTTAGAAAACATTTTTTTTGATAGGAATAAGATTCTAATTTTCTTTCTCTCCACAAACTGCACAATATGTTTTTGTTCAAATACAAATGATGTAAAATCTAATTGTTTTTCTCTCTATAAATATACAAGCTGCATACCATGTCAATATTGATATAAATACTTGGCCATCTTTAAAAAACAGCCATATTAAAGCAAGGTTACCAATTAAGGAGGTAAAAATTTACCAAACTTTTACGCAACCACATAGACTGACCCCTTTCTGAATGCTGAACTCAAGTAAAAAGACATTCATTATGTAGTTTATTTTTTCCTATTTAGCAGATGATTGAAAAACATACTGAATTACGTAAATATACAGAAAACTGGCAATCTTGTTAAAATCACTTAAAATACATCATGAAACTGATAAATTGACAAAATAAAAATAAAAGTGTCACGGTAACCTCCTTTGATGTGCTAGGTCATAAAAATCTTGAGTTTGCCCAAATTTGATATCAAAGTAAATAATATTTAGGTCAGGGATTTTTTAATATGATTTGTAGGTGTATACATTACTTAAAAAGTCATCAAGACCCTCCAACACATAAAATAGAACACTTTAGGTTCATCATAGTCATTCATCAGCCAACAACAAAAACATGTAAAATGATACTTCACGTGAAATCGATACTTCACGTGAAATCGTGGTAATAGAATTTTAATATAAAATTCAGATTGATGGAGGATAATGAAAAAAACCCCATCAGCATCATGTTCAGTCAGAATAAACAGTGGTGGAAAGTTTTCATTTTTTTTTTTTTGTTGTTGTTGGCTGATGAAGGGTTTTGACAGACCTGCCTTGTACTACACAAATCTCGTAGAACTAGGGATTTTTGGCTCCAAACCGACAATTACATAAAGATCTTTGATTCAACAAAACTTCTTGAAAACAAAGTTTTGTTGCCGGAAATAGTCTATAAGGGAGTTAAAATCAATATTCTAACATAATAATGACAAAATGGTAAATTTTACTAGTAGTTTTAGTGTCTACTCTGTTAAAACCCTTGAAAACTACAAAACTTTCAAAGTCCAGATAGACAGGTCTGGTTTTGAGTTCAAAACTAATAAATTGTTCAGTTTTAAGTATTCGAATTTGGTCCACTTTTGAAGCTGTTATAATGCTAATATTGTTCAACACTCTTAATAATCCACAGCTTCTCCTTCTAGCCACTTAGCATTCAAAACAAAGAAGATTTGTGTGTACTTGCCTGTTGAAATCCGGTTCCAACATCCTCTTCTTCATCACTGCTACTGTCTGGTGCAAACTCTGGCCTTTGACCTTTCATGTAACGTGTGACTTTCACCTTTTCCATGGTCAACTCACCTAATGAATGACAGAGCTTATGCATTAGTAGAGTAAGAATCAGACTTGTTGACCTTCCAGAGGCAACATTTTAGACAAATACAGGATTTTAATGAATATGATCATGATTGTGGTGGAGGTAGTTGAAAATTAGAGAAAATTGAGATCAAGAAAATCAGACATTTCCCGATAAAATGGGGCAGAGTTGGCAGGTCCAAATTAAGTTGTTCAGACACACTGCATGGTCATTTAAGTCACAAGACATTATCAAACCAGACAGCAACCCATCTTTGCTCAACAAGGATAAGATAAAACTAAAAGATAAAAACAAACAACAACAAAATTAAAAAGACCTTCTCGGTTATCGAAACAATGACAAACGAATTTGAAGAGTAAATTCTTTTTTAAAAAATCTTATTTCCAGTCATTGATTTCTACACATAATATAAATATATAACATATATAATAACATTTTATTATGATGCCTCACCTTTTTCATTCCGCACAGGGATAGCCCCTGCTGTGGACATGATTGGTACCTTGCCCTTCGACATGATGGCAATTTGTCACTTTTTATTTCAAATGTTTCAATCTGAAATTTGAAAAATAATTATTTTTTTAAAAAGAGACATTAAAAAAAAAAAATGAATAATGCATGGCAAGTTGTGACACATCAGAATTGTAATTCATATTATAAAACACATAATATTATTTATTATAAGGCGGCTCTATTTCTCCGAACGCTCAGGAAATCTATTTCTCTGAATGATCGGCTAGCCTCCAGTAGCTGATGGGTTATGATAACATTAAGACTAAGATCTGGTGTTAGTGTTAGGGTAAACTAAGATTGAAGCTCCTCTTTAATTGGTTAAATTGTATTGTTTGATTTTTAAAAATTAACACACAAACACAGGGCGAGAGAGAGAGAGAGAGAGAGAGAGAGAGAGAGAGAGAGAGAGAGAGAGAGAGAGGAGAGAGAGAGAGAGAGAGAGAGAGAGAGAGAGAGTGAGAGAGAGCGAGAGAGAGAGTAGAGTCCAGTCAGAGAGAGAGAGAGAGAGAGAGAGAGAGAGAGAGAGAGAGAGAGAGAGAGAGAGAGAGAGGGGGGGGGCATTGTTTGCTTGTATTGCAGCGGCAAACCAGTTACCATGTACGTAGAAGTAGGTAGAAATAGAAGTAGATCCTGAGGCTAGGTGCCCGGTTACCGTCGCCGTCACCGTACTAGAAATCTAGTGCTAGAGAGGTGGGCCTTTGGCCTACCAACCTCCGCTGCACGTCCAACTCGCCTTGAGCATGCATTCACGTAAAATATAAAGATTTTTCTTAAAAACCTACCTCTGTTTCAAAAACTAGCATCTTTCAATTTTCTAAGAAACATTTAGATTTTTCAGAACTTTAGTTCATTAAAAAATACCGGCCAATCTGACCCATTGAGTCGAATGAAAACGAAATTTTGTTGTTTACACGGTTCAAAGGAAATGCCGTAAATAAGCTTTCATGGACTTCCTGTGTTGTTTTTACAGTGTCACGTGACCGTTTTGAGAAATTTGTCGTCTGCTACAAATAATTAGACCGGTAGGGGGTAGATATTTTCGTTGGAGCAGAGAAAAGGTGAGTATTATTTCTTGGACTTGTAGAGAGGCCTAGGGTCCACCAGCAGTCAAGTTGATTGAATAAAAGAAAAAAAGGTCTTTTTTATCCGCCGCCACCACCACCGTGAGAGTGGAGAGGAGGGGTGGGGGGTTGCATGATGAAGACGAAAGGGAGACGTGTCGCTTGTGACCTTGGTGACATAGAGCATGTCAACGATGCTGGCAGATGTTCTTAACCCCTTAACAGCGAAGCAGATTTTTTGCTTTCAGATAATAGTTTGCTTTTATCTTTATTATTGTTAACGGAGAATACAGCTTTTCCACCAAGAGAGCAGTCAGACTATCGCAACTCGGACTTCAATTGTCTATAATCGTTTTGCCGTTACTTGTCTTTTGATGAAAGAGGATTTGGTGTTAGGTCAAAGATCGAATTTCGCCGCTAAAGGTTGCATTGCTACTGGGTTTGCTCTCCTCCACCCCCAACTTAGTATTGTTGATTGCTATTTCCTTTTTTTATGATTAGCAAGTGCCGTAGGAGTCTCACAGGATGCAGGAGTACTGCAATTAACCCTTTTCCAGTGACATTGATTGTTTTGTTTTCAAATAATAGTCATTTATATTATTTTTTAACGCAGAAAAAATAAACGTTTCCACCATAAGAGCAGTAAGAATATTGATAAAAAGCGCTTTGAGCACGTTGGGTGGATATTGCCCTATATAAAAGCTCAAGTTTTTAAATTGTAATTTGTTTTTTGTCTTTTGATGAAAACGGTAAGATTTATTTTTGGTCCAAGTAAGATTGATATTCGCCTTTAAAAGGTTAAGTTGTTTTGTTTTTTCCGGTTTTTTTGTTTTGTTTTTCAAATGCAGATACGCTGCTTCTTTTTTTTTTTTCCTCAACTGGCAAGCTATCGCTGTACTTACCCGCATGGCTTGCACACACAAAAGGATACATCTAGGTCACAAAACCTTACATCCAGGTCACAAAATCAGACAACTAGGTCACACATCAAGACATCTGTTTCGTTTGTTCCAAGACAGCAAAACAAACCAGACGTCTTGGAGTTCGAAAGAGCTTTCCATAAAATATTTGGTATTTGCAAGACCCGCAGAAACCAATTCCCTATACAGCTCTTGTGCACGGTTACTTATGACCTTGATTTCTTTCGTACCCACCCCCAAAATCCCACTTATTGTGTGTTATAGTATAGGCAGAACATAATAAATAGCTGGGCTGCCACATGCGTGACTAAATTGGCCAAAGAGAGAATCTATATTGGCATTAGACACCAATTACCTGATGTCCTGGTTTTTAATCCTAGCCGAGTGAGAGAGAAAAAACAAAACAATCATACATGTATCTGCAAACAGCAGAACGTTTTCATTTTACATTGAGATGGGAAGGGAAGGGATAACACTATGATAAGAAAGAGAGAGAGAGAGAGAGAGAGAGAGAGAGAGAGAGAGAGAGAGAGAGAGAGAGAGAGAGAGAGAGAGAGAGATGGGCGGGGGGATGGGGGGATAGTAAGGGGGAATGGGAAAAGATGAAAGAAACAACGGGTTGCCTGATGACGTAGATCAAAGGATTGTTACAGCGGTGTTCACGGAGCGTACTTCGTGAAATTTTAACCTTTTACAGTGACACTGATTTTTTTCTGCAGATTGCTTATGCGGAATAAATCGTTTCACCAAGAGAGCAGTAGTAAGAGACTCGGGCTTCAATTAAACTATAAATCCCAAAGCTTGTCTTTTAATGATAACATTAAGACTAAGATCTGGAGTTTGGGGAGTGTAAGATCGAATCTCGCCATTAATGGTTAAAATTGTTTTGATTTAAAAAAAAATAACACACACACACACACACACACACACACGAGCGCGTGCGGTCACGACAGCGAGGACCATCTATTGCTTGTGTTGCAACAGTAAACCAGTTTACGTGTACGTAGATCCTGAGGCTAGATGCCCCGTTACCGTGTACGTAGGCACTCCCAAAAAAAAAAAAAAAAAAGAAAGAGACACACACACACATACACACACTCACACACATACACACACACACACACACACACACACACACGCAGTCTCGCACCCGCTACGAACTAATTTTGCGCACCAATTTTTACTGCACTAATGCACCAAATTGCATACCTATGGACACTTTTTTCCGTATCTTTTTCCCAATAAACTTTTTTAACTGGGGCCACCTTGATAACAGAAACGAAACCCACACGATTTCGCGAGGAATGAATCATGAAAAAAATTAGGATATAATTTCAACACAACTTTTGAAATTCATCAAGGATTGTCCAGTACCGAATGTTTTTTGATAGAAAACAAATGCATCTTCAAATCTAAACTGCTTTTGACGGTAAGCGGTAAGTTTTTTATTTATTTTTCTGTCCAAACGAATGATTTGTCCTGGTATAGAAGCTAAGTATTGGTAACACCGGCGCAGCTCTCTGTCTCTAGACTTTCTAGAGACACGAGACCCAAGGTGCTCTAGACATTACAATAATAATGACTATAATAACCACCAATTGCTGAAGGATAAGTCTGTAAATGTAACTAGCTCCATTCGTATACACAGAAGCAGTCAAAAGCAATTGAAAAAGTGTAGATAGCTATCTACCTGACCTTAGCCTTAGTCTTAGTGAGTGGAGTTATTTTTTAGTTTCGTTTTCTCTAGACGTTATCGGCCTATCGAAAATTGGTTGATCGCCTACTCCTGGTAATGATAGAAGAAAATCAATACACACCTTATTTGCCTGTGCACAGGCTTAACAATCGATATTGTCCTTAGTTGTCAGATTATTGTTTATCGTGTCAAGAATTTTAAAAAAGATGGGAATCCTTTGATAAATCCCAACCAAATCCCCGACGTAACGAAAACAACAGGAACGGAAGTTTGAAGTTTGCAATTTCGCTTGTGAAAAATGTAAAATGTAAAAAGAGCCAAAAAGAATTATGGTTCACCACTTTATCAGTCTTGGTTAGATGATTAGAACAAGGATTGGTGCACAATATATTTTTAGATATTACTCTGAAATTATATAAGCGATTGATATGTTTTACATGTTGTCAAGATGACTTGTGCGTTGCTTGCTTATTTGTTTTTCCTCCGGCTTGAAACGAAGAAAACTGAACTGCAGTTTTTGGGATTGATTGGAAAAGTGCAAAATCAAAAAGAAAAAAATACATTTCATGTCTCTAATATAAGTTATATTATTTTCAAACATCAATATAATCAATGCTTAAATTCTTCATTTTATAAACAGTGCGTGCTCAGTTACTGAATTCTGATGCTTTTTAAATGTTTCTTAACGCTAAAATAGCCAATATGGCTAATCTTAAAGTGCTGGGGAATCGAAAGTAAAAGTTCTTGTCTGCAATAGTAAACAACCTTTGACCATTCAAAATAAATATAAATGTAAATATAAATAATTTTTCAGTACAAAGTCCTCAAACTCAATTTCAATTCAGGTAATGGGAGGCCTTCCGAAATCTCATACATCCCCATTATTCTTGTTTTTTTAAATAACGGAGTGACTATTCTCACCCCCGGGATGAGAATAACAAATGGATCGAGCTCTCACCCCCGATGAGAGTAGAGGTCCTCGCCACTTCTCGCTATTCTCACCCCTGTTAACCAACACGTAGGGAGGGTAGGTAGCCTAGCAGGTCGCAGGTTCAAACCCCACCACCGTCGCGAAAAAAAAAAAAAAAAATTTTATTCTCTATTGTCTTCTGGCACTTTTCTACTCACTTCATATCTTGTTGTTACCAACATAAGTGCCTGCTCCACTCACTTTTCTGAATTAAAAATTCACCCCATACACCGGAGTATACTCAATGTCTCAATCGTTTCTATGTTATATTTTGTGATGAGAATATTGGCTATTAAGCTTAACTGCTGGTCAAAATTACTTCGCGATGGTGGTGAACGAATCGGCGATCTCAAGAAGTGGGTGAGAGAGGGATCTAGAAATGACTTTGGGTTTGAAACGAATATTTTTGTGTTCGTGGATAGCTCACACGGTAGAGCCACGCTCTCACCTGCCAGGCGGAGTTGTCGTACCAATAAGGTCGCAGGTTCAAACCCCACCACCGCCGCGGAAAAAAAAAAAAAAAAAAAAAAATTTTATTCTCTATTGTCTTCTGGCACTTTTCTACTCACTTCATATCTTGTTGTTACCAACATAAGTGCCTGCTCCACTCACTTTTCTGAATTAAAAATTCACCCCATACACCGGAGCATACTCAATGTCTCAATCGTTTCTATGTTATATGTTTGTGATGAGAATATTGGCTATTAAGCTTAACTGCTGGTCAAAATTACTTCGCGATGGTGGTGAACGAATCGGCGATCTCAAGAAGTGGGTGAGAGAGGGATCTAGAAATGACTTTGGGTTTGAAACGAATATTTTTGTGTTCGTGGATAGCTCACACGGTAGAGCCGCGCTCTCACCTGCCAGGCGGAGTTGTCGTACCAATAAGGTCGCAGGTTCAAACCCCACCACCGCCGCGGAAAAAAAAAAAAAAAAAAAATTTTTATTCTCTATTGTCTTCTGGCACTTTTCTACTCACTTCATATCTTGTTGTTACCAACATAAGTGCCTGTTCCACTCACTTTTCTGAATTAAAAATTCACCCCATACACCGGAGCATACTCAATGTCTTAATCGTTTCTATGTTATATGTTTGTGATGAGAATATTGGCTATTAAGCTTAACTGCTGGTCAAAATTACTTCGCGATGGTGGTGAACGAATCGGCGATCTCAAGAAGTGGGTGAGAGAGGGATCTAGAAATGACTTTGGGTTTGAAACGAATATTTTTGTGTTCGTGGATAGCTCACACGGTAGAGCCACGCTCTCACCTGCCAGGCGGAGTTGTCGTACCAATAAGGTCGCAGGTTCAAACCCCACCACCGCCGCGAAAAAAAAAAAATAAAAAAAAAAAATTTTATTCTCTATTGTCTTCTGGCACTTTTCTACTCACTTCATATCTTGTTGCTAGCCTAGCCGCCACCCCTTCTCGCTATTCTCATCCCGTATTACTATTACCTAACCAACAGCCAGATATAAATTGAGACAGGGGAGAGAAAGAAAGAAAGAGAAGAGAGAGAAGGGGGGGGGGGGGGGAAGACGAAATAGAATGTGGAGGAGAAAGAGAAGAAGAAAATACCAACAAATTAAAATAGAGAAAGAGGGGAGATGGGGGGAGGGCGAGAGAGATATGAAATATTGAGTGGACGAGAGAAAGGAAATACAAACAATATAAAAGATGTAGAGAAATAAAGTTTGGGGTAGGGGGGAGGGAGAGCGCGAGAAAATATAAACAAGTTAAAATACCTAACGTAGGGAGAAATTGAGACAGCTAAGTCAACACAAAATAAGACGAAATAGAATGTGGAGGAGAAAGAGAAGAAGAAAATACCAACAAATTAAAATAGAGAAAGAGGGGAGATGGGGGGAGCGCGAGAGAGATATGAAATATTGAGTGGACGAGAGAAAGGAAATACAAACAATATAAAAGATGTAGAGAAATAAAGTTTGGGGTTGGGTAGGGGGAGGGAGAGCGCGAGAAAATATAAACAAGTTAAAATACCTATTGTAGGGAGAAATTGAGACAGCTAAGTCAACACAAAATAAGAATATGCCCATAAAAGGAAAAGTCCAATTCTTAGAAATTGGGCGACTCCAGTTCGCTTAAAGAGAGAGAGAAGAGAGAGAGAGAGAGAGAGAGAGAGAGAGAGAGAGAGAGAGAGAGAGAGAGAGAGAGAGAGAGAGAGAGAGAGAGAGAGAGAGAGAAGAGAGAATCCCGTAGACAGATTTCCAACAATGATTCCCATATCTCAAGCCAGCCAGTCTACATTTTAAATGCACGACATATAAGTTCACCCTCCTTACGTCCAGTACCAGGAGAGATTTGATGATCAGGTGAGAGTGGCGATGAAAGGGGGGGGGGGGGGGTGCTAAGCTGACCCTACACAGAGATGAGAATAGCGAGAAGGGACGGCGGCTAGGCGAGGCTACCCTCCCTACCTGTTGGTTAACAGGGATGAGAATAGCGAGAAGGGACGGGGCACCCTGCCTACCTGTTGGTTAATAGGGATGAGAATAGCGAGAAGGGACGGCCGCTAGGCTAGGCTACCCTCCCTACCTGTTGGTTAACAGGGATGAGAATAGCGAGAAGGGACGGGGCACCCTGCCTACCTGTTGGTTAATAGGGATGAGAATAGCGAGAAGGGACGGCCGCTAGGCTAGGCTACCCTCCCTACCTGTTGGTTAACAGGGATGAGAATAGCGAGAGGAGGGGGGGGGGGGGGGGGGGGTTGCTAAGCTGACCCTACACAGGGATGAGAATAGCGAGAAGGGGCGGGGCTGCATGTTCACCCTCCTTACGTCCAGTGCCACTTAAAGTAGTAACGAGAGTGATGATGATGATCAGATGAGAGTAGTGAGGAAGGGGGGGGGGGGGGTGCTAAGCTGACCATACACAGGGATGAGAATAGCGAAAGGGACGGCGGCTAGGCTAGGCTACCCTCCCTACCTGTTGGTTAACAGGGGTGAGAATAGCGAGAAGGGGCAACTACCTCTATTCTCATCCCGGGGGTGAGAGCTCGATCGCTTTTCTATTCTCATCCAGCTGGAATTTTGCGTGCTAGAACCAGAATTCAGAAATTACTGTACTGTAGCTAGATATCGCTCTTCTATTCTATTCTATTTGTTGAGGGACACCTAACGCCTGCCTATTTAATTCTAATTCTTAAGCAAAATGTTAATTTCTCTTCTCATCCTCATCCATGTAACTGTAAATCTGTAACTTCGATTTTGAAGATTCCACGGACCACAAGTACTTTCATTTCTTTAGAGATGTGAAACTATTCCAGTGTCTCAATGCCGATGGTATTGACGAGTACATGTGGACATCCACTATCGAATGGGGAACTACAAACTTGGATGGCTTCCTCGTATACTGTTGAACACAAACCGAGGGACAATTTTACTTGCGCCGCATAAATACTCATATTTTTATTTATTTGATATTATGTCTTTGTTAGTGACTATGACAACTTTCTTAGTTAGGCAGGAAATACTGTTGTGCTTTGGCTTTATCCAAAGAAAATAAAGTCAAGCAACATTAAAGATTGCCAATAAATGTAACCTGTAGCATACTCTGTCCAGGTTTTGTTTTTTCACTTTGACTTTGAGTAAAGTCCTTTACACCATACATATCTGTATCTGTATGGTTGGCGCTGAAGAAACCAATGGTCTGGTTGTATTTCAGCGGTGTCCTCATTGGGCGCGGGCCCATGTCAGTCGGGCCTTGAGATCGTTTAGGTGTGGTGTGATGATGACCAGTTCATCCAGCCCATTCCACTCTGAGATAGTTCTAATGAAGAAAGAATTTCTGTAGTATTTATCACAAAACTCAGCTGTGAATAGGTGCCTATGTATGAATTAATGAAAAAAATTGTATGCTCGATACCGTAGAATTATTATGTTAGAAGTATTCTGAATTATTAGGACTAAAACTAAAGGTATCTTACATTTAACAAGAACTCAAGATAAATAGACCTGTCCTATAGTTGGACCGACTTCATTGTTTTGTACAGGCCTGCCTACTTGGCCTACTGTCATTGGGGGGAAAGCGGCTGAGTGGTTAAGGCATTGCACTGTAACCCCGAGGGTCCCATGTTCGAGCCCCCGCTTCGGGCACTTTCGTTTTTTTTTCCTTGAGCTAGCTATTTAACCCCCAGTTTGCTCTCTTGGACAACATGGGTGATTCCTGTTGACATCAGACATCTTGTTTGATGAAATATATATATTCCTTTATGGAATGCCTAGGCGACGATATCTTATGACGTCGTAGCGAAAGGGCATAATTGATTAATTGAATTATTGCTCGTCATTTAAAAAAATCAATGACTTATTTTCATTTCATGCGACCAAATAAGTTCTTTACCATTTATTTGTTGTTTTTCTTATTTTTGATTTTCATACAATCAGAGAGAGAGAGCTGTTCATTTATTCATTCTTTTTTTTGTCATTCATTTATTTATCTATTGATCTGTCATCTGCATTTTTTGCCAAATTGGGACCTAAAATTTGCCAAAATTTACCAAAAAATCCCCCCAAAATTTGCCCAAAAATTTGCCAAGGAGAACTAAGCGTTTCAGTACAAATTAACACGTGATACAGAGAAAAATATATATAAAAGACAATTTATTACATTTAAGGAGGCTACATTTATTAATTTACACAATGTAAAGCGATTTATGCGCCCAAACTTTCAGACAATCACACAGACACAAACACACAAACTTACACTTTCAGTCAGACTCATCAAAGGCAACATTTCTCAAGTTTCGCACTTTTTTTTTAGTTATTTTGTTTTCGCTTCTTTTTTTCCCCAAAATTTGCCACGCGATTTGCCAAAATTTGCGGATCGTCCTGATATTTGCGGCCGCAAAAAATGCAGATGACAGATTGATTGCTTTATTCATTTATCCATCTTTCTTTATCTATTTCATTATTTCATGTCGTATTCATTTTAAACATTTTGAATAATTCAAACAGATAAAAATTATGGCTAAGAACATGGAACCATCAAGTGACAACAAATGCATTTTCTGTAAAATTGCTGCAGGAGGAGAGGAGTCAAAAATCCTACATGAGGTAGACGATTTTGTGATTTTCAGAGATCACAGACCCGCTAGTAAAGATCATTTTCTCGTCATCCCAAAACATCACATTAAAAATCCAAAGCATCTCGGCTCAGAGGATATCGACTTTGTAGAGCGTCTTGTTTCTGTCGGAAAAGACTTTCTGAAAAGCCAAGGTGGTGACATCAGTTCTTCTCGTATCGGTTTTCACTGGCCTCCATTTACATCAGTCAATCACCTTCATCTTCACGTCATTTCTCCAGTTAGCCAGATGGGCTGGCTTGCCTCAACTATCTTTAAACCTGGAACATTTTGGTTTGTGACTTCAGACTGGTTTATCAACCATCTACGAAGCAAAAAGTGAAGTAAGCATCATCAACCTCTGTGCACTTTCTTGAAATCTCTTATCTTCAAGTGGGATAACTTTACCTCAAGGGGAAACTTTGCTGTCTTATTTGATCAAAAAACAAACAAACAAACAAACAAACAAACAAAATGAATACAACTACAACAGCTTCAAAAAAGAACAAAATAACAAACAGAATGTTTTGGGCTCAAAACCCTTCTTCAGCTGTCACTAAAAACAAATATATATACATTATCTACTTTAAAATTAGATAGACGGCAGCGGCAGATAGAGCTGAGTGACGTCATCTTCGTTCCTTCTTTTGACAAATTGCATATGTCACACGCTACAGTGAGTAGTGATGGGCAATTCTTATGCTATAATCACAACGTATGTAGTAGGGTGTGTGTGTGTGTGTGTGTAGGGAGGGGGGGGGGGGGGGGGGGGACTTGTGCACTTTTTAGAGTTGGTTCGCTTGATGTTCTAATAACGCCGTAATTATCAAAAATATATATGAGACTTGGATTGGAATCTGAGGATTAGATTAATGGCTAATATAACATACTTTCTTGAAGTGAAGTACTATAATTATTATTTTTTTAAAGTCTTCTTATTATTCTGGTTCACTCTGACATAATACCAGGAACAGTATCAATTTTGTGGGTACTAGTTTTATTTCCTTTGATCAGTAATCAAGTCTTTGTTAATGTTAGGCACATTCTGTTGATTTGTGTGATTGATTGATTGCGCAGCTTAGTTTGTGAATCCACAGAAATGCGCAATGATCAATCGAGTGTTGTGCATTCTGCAGATCGGTTAATACTACTACTACTACCATCACCATTACTTCTACTACTATGTGGTCTGAAGGTCCTGAGTTTGAGCCTCGCTCGGTGCATAGTTGGGTCCTTGGAAGAGGCTCTTTACTCACATTATCTCACCGTACTCAAGTGTAAAATGAGTACCTGGCGGTTAACAACGTTGTCTCTGTCGGAAAAAAAGTGTAATATCGCCTAACACTAACAGGCATCATCGTTTCACATGTTACATGTTGCTGTTGGTCAGGGACCCCTTGTAAGAGCTTTAAATGGATATTGCGCTATATAAAAGTTGAATTTTAATTTTTTTTTTTTTTTTTTTTACTACTAGATTGTTGCCCATTCTGTGAATCTATGAAAAGGCCTGCACGATCAATCGAGCACGCAAATCGATGCTACGTGCCTAACGTTAACAAGGAAATTAATTGCATTATGCTGAAAATTCTCAAAATGATCTGAATCCACTGAGATAAAGTAAAGTTTTCCTTTGCAGCAAAGTTACGTCCATTTTATAATGGTACCTGACCTATTAACTCTCTCAACCCTAACACCGACTATATCAGTTGTTTACCCAGGTTACTTTTACTACCCTATGCCTATATATTACATTTTTCTTAGACAAATTATAGGCTTAGTAACGAAGCTAATGTTTACATGTTAATGGTAGTTGAATAAAAATATTTATGCATTCGCTCATTTTTATAACAGTTTTTTTTTTTTTTTTTACAATTTTGAAAGGTGGCAAAAACCTCTAGGATTGAGTGAGTTAACCCAGTTGTCTGCCATACTCTGGAAAGACATCATGTTCAGTGTTTGCGGCGCTGTGGTCTTGTTCGAGCCTCACTTGGCACATAGTTCAGTCCTTGGTAAAGGCTCTTTACTCATATTCTCTCACCGTCCTCAGGTGTAAAATGAGTATCTGACTGTTAACAATGCTGTCTCTGTCAGCAAAAAAAAACCCTGTAATATCTCCTGACAGGTGTCATGTCTCGTTCTACATGTTACGTGTTGCTGTTGGTCAGGGTCCCTTTGTAAAGCGCTTTGAGCAAGTTTAGTGGATATTGCGATATATAAAAACTGAAGCTCAAGTTTACCGTGGTTAAAAATTTGGCCAGAAAACGTGTTCTTTTTTCCAATATCGATCGATTTATATCACCCTCATCTTGGCAAAGACTCTCAAACCTGGGACCTTACATAGTCTTCCATAAGTCCCAGGTTTGAGTGTTGTTGCCAAGATGAGGTTCATTTAAATCAATCGATATTTGAAGGGCGAGTTTTTTGGCCATTTTTAAAAATACAAACGTTATATTTTTACTTTATTTTTTGGTCAGGGATAAGAATACGCATCACTATTATAACCGTCACGACGGATGTAGCGAAGTCATTACAACCGTTTGTATTTTATTGAGTTTGTGTTACATGGGTGCCTGTTCTACAGAAAAAGATCGTTACTTCCGAAGATCGCTACAACCGACTTCGCTACAAGTGGAGTGAACTCTACAGTACGTGTTTTTCCAAAGAACGGCAGTTAATTGGTTATATTACTGAACAGTCAAACCCTGTGAGCAATTTGTGGCCCTAACGCTTTTCCTCTTTTAAAAAAATTATATTTATTTATTATTTTGATCCTGTGATATACATGTTATAATAATATTATGTGATAAATTTCACTTTTCAACTTCTTTAGGATAAATATATTATTTCTCTAAGATAATGATCCGAACAAGTGTGTATGAAAGGTGCCAGACAAAGCAAGAAAGAAAAATACAAGAAAAAAAATAAAACATCCCAAAAAATCAGTCTACCTCGACTGGGGATCGAATTTCAGAAGGTCTGAGAAAGAGAGAGAGAGAGAGAGAGAGAGAGAGAGAGAGAGAGAGAGAGAGAGAGAGAGAGAGAGAGAGAGAGAGAGAGAGAGAGTATAATCCTTTGATTTATTTATTGTTCTCCAAACATCACAGAAAAGTGTGTCTAATACTAAACACTAAAAGCTTAGGACATGTTTTTTTCAGTCTTATTGGAATTCAAGCCACAGTGAGCTTGGTCAGTAACTGAACGGGTGACAAATACTCATAATATATGTCTGTCCTCGGCAAAGTGTTCTTTGATGAAACATTTTTGCACTCATTATTCCACATTCTCCAATTTTAACAAGTCACCTCGTTTGAATATTCTAAACTATGCTACTTATTTATTTGAAAGTTTCAGTTCTGTAGACGGACAAGCCTTTCTCCACAAAGTGTGGTTTATTTATGATTATCATTATGATTGTTTATAATAAAGAGCCGTTTCCATTTCACATCATGAATGGCGAGTTCCGGTTATTTGTGTTTTTACATGTTATTGGTAGGGACTCTGATAGTTCAGCGGTAAAGCTCTCACCTCACAAGCGACGGGTCATTGGGTAATGATCCTTGGTGCAGTTGAGACCCCCCCCCCCCCCCCCCCGCCCCCCCCCCTTCCCAGCTCCCCTGACACCTTGTTCTCCCAGCAGCCTACATAATTGAATAACTGGATCTATCTATACAAACTGGCGGAAAGTACTTATTAGTATTCCATGGCCACGAAACGGGTAGCAAACAATTTTGATTATCACGTTTAACGCTTTGGAAACGATGGTTTCGGACTCAAAGCCCTTCTTCAGCCAACAAGAATAAAAACAATTAAGACATAAATACATTACTTAAAATCTCAGAGGAAAAGGACGTGATTTGTTTTTCTTCCTTTGTTGCTTTTCTGCCGTCTATCAGGGTTTTTAAGTAATTTGTATTGATATTTTAAATGTTATTTTATTATTATTATCGTATTTTTTTTTTTTTTTGGTTCGCTGAAGAAGGGTTTTGAGCCCTGTTTGATATTTTGTTCTTTTTTTTTTTTTATAAGCTGTATTACTTTATGTCAATTAATTAAATTCTTTGATGATTCAAAATGGGATCTCAGTCTTGTATATTATCACCAAACACTATATTTAGTGTATCGGATCCCCTTAGAAGGGAATTAATTTAAAATTTAAAAAAATTTAAATGAGCTTTTATATAGCGCAATATCCACTAAACGTGCTCAAAGCGCTTTACAAGGGGTCCCTGGTCAACAGCAACATTTAACATGTAGGACGGGACATGCCGCCTGTTAGGCGATAATACAATTTTTCGGACAAAGACAACGCTGTTAACGGCCAGGTACTCATTTTACACCTGAGTACGGTGAGAGAAAGTGAGTAAAGAGCTTTTTCCAAGGACTCAACTATGCGCCGAGCGAGGCTCGAACCCAGGACCTTCCGATCCGAAAGCGAGTGTCTTTGATGATTCAGCATGGGATCTCAGTCTTGTATACACTATATTTAGTGTATCAGATCCCCTTAGAAGGGAATTCAGTGTATAACTGCTTGTTGGTTAGGTTGGAGCACAGACTACTAGGAGCAGACCAGGCAACAGCCACTTTTTAGTGGCTAATCGTCCCTGGTTGCATAAAAAAAGAAAATGGCGGCGCTCGGCCTCTCGTGTTCATATTCTTTATGGGGGAGTAGATAATGAGTTCCCTATATGGCCATGTCAATCATGTAGACATCCTTTGATGATATAAGCCTACCATTTGATGTCTGCAGTCGCCTTTTCGTTTTCTACGGTCACTCATGGTTAAACAGTCGTCAACAATGAACTGAACCATCGTTGAAACACTGGAAGCCCTCATCTCATAGTTGCGTCACAATCACCACGTTGCTGAATATATTATCCAGGCACGGTTGATAGGTAAAAAAGCCAAATTATGTTCTAGTACGTCCTATATTCTCTATGGGTTGGAGGTCCCGATAGCTCAGTTGGTAGAGCACTCACTTCACACGCAAAGGGACCGAGATCGATCCCTGTTGCAGTCGAGATTTTTTTTCTTTTCTGACCCCCCTGTCCACCCAGCAGTGATTGGGTAGCTGGGTCCATTAGATCTGGCGGAAAGTACTTTACTAGATCTGGCGGAAAGTACTTTACGATAGACTGGCGGAAAGTACTTTACGATAGACTGGCGGCCTATCCAAGGGGTAGCAAGCAATTGCTATTGTCCGTTTCATGCTATAGAAACCGGAATTTACTCCGGCTCCATGGACCGAATGACCCTGAAGGACTACTTTTGTGTGGTTAGTTTGGACTCTATAGTCAAGGACCGAGTGGAAAAGGGTGTGACACTAACACCCGAAGAACCGAGGCTTGAGCCCCACTCTCAGTATGTATATCTCATTGATCAAGAAATGTATCCCCTATTAGGCGTATTACAATTTTTAGGACAGAGATAACGCCTTTAACGGCCAGGTACTCATTTTACATATATGAGTATAGTGAGAAAGTGTGAGTAAAGAGAATTTTCGAAGGGCTCAACTATGCACCGAGCGAGGCTCGAACGGAGGACCTTTCGATCCGAAAGCGAGTGTCATACCACTAGACACATAGCCCTACTATAATACTGGCCAAAGCACGAGGACGATGACCGTAGGGGTTAAGGCTATCGTATTCGTTACACAAAGCGGGGAAATTGAATCCGTGTGTCGTCGGCAAACAAATTTTCGTCAGTCTGTGTTTCGTTTTATTCATGACGTAACTATAGTACTGACCAAAGCACGAGGCTCTTGACCACTACCGTGGCTATTGTATTGGTTACACAGGTACCGTGTGTAGTGTGTAGTCAATCAAATTTTGATCAGTCTTTATTTCAACTGGCATTGGACACAACCGCTTTGTTTTCTCTCGCTGCTTCGTTCAATTTGCTGGATTTTTAAATTTTTATATTTAATTAAATGAAATTGTGCTTATCGTTGTTGACATTCCGGATTTTAATACTTATATGTTATATATTTAATTAAGTGAAAGTGTGCTATCATTGTTGACACTCCGGAATTTAATTCATCATTCTTTGTTTCAACCTTGGTCACAACCGCTTTTTTTCTCTCTCTCGCTTCATTCAATTTGCTGATATATATTTAATTAAGGGGGGGGGGGGGGGGGGTGTTCAGTGGAAGTGTGCTTATCATTGGTGTGACATTCCGGAATTTAGTTTATCATTTCCTTATCGGATTATTTATTTATTTATCACCGCATTTAAGGTAAGATAATGCAATCTTCATCATCATCATCATCATCATCATCATCATCATCATCATCATCATGATCATCATCACATATCATTATCATTATTGTCATCATCATTTGTCGCTTCCCCAATCTTTTATTATCTCCCAAATATATCTTACCTACCCCCTTCCCTCTGTAAGAGAGTAAGCCTATGCAAAAGGTTATCTAAGACATTTGGTGCAAACTGTCAATTATATATCAGCAAATGGGTTTAGTGAGTACATAATGCAGGCATATCAGTTAAACTTGGTCCATGCATGATAGGTTTGGGCAGTTATTATGTCAAAGTTACTGGACAGGTTATCATGTTGAGTACTATTTAATCAATCATTCTTAAATTGGTTTAGGGTGTTGAAACAGGTGAAAGGGGCATTTATCAAAATAATGTTATATCATAAAAGGCGGGGTTTAACATCAATATGTAGGAATTGACGTTTCAGGTTTGATTATCATTTGGTCTTACTCTTAGGGGTTGGATTATAGACTGACAGGGAACTGTCAAAACTGCAAGGGGGCGTGGAAACAATGGAACTGTGGGTAAAATTTTGATAGGGATAAAAGAGGATGTTTCGAGGAAAACGGGAGATTCTGATTCTACCTTAGGATTCTGATTCTACCTTAGGATTCTGATTCTACTTGACCATGAGTTGCACACTTTAAACCTTATGTACTCACCATCTTTTATTTGAATATTTTTGGACATAGAATTTGTTTGGTTGCAATTTGTGAAAATGTAAGTTGGATTGATAAACAACGCAATAAAAATCGCTATATAAGATCATAAGCCATTACATATGTGTGCAATTACGCCACATTATGTATCTAATTTGGTGTCGTGACTCAGGATTCTTATATATCTTTATTTGGAGCCCTGATACCATGATGTAAAGATGTTATCATTCCGAACCATGGAAACACAAGAAATGTATATTGTTGCGGTGTTAACATCTATTAAAGTTTTTGTGAGACTCGAATTTTGAAGTGAAAATTGTGAACAGATAGGAAAATAGTTTTATTTGGGAAAGAAAATGAATATCAATTTTGAAGGTGAAGTAGTGGAATTATTTTGTAGAGAAATATGAAAAAAAAATATTGAAATTATAGATGATTCCTAAAATTCTGATAAAAGACGGTATTTTAAAAAATTAAACGAAATAATATTGAAATTAAGAACCATAGATGGAATAAGAAATATATTAAAAACTAAAAGCAATATATTATAGAACGGCAAAAATAATAATAATAATAATAATAATAAAAATAATAATAATAATAATAATAATAATAATAATAATAATAATGCATTGATGCTATACGTATTTTATTTAATTAAAAAGAAGAGAGGGAGAGATGAAAATAAAAATTGCAGAATTTAAATGAATATTTTAGTGCGTTTTATTTTTCAAAATAAATGAAAATGCGTTTACTTACAATCAAGCGTTTCGGAATAAATCTTCGAATATTAATTTGTACCGTTAATGGCAATGTTTTGTTAATATCAGTAACAAAGATGTGTCGATTTTTATTTCAATTTTTGTATGTTACTGTTGGAATTACATAGACAGTTGGTCCATTATTTAATGTTGTTACGTTTTATTTTCTGTCAAAATGACTCAAGAAGACGATTGCAATAATAACACGTACATTATAAGTTTGATAATTGAAAAATGTCTTATGGTATTTATTGTTATATTACAACATCATTGATTATATTCTTCTCCCGTCGATAGGGATGAATTGGTAGGTTGATATTGACTCTTTGAGATTCATGGGTTCATGACAAAGAGCAAAGTTTTATATCTGTTTGTATTCTTGGTAATAAATGTGTGGTTAACGCAGCCAAGTAATCGACAACAGAGCTAATTATATATTTGTAATGAGAAATGGCGTTATAATAGATTACATGAGACATTTTGATTTTATCACCGAAAATTAAGTTGAGTCACTATGAGTCAATCGTTGTTTTGTTTAGTTTTGTTTTGAAACGCGTTTCATCGTGATTTTTAAAAGGAGACATATTCTCATAATAACGGAATAACGGACTTTTGGTTTAAAGTCGGAGAACAAATAAAATGCCGGAGTATTCATTATTATGAAAGACTGATGTCTTGTAATGGGAGTTAAAATGTTATTACAGAAGAATAACAAAATATTGAAAATGCATTATCATGTCATGTGAGCTGATAATATTTGTGACACAAGTGGTTAACTTGTTAAGAATCAGCGAATTATAAGTAACCCATATGGTAAAATGCTGTAAATGCATAGTGGGTAAATGAGCGCAGTGATGTAAGACGCGGTAATTAAAGTGCACACGGTTTAAATTACGAGACGCAGGAATGAGGCGTTCGGGAATATTTTATTTTGCGTTTGATTAAAGCGCTTGGTTTAACATTATGAAATGACGCGGAAGGCGGAGAATTTTTATAAATACGATGCGCGTGGTTAAAGCGCATTCAATTATCAATGCTATATTAAGAGGCGCGAGATTACATCGCAATGAGTTATATGAATATTATTATAAGCCGAGGGCAAAGGTGTGAGACATTGAATTTTTATTGAGCAGAGTGTATATTGTTACTGCAAATATTTTGATTATCATATTTTTCTCCTATCGATTTGCTGTTGTAATTGTAATCAATATTTACTCCGTGGTTTGAATTTAACATTTATATCATACAATGTGTAACTGAGTTGAAGAAGTTATGTTCATTTGATTAGAATTAAATCTTAAGTGTATAATTAGTCAGCAATTAGGTGAAATGGTAGGAAGTGCTATGATAACACAAATAATAATAATAACATAAACAAAATGATATTTCATTAAATTAGGGATTTTCTAAGGGGAATAATTTGAGTTAATCAAAGACAGAAGTAGTGTTTCCACTAAAACATTATACATACAGTCATCACGAAAGAGGACACCTGAAAACATCAGCCATAACGGGAACGCTGATGACAACGACAGAGGCAACTCAAACACAGCCACAACAGAGGTCGGGAAATGTCCTAATCCCTTTGGTCTATCCACGAATACATTGAAATGGAGTAACAATCTCGACTACGCCATTGATACGTCCAGAATCAACACAATCTACAGACTACAAATACACAGCAACCTCAATTACATCGTACCTTTCGTCTTATACAAACTTGATAGAATTCATAAAATAATATCTGTATCAACACAGATTTCTTCCATGAACCTTTTTATATTTACATTCTTTATTGAACAATTGGATTACTTGTATATACTTCTACAACAACAATACCCAACGATGTACGATGTCAATAATTACAGAAACGTTCAAGATACGATTGTTTTTACAAAAATGATGTCCAATTGTGAACAATACTACTTCCTTCATATGCAGTGGTGAGCGTATTCAAATTTAAACTTATGTCAATATACAAGTGTGCAGCACCCATATCTACAACTTATAAACATTGAATATTATAATAAAGCCTGTCTTAGTATCATTGTAAAAGATAAAGGCTATATATGTATATAAGACAATGCAGGAAAAAGTATCGCAAAACGCCACATGAGCGATTTCCTTGGATTCATTATCGTATGATATTCAACAACCTGCGTTCAAATAACGAAAATATTGTTGACCTTATTCGACCCTACTACATAGTCTACTAGACTACGTTATTGATACATCCTTTACCTGGTGTGTGGACTCACATCACCCACCGGAACTCTGCAAGATTACATCATCTACCTGGGGTTTGGACTCATGTCACCCACCGGTACCCTACAGATTACATCATCTACCTGGTGTGTACTCACATGCCACCTCATCGAAACTCGATTAACAAACACAACAATTACAACACACGACCTCTGTCGACTACTACACACGAACTCTTTGTCAACACATGGCTGATTTCACAACTTTCTTTTGACTTGCTGGATAAGTCAAACTTCATTTAAATTCAAGATCTCGCACACAGTTAATCTTGAATTTTTACAATTTCATCTACAATGAGACTCAACGTATACACAAGACAACCACAAATATCTACGAGGAGAATCGACCCAGATGCCGGAGATGAATGGATTACAGCGACGTCACAAGACCAAGAAACAACCCAACAGGTTAAGCATACGTTTGCTACCTGTAGAGTCTTTTTTCGTCCCAAATTCAAAAGACTCGAACAAATACAACACACTAATTGCAAAAGTTGGTCACTTTAGTAACAGCCCACAATCACATACTATGTTAGATTTTACTTATTTAGTTATTTACACTGTACTAAATATGAATAAGTCGGACAGACTAATGACTGATTATTTACAAACACTAAATATGTGATGTGAACTAGCCGGACAGACTATTGTTTGATTATTTATTCAACGCTAAATATTTGAATGTGAAGACATTATTGTGATAATTCTAAGACATTACAGAGGAAAAAGTTTTTAATTAATTACCAATAGATAAAGTGAATTTATGACACTTGGGCTATTCAGTGACCATAACACACACAACAATGCAACACGTAGACTAGATACAATCACCTCAACTCTTATAGTTGATATATTTTTTTCATTACATGAAAACTCATTCTAAATGGAGACAATGACTTAATTAACAATTACTGACAATTTTTACAGGATGACCATTCTCAAAACGAACGGATTACTGAGAAATGTGACCTCTGATGGATGACCACAAAGAACAATTTGATATCAATGTAGTTGTAAACTACACCCTGATGACTTAAAAAGTTTAAAAAATTGAAACATCAACAATGAACAATGAATGACAACAACTTCAACTTGAATTTTAAAATGATGATAATGCTATTATTATGATTTATTTTAAAATATTTTTATTACTAATGAAATGTAATCCTTCGTATATGGATCTAGATGTCTATAATATATTATTTGTACCACATATTATAAGTTGGAATTAATGTAATAATGTTGTTTAAATGGAATCATACAATATAAGGGAATATACAAGGTATTGGTTTTGAGATGACAGGAAATGAGTAGACATACATGGAAGCTGAGATTATCACCCATGTCGTATAGAGTTGAATTTGAGATTGAATAAGACAACGTGAGTATATCACAAATGGAAATTGAACCATTCTTTTTCAAGCAAGAATATGGATATATGATGA
>NC_088367.1:44493999-44513999 GCF_034508935.2 Berghia stephanieae
CACCTCTCCCCCTTCATGTTTTGGAGAGTCACGAACTCTCATCGAAGTTGTTGCATTGACAGGTGTGCTGAAAATACGCTGTGTTCCCGTTCTCGTCGAGTTGTTAGTTCTGTGACCTTTGCCCCTTCCAACACAGGCGCAGATAGTCTGAACAAAGGCAGATCTAAACTTTTCACCGAACAGGCAGTAGCAGACGAAATTTACCGCAGCGTTCAAATTAACCATTAGCGCAGTCGTAGCTACGACGCATGCGCAAGTGTAGGAGCACATGTTGATGTAGTAAACGTCATCCATCACAATATAAGACGCGCTGTGGAAAATTCGAGACACGAGAGTACAACCAGAAATGAATAAAACCTGTGCTGTTAGACGATTTGATCTACTTGAAGACGACTGGGGGTCTGCTGACGACCTTGAACTTTCCATGTTCCGCTGCTGACGCTTTAAAGCAACTAGAATAACACCGTTTGGAATAACAATGGCGACTATTGGGATGGCCATTGTCACTATTGGTACGATGTAGTCCAAAAAGACTTCGGTGTGGAAATGTGTGCGACTGTATTCCGTGTCTTTGCTGAGGAGATAGCTTTTGTTTAGAGCTGAGATGAAGACGTCGTGGTATTCGAATTCTAACATGAACGGGATGTTGTAGATTGTAGACCAAATAAACACGATGGCTATAGTGACCTTGACCCGGTGGCGTGTGCAGATGCTAGGCCATTGTAATGGCTTCGTCACCGCTATGCATCTGGTGGAAACAAACATGGATGAAGTGATAACATGTTATATTATAACTGCTGAATGATGAAAAAAAGCCCATAAAAGAGATTGACTAAAAAACACAACAAAAAAAAAACAAAAAACTTGAGCTTTTATACTGTGCAATATCCACTAAACGTTCTCAAAGCGCTTTTACAAAGGGTCCCTGACCAACAGTAACACGTAACATGTAGAACGAGACATGACGCCTGTTAGGCGATATTACAAATACAACGCTGCTAACGGCCATGTACTTATTTTACACCTTGGTACGGTGAGAAAATGTGTGTAAAGAGCCTTTTCCAAGGACTCAACTATGCGCCGATCAAGGCTCGAACCCAGGACCGTCCGGTCCGAAAGCGAGTGTCATACCACAAGACCACATAACCCCGTAGATTAGAATACTTTTACTTCAAATATCAATCAAATAAGGCTGGAAAAGAAATTTGAAACTGTACTTTTTGGATTGGTAGTGCATAGATTGTCTCTTTCAGAGGTTTTAAATTTTATCATAATCAACGACATATAATATTGTATATGTTGTCCTCAATAATAGCACGTATACACTTAATTCTGGTGGTTATAAATTCAATTTTTAGCATCTAAACCACCCCATCATAATATCGTTTTGAAGTCAGTTAGTCACATTTTCTCAAATATCCCTCGATGGTGATTGCGATAGTTGTGTAGACAGACCTACAAATCAAGACAGACCCCTTACTCTCTCTCTCTCTCTCTCTCTCTCTCTCTCTCTCTCTCTCTCTCTCTCTTTATCTATCTATCTCTCTCTTTCTTTCTCTCTCCCCCTTCTATTCATCTCTATCTCTCATTTGAAATTGCCTTCGATCCCCTTCTTATCGATGGTGAGTATGATGGTGGTGTAAACAGACCCATGTAGAAAGACCCATAAAAGTAGATAAACCCACAAATATATGGACAAATCCTCAATGTTGTCAGACCCACAAATGTAGACAGACCCCTAAAATTAGTAAGACCCACAAATATAGACAGACCCTCAAATTAGTCAGACCTGCACATGTAGACAGACTAAAAAAAAAAAATAGATACACCCAGCGGCGTAGCCTGGTCATTTAGGAGCATGGGGCTGGATTTGAGATGGGTTGTCAGTTGTCGCATATATATATATATATATATATATATATATATATATATATATATATATATATATATATATATATATAGAGAGAGAGAGAGAGAGAGAGAGAGAGAGAGAGAGAGAATTTGATGCACTCAATTATTTTACCAAAATTTGTATGTTCTTTGTAACTTGTTCATCATGCCTGGCTAAAGATAAGCGATAGCCACTGTCAATTTGTGCACCTATGTGAAGAGTACCAACGGTTTTCAATCTAGTGGTGATATTTTAATGTAAGTTAGACTTCTGATGGTTCAATGCTCTATGTGTTAAATTTTTCAAACAGGTAAATCCACTTCTTGTCCAAGACAATTCTGTATTGCTGTTATCACCAAACAAAATACAATTAAAAGGAAATAAACTCTTATTTTCTATTCTCACCGATAGCCAAGGAAAACGACTATACCAATCTTTATCAAATTAAATGACCGATTCTGTTTCCCGTCTTTAATGGTGAGTACAAAATCGTTTGGTTGATGGGGACCGATACTTTTAATTAAAAGTTTATTTTCCCTATTCAAAGAACTGGTATTGATAATCAACAGATAATCAACGTGATTCATCACACTTAATAGCAATTAATTAACATTTTAAAAACAAACACTGCACACATCAGATTAACACACTCAAGTTAAAAGGGACAATGGGGAATTCAATATCACATGCCTGACACGCCTCGAAGAGGGATGGGTAACAGGTACAACACGATTGTCATTAATGGAACAATTAGGTCATTGTGTGTGGCTGCGAGTAAGAAAGCCACAATGACTCAGTTCAACGTCCAAGATGCCTCTTGATGCCTTCAGTCATAGCACACGGCAAACGTGAAATGCATCGCCTGGTTGTACCGTGGGAATATGGCTGGAAGCCTTCTCCACCTTTAAAGCCACACGCTGTACTGATTGGTCAGGGGCACGAGTACAACTCGAGCTGTAGTAAATTCAAAGCGGTGTGATTGGTTCAAGTTTTGAGGCTCTGTAAGGGTTTTTTAACACCAGGTCAACGATGAATTTCATTGTTTGTGAAACAGAAAAATTAAAAGTGTGACTTTTTATTGTTAAATTCTTACATACTTTCAAGACAATGACGACCTGTGGCTTAGCCTTAATAGCCTTTAAGGCCCTACGCCACTGGATACACCCACCTCAAAGAAGACAGACCCATATAAATAGATAGACCCACAAATATGGGCAGACCCACAATAAATGTAGAAAGGCCCATAAAAAAAAGTAGATAGACCCACAAATTTAGGCAGACCCACAACTTTAGACAGAAATTCAAATTAAGACAGACCCTCTCTCTCTCTCTCTCTCTCTCTCTCTCTCTCTCTCTCTCTCTCTCTCTCTCTCTCTCTCTTTCTTTCTTTCTTTCTTTCTCCAACTCTTACCTATTACTGGCGAATGTTATGGTGTTTTAGACATAACAACATATTACAATAGATCCAATGGGATATTCTCTCTCTCTCTCTCTCTCTCTCTCTCTCTCTCTCTCTCTCTCTCTCTCCCCCCCCCTCTCTCTCTCTCTCTCTCTCTCTCTCTCTCTCTTTTTCTTTCTTTCTCCAACGAATGGCGAATGTTATGGTGTTTTAGACATAACATAGCAATGACTATCCCGCACAAATCTTTGGGTCTCTTTTTCGCTCACGGAGTGCCCGAATTCGCGTCAAAATATGGGACGAAGCCGTTTCGTATATGCTATTTTAAAAAATTAATTACGACGCTGTTTATCGATGAATATGACTGAAAGTTGGCACACAGTTAGAAAAAATGTCATTTTAGATTATGTCAAGCGACAAAACTCGTGCGATTACCAGAAGACCGTTAAAAATAGATTTTTACTCTTTGGAGTAAAATATTTCTAAAACTACCGGGCGTGGAGGTTTTGTCGCTAACAAGGTAATACATGAACATTTCTTCTTTTTGGTTGTAAAATTTCATATGAATATGACGAGTACCTTTCCCGTATTTTACAAAACACCATCCTAATCTGCTCTTCAAGTTTCAATCTTTTAATCCACTTATTACGCAAGATACAACGAAAGGTCGAAAAAAAAATGCCGAAAAAGCGTCCCATATTTTCGCGTTTTTTTTTTCCTCTTTGCGGGTCATCCAAATAAATGACACCTTTAAAACTGTATAACTTGTTTATTTATGAATGGATTTTCACAATTCAAAAACATTTTTACTCAGTGGAGATAGGGCTTGGATTTTAGACAAAAATTTTCCTCAAAAAGAGAAAAAAACATTTTTCATAGTCATTGCTACATAACAAGATATTACAATAGATCCAATGGGATACTCTCTCTCTCTCTCTCTCTCTCTCTCTCCCTCTCTCTCTCTCTCTCTCTCTCTCTCTCTCTCTCTTTCTTTCTTTCTGTAATTTTAACCATAATGATTTGTTCCCATACCTGTCAATGGTGAGTGCGATGGTTGTGTAGACAGACCCACAAATCAAGAGAGACCCAATTGGGTCCAGGACGACCCCGGCTGGGACAGTAAACTTTAAGTTGAAGTCGTTGTAAGGGTCCAAGCTGAGATGATGGAAAAAGGAAGTTCAAACTTAGTGGAGAAAATGTATAAAAATAAGAATGCAACTGCTCTCTCTCTCTCTCTCTCTCTCTCCCCCCCCCCCCCCCCTCGGTCTCTTACCCCTTCTCACTCTCTTTATTTCTCTCTCTTTCTTTCTCTCTCTCTCTCTCTCTCTCTCTCTCTCTCTCCCTCCCTCTCCTCTATCGCAAAGTATTTTCCGCCAAATCTAACAGACTCAGCAACCCATTCACTGCTGGTTGGATAGGGAGGGGAGGGGGGGGGGGGGTCAGAAAAAATATCTCGACTGCAGACCCGGATCGATTTTGGTCTCTCTGCATGTGAAGCGAGTGCTTTACCAACTGAGCTATCTGGACCTCCCACATAGAAACTTACACTTACCCATAAGAAATCCAATCAAAGCCAACGGTCATGACGTTGGTGGCCAGAAAGATGGTGTCGTAGAGGCTCAAAGCGATCAGGTACAAGGTGGAGTTGCTTTGACGGAAGTCTTTCCGGGTCAATACCAACAAGGTATACGCGTTGCCTAGCAACCCCAAAAGGTTTTACTACACTGCCAGCCCAGGCAAATAAATACTAGTTCGTTGTCCGTAGCTTCCATTGTCGAGAATTATTAGAGATCTTTTCTTTGAAATATTAGGAAAGGGAGGTCAGAAAAAAGACCAACTTCACCCGGAATCGATCATGGTCCATTTGCGCGTGAAGGGAGTGCTCTACCAACTGAGCTATCGGGACTTCCCACATAGCCAACAACAAAAAAATAAAAAATACCCCCTTTCGTAACAGCACCATAAGATCCCGTCGACGAGGCATTTCGTGAAGGAATATAGATTATCCATCAAACAGGATGGCTGGTGTCAACAGGAATCACCCGTATTGTCCAAATGAGCCATTTGGAGTGTTAAATACGAACCCGGGACCTCCCGAATCACAGTGCAATGCCTTAACCACTCGGTCAGTACGCCCCCTAGACACATAGACACTTACACTTACCCATAAGAAATCCAGTCAAAGCCAACGGTCATGACGTTCGTGGCCAGAAAGATGGTGTCGTAGAGGCTCAAAGCGATCAGGTACAAGGTGGAGTTGCTTTGACGGAAGTCTTTCCGGGTCAGTACCAACAAGGTAAATACGTTGCCTAGCAACCCCAAAAGGTTCACGGTACTGCCAGCCCATCCAACCACGTAAACAAAGACTTGTTCGTTGTCCGTAGTTTCCATGGTCGAGAATTATTAGAGATCCTTTCTTTGAAATATATAAAGAAAAAAAAAAAAAGAATGGCGCCGGTTATATCTATCGATAGATTGAAGTTGACGTCACTCGGGTCATTGTTATTGCTTTTTGCCATCCGCGTTTATGAGTAGCTATCACTAAAAATGTATCAACCAGACTATAAACGTTTAAGGTTACACATAGTTTTGTGTGTTGGTCCGTTATACTTCCGGATGGCAATGTTGTGAGCTTCTTAGCCAAGCGCATGCTATCTATATCAAGGAAACATTTTGCAACACCAAAGATATAAATACAAGATGCTCTTTGAGAATCACATTCTCTATAGCAGTAGTAGGAACGAAACTGACGCTACTCAGCTGTTTGTTATTGTTTTTAGAAACAAGAAATGAAGTGAGTAGGAAAGAGCCAGTAGACAATGGAGAATAAAAATTTTCGCGGCGCCGATGGGGGTTCGAACCCGCGACCTTACTGGTACGACAACTCCGCCTGGCCGGGGAGAGCGTGACTCTACCGTATGAGCTATCCACGATCCCAATAAAGATCGCTTTTAACCCTAGGCGGAGTTGCTCTCCCCGGCTAGGCGGAGTTGTCGTACAAGTAAGGTCGCGGGTTCGAAACCCCATCGGCGCTGCAAACATTTTAAATCTCTATTGTCCTCTGGCACTTTCCTGCTCACTTCATGTCTTGTTGTACTCAACATAAGTGCCTGCTCCACTCACTTTTCTGAATTATTGTTTTAGTCAGCCAGTTTAATGATTAGTTCTCACTAAATTTTATCAATCAGACTATAAGTTACTATGAACGTTTAAGGTTACACATTATTATTGTCGGTAAAAATACATAGTATGCATACATCTTTTATACAAAACAACACCTAGTAACAATGACAATAAAATATAAAAATTATAATTAAAAAAATTAATAATGTATATTTTCTCAATAAAATCCCCGTCATAAAAATAAGTAAAAATACTTTGCACATAAATTAAATACTTTATTAATATATTATTATACATAAAAATTGACACGTCTCACTGTTTCTACCTCATTTGCATAAGCACTGAAGGACGTCTAGACACTTTTTAAGAATATGACCTTAAGGACGAATATACACTACACTCCGTTAATATGAATACCAACTATGCTTAGGGGAACAGAAAACGGATCTTTGGGACCTTAACCGTATTGGTTTGCCTAAAACCATATTTTCTTTCTTTGAAAGTTAATAACTTTTCGAGACGTTATGAGGATACTTTGCCATCATTTGTATTCACTTTGTTACAAGGGGGGGGGGGGGCAATAACTCTTCGTAGGTGACGGTATAGTAATTAATAATAATAATAATAATAATAATAATAATAATAATAATAATAATAATAATAATAATAATAATAATAATAATAATAATAATAATAATCATCATCATCATATCTTGTCGCGCCAGTGAGTCAGCCAGTCCCGGGCAGTCTGGTTGCATTCCCTCAGGTCAGCATTGGTGCAGTGAGGTCCCAGCGAGCATTCGGACAGGATGTGGTCCATGGTCTGTCTGGGGTGACCGCATGGGCATTCAATGCCCGGTGAGATTTTCCATTTAAAGAGGTTGGTGGCGGTGTTTCCCACCTTTGCTCTAGCTCTGTTCAGCGCCACCCATTCTTTTCTCTTGAGGTCTGTGCCTGCTGGGAGCTTTTCTGTTGGGGGCTGGAGGGCATCGTTTGCTGTCTTGTCCCATTCTACCCATTTGTCCAGGCGGAAGAATGCTGAGTGGTCTGGGTGAAGGCTCTCTACTGTGAGGAAGCTTTTTCTTGATTTGAGCCTGCTTTTGGGGCAATTGTGGTCATGAAGGGGGTGTCTCTGGTCCATTTCCTGTTTGTATTTTTGTATTTGGGCATGAGCTTCCCTCCGGATGTGTGGTGGGGCTATTCCTGCTGCACGGTAGACCAGTGGTAATGGTGTTGCTCTCAGCTGGCCCGTTATGATCCGGCAGGCGTTGTTGAGCTCGGGGTCTAGCTTGGAGGCATGGCATGATCGGGCCCATACAGCTGAGCAGTACTCCGCAGTTGAGTAGCTGAGGGCCAATGCTGTGGTCCTTAGAGTTTTAGGGTCAGTTCCCCAGTTCATGTTTGCCAGCTTTCCAAGGAGGGCATTACGCGTGGACACTTTTGCCTTGGTCTTCCTCACGTGTTCTCTGAAGGACAGAGTCCGATCAAGCGTCACTCCGAGGTACACTGGGTGGTAGTTGTACTCTAATGTCTGGCCATTCCACTTGATGTTAAGTTTTTTGTGGGCTTGGTGGTTGTTGAGGTGAAATGCACACACTTGTGTTTTCCCTGGGTTGGCGTTCAGCGAGTTTTTAGTGTAGTACTTTGTAAGGGTGTCTAGGGCATTTGTCAGTCTGCTCTCGATTGGTTGGAAGGACACATCCTGTGTTGCGAGGCATAGGTCATCAGCATATATGAATCGGCGGATATTTGGGAACTCAGGCTGATCATTTGTATATATGTTGAAAAGTGTTGGAGCTAGCACTGATCCTTGGGGAAGACCATTCTTCTGGGTGCGCCACCTGCTCTTCCGGCCATCCATTTCAACAAAGAAGCGCCTGTTTTCGAGAAGTGACTGGATAATATTTACAATTTTCTTATTCTTTATCATTTTAGCCACTTTGAGGAGTAGGATCTTGTGATTCACTGTGTCATAGGCTGCAGTGAGGTCGACGAAGACTGTGCCAGTGACCCGTTTTGTCTCAAACCCATCTTCTATGAATTGTGTAAGGTTAAGAAGTTGACCACATGTTGACCGTCCTGGTCGGAATCCAGCCTGGTCTGGAGACAGTTGTTCGTCTAGACTGGGTGACATGCGGGACATAACCATTCGCTCAAATAGCTTGTATGCGATGCACAGGAGGGAAATCGGGCGATAGCTTTTCTTGGATTTTGGATCTTTCCCCGGTTTCAGTAGGGCGACTACTCTTGCTTTCCTCCATGCACTTGGCAGCCTGTTTGTCCTTGCGCATACATTGAAGAGGTCCAATAGCCAGGATAGGGTTCTCGGGCCAAAGTGTTGAATCATCTCAGTTGTGATTCCATCCAGTCCAGATGCTTTTCCTGCCTTCAGATGGGACAAGGCCTCTAGTAGCTCCTCCAGGGTAAAAGAGTCAAGATGATCTTCACTATTCTTGAGGGCTTTGTCCATTTCACGTTTCAGGGCTTTTAGTTGGCCTCGTGCTTTCTTGGCTGGTTTCCCATTCAGTAGAAGCTGATGTGCTACTTGGTCAGGTGTTACTGCAAGTAGCAAACGTTCACGTCGTGCTCCTGTAATCCTTCTCTGAAGGAGACTGATTGCTACACTACGCGACCAGAGAGAATAATAATAATAATAATAATAATAATAATAATAATAATAATAATAATAATAATAATAATAATAATAATAATAATAGTAATAATAATAATAATAATAATAATAATAATAATCTTTTATTGTCCTCAATTGTTAATAAATCTGAGAGTACTTTCTTGTATTTTCCCCCATCTTCTTAGTATTTGCTCTTGAACAGAAGTCCAAGTAAATGGACAAAAGTTGGAATTTGATAGAAAATTGTTACATAGTTTAATTCATTTGGAGAGGTGTCTTTCTATTATTTTCAACACGTTTAGTTGTTGAGAGGCCTTCCTGCATATTATTTCCTTGATCTGCAAGTCAAACTTTAGCCGGAAGTCAATATCAATTCCAAATAACATTATAGGTGTGAGTATTTTATCTAAATGCATGGCGTCAATAAATTCCAATCTTCCAACAACCGTCAAAAAAAAAAAAAAAACACACACACACACACACACAAAAACAAAAAAAAAAAAAAAAAAACTAACAGGTTTATCACTCACCCGAATGTTCTGAGAGTACTTACATATCAACATTTAGAAAAATATTATTTCGCTACGCCTTATAAGCATTGCTCAGAAAATGTACATTATGGAATGCTGTTCGTGTCCATTAAATATTTAACTATACCAGTAACAGTCACAGCTTTTATATAATTGGCCTCTTGAGTGACATCAACAAGAGGTTTCAACATAATTATTGATAGTACGCGGTCAAGTAAAATTCTCACAAGTTCCGCTCTCATAAGCACACACACACACACGCACACACACACACACACACACACACACACATAAACAACTATGTGTAATCTATAAAATAATTGATAACTGATAATTGAGCTTTTATATAGCGCAATATCCACTAAACGTGCTCAAAGCGCTTTACAAGAGATCCCTAGCAACACTCAGCGTATAGGGCGAGACGTGCGATATAACAATTTTTTTCCAACAGAGTTAAGGACTAGGTACTCATTTTACATCTGAGTAAGGTGAGAGAATGTGAGTAAAGAGACTTTTCCCAAGGACTCAACTATGCGCCACTCAGAGCGGGGCTCGAACCCAAAACCTTCCGATCCGGAGGCGAGTCATATCATAGACCACATAGCTGCAGTCGTACCTCCCCCCCCCCCCCACCCCCCGCCCAATCACACAAAAAAAACCCCAACAAAAAACAAACCTAGTACATTGTATAATCTATGTGTCGCCTTTAATGTTTGGAACCGACGTGAGCTTATTTGAAGGTCTGATAAACCCAAACCGTTTTGGGCTCATTGCTGTAATGGAAATACACTCGAACCAACGCAAAAATATTGTTCAGTACAACAAATGGTAAATTAAGTCCATAATTGTGTTTGGTTATCAGACCTGCCATCAGATGCACGTCTTTTATAGTCCATTAGAGATAATTAAATGAGACCGACGTGCAGGTACATATATGCAGGTCTGACATCCGAACCCGCATATGGGCCGAGTTTAACATTGTTGTTATGGAGAATATTTTGGGTCTTTTTTTTTTTTTTTTGATTTCCGTTTAAAACATGAGCCCGATAAGGAATTGGGTTAACAGACCTGCAAATAAGTGCACGTCCGGTGAGACCAATTCCCCTCTCTGGTGACCTAAAATAAAAGTAGTGATAAAGAGTTGAGTGACGTCAATTTCATTAAATTCTTTATAAAGCAGGATAACTCTCCAGAGAATATGAAATGGAGATGAAAAAAGGTATTAAATGGTGAAACCTTTGTTTTTAGTGAGGTTATTATGTGGTCTAGTGGTATGACACTCACTTTCGGATCGGAAGGTCATGGGTTCGAGCCTCGCTCGCTCGGCGCATAGTTGAGTCCTTGGAAAAGGCTCCTTAGCCCACTCATTATTCTCTCATCGTACCCAGGTGTAAAATGAGTACCTGGCCGTTAACAACAAGAGATGAAGTGAGTAGAAAAGTGCCAGAAGACAATAGAGAATAAAAATTTTCGCGGCTGTGGTGGGGTTTGAACCTGCGACCTTATTGGTACGACAACTCCGCCTGGCAGGTGAGAGCGTGGCTCTACCGTGTGAGCTATCCACGAATACTAAAATATTCGTATCAAACTCAGGTCAGTTCTACAGCTCTCTCTCACCCACTTCTGGAGACCGCCGGTTCGCTCGCCACAAAACCATCGCGAAGTTACGTACTTGACCAGCAGTTAAGCTTAATAACCAATATTCTCAACACAAACATATAACATAGAAACGATTGAAACATTGAGTATGCTCCGGTATATGGGGTGAATTTTTAATTCAGAAAAGTGAGTGGAGCAGGCACTTATGTTGGTAACAACAAGAGATGAAGTGAGTAGAAAAGTGCCAGAAGACAAAGAGAATAAAAATTTTCGCGGCGGTGGTGGTGTTTGAACCTGCGACCTTACCTGGCCGTTAACAGCGTTGTCTCTGTCCGGAAAAAAATTGTAATATTGCCTTACAGGCGTCATGTCCCGTCCTACATGTTAAGTATTGCAGTTGGCCAGCGGGCTCCTTGTAAAGCGCTTTGGCACGTTTAGTGGATATCGCGCTATATAAAAGCGCAACTTTTTTTTTTTAGTTTTCACGATAAATGATCGTTGCAAAAGACTGAATGTGGGGAAGTGATTAAACATTATTTAGATATATTTAAGCGCCATAGAGCACTTGTCAGTGGATTAATGGGCGCTATATAAGTAAGTATATTATATTATATCATTCATTAGCAGTCCTTCAGATGCATTGGGCCCATGGAGCCGGGGTATATCCCGGTTTCCATAGCGTGGAACGGACAATAGCAATTACGTGCTACCCTTAGGATAGAACGCTGATATATCGCAAAGTATTTTACGCCAGATCTAACAGACCCAGTTACCCCCATCACTGCTGGGTGGACAGGGTGTCAGAAAAAAATATTGATTGTGTCCTAGATCCATCTCGATCCCTTCGATTGTGAAGCGAGTATTCTACGCACTTCTTGGGACTTATGGATTATCATTATCATCACTATCATAATCATCATCCTTATCATCATCACCATACACATCATTATTATTATCATCATCATCATCATCCTTATCATCATCATCATCATCATCATCATCATCGTCGTCATCATCATCATCATCATCATCATCATCATCATCATCATCATCATCATCATCATCATCATCATTTAAAAAAATGAACTCCCAAGTTTTTATGCTCGTGGCTATAAACTCAATTTCAATCACATAACTAGTCCATTTCAAGATAGTACCGTTTTGATGCGGCAGGTAACACATTATAATAAACACTTTACTTATCTTGATGAAAATATCGTTCATTAAGGACAAGCAATACTTTTTACTTACATTCAATCCAGAACAATTTGGGTTAACAGACCTGTGAAGTATAAGCACACACCGATGGGACCCTAAAAATCGTGTATAAAATCACATGATAAAAAAATACGAACGTTGAATTCTTTGCAATTTCATAAATTCCGTTTATTCACTATAAGCAATGGATAGAAATAAACTCCCAAGCTTTTATACTCGTGACAATGAACTCAATTTCAAGCATATAACTAGACCCGTCCAAGATAAAACTGTTTTGAGGCGGCGGGTAACACATATACACGATACTTATATTTATGAAAATAATTCATGAAGGAATAGCAATACTTTTACCTACCTTCAATTCAGAACAAAGAAACAAAAAATAGCTACAACATAAGAATAGAAATCCATCCAATACACACACTTTTTCTTTATATGTGACCCTCCGTCTCAAAACGGTATTATGTCGGGATGATTCAGACCCCAGAAAGTGAATTTAGAGACAGAATAATGAGAAATTGGGCCTTGGAAGTTTTTGTAAAGCAAGAAATAGTATTTATACTCCAGCATGACGTAGAGAAATTAAACCCAAGTTAGATATTTGTGGCAATAAATTAAATTTACCTGACCGAGTCTATCCCGACATAATACCGCTTTGAGACGGGGGGTCATATATTTATATATTTCCTCATCCTGTGGTGATTATCTGCTGCTGTTAATTATCGTGAAGCCCTCCTGTTGTGATGGACTTCATTGAAAAGAACACACCATCTACCCAACTAAATGAAATGTGGCCTGACTTCGTTTAAATGTGACCCACGGTATAAGAACGGTATAATGTCAAATGGATCGGAGCCCAACAAAACAATAAGTTGGCATAGCCTCATTCAAATCTGACCAAACGTCTAAAAACTGTAATATGTCATGTAGGGATAGGACCTCGAACAGTCTTTATAGAATAGACATGATAAAAAATACGAACTTTGATTTCCTGACATTTTGAGAAATAATATATATTCAAATTCACCACGAGGACTAGAAATTAATTCCAAATTTCATATTTATTTTTGAATATGAATTCAATTTCCATCACATGAGTTCATACCGATATAAACACCTTTTTGAGGAGGTGGGTAACATATAATTATGATGTACATACTACTTATCATGATGATAATCATTCAATACTTTTACCTACCTTTAATTCAGAATAAAGATGAAAAATAAAACAAAACAACAAGGCAAGAATAGAAATCCATCCAGCTCACAAACCTTTTCTTTATATTTATATATTTCCTCATCCTGTGGTGATTATATGCTGTTAGTTATCGTGAAGCCCTCCTGTTGTGATGGACTTCATTAAAAACAACACTCTATCTACCCAACTAAATAATAAGTGGCCTGTCTCCTTTTAAATGTGACCCACTTGTCAGAACGGTATGCTGTCAAATATGCATAGATTATCTGCTGTTAGTTATCGTGAAGCCCCCTGTTGTGGACCTCATTGAAAACAACACTCCATCTACCCAACAAAATAATATGTGACCTGGGCTCATTCAAATGTAACCCACGGTATCAGAACGGTATGAAGTCAAATGAATCGGAGTCTAGATTATCTGCTGTCGTCGTGAAGCCCCCATGCTGTGAACCTCATCCAAAAAACACTCCATCTACCAACAAAATAATATGTGACCTGGGCTCACGCAAATGTGACCCACGGTTATCAGAATGGTATGAAGTAAAAAATGGATTGCAGTCTAGGTGCTCATATAAGAAGGTCTGATAGCCGAATACAATAACTATGGGCTTGATTTAACATTGTTGTAATGAGGAATATTATGCGTTGGTTTTGAGTGTACTTCCATTACAACGATGTACCCATATCAATTTGAGTTATTAGACTTACAAATTGTTATAAATATAAGATTATCTGCTGTTGTCGTGAAGTCCCCTGCTGTAAACCTCATTGAAAACAATACACCATCTACCCCATATGTTGCCTGGTCTCATTCAAATATGACCCACGGTATCGAACGATATGAGTCATGAAGTCAAGTGGATCGGAGTCTAGATTATCTGATATTGTCGTGAAGTCCCCTGCTGTAAACCTCATTGAAAACAATACACCATCTACCCAACACAATAATATGTTGCCTGGTCTCATTCAAATGTAATGCACGGTATAAGAACGGTATGATGTCACTAAATGGTTCGTGGCCTAGATTATCCGATGCTGTTGTCAAGTGTCCTCCCCCCCCCCCCTGCGGTGGACCTTATTAAATCTATCCAACAAAACAACAAGTGGCCTCACTCACTATCCAGCGTCGTCCTCATTGCTGTCAATGTTGTTTTTTTCTAACCTCTTTGTTCACCAAGTCATAACTGGACAGCTGGATTTGTTAGATCTAGCATGAATTACTTCACTCACTATCCAGCGTTGTCCTCATTGACGTTGGCTGCCCACACTTTGTGATGACAAAAATCTGCCCATTCCCTTTGTCTGTTGACGGTATCGTATTATAGCCCCCTTCCATTCATCTCTGTCCATTCTAGATGTTTTTATATAACTAGGCATAGGTCTTCCCCTTCTTCATTTGTCCTCCATTTTCCCCTCTATCACATCTTTCATCAGCGTGCATGGGCTTCGTATATATGACCGAAAAAACTGAGTTTTCTTCTTTTGATTACATTTAATAGCTCTGGCATGACTTCCAGCTTTTCCAGTATGCTTTTATTTGTTCTTTTTTCCCTCCAGCTTATCCTCATCATCCTTCTGTAAAACCACATTCAAATGTGACCAAACCGAAAAACGATAATATATCGGTAAGGATAGGACCTTGACCAGTCTTTATAGAATAAAAATGGTTTTAAAAAATACAATTTTTGATTCCCTGACATTGTGAGAAATTTTTAAATAATAAATTCCCTTTATTCATCCCAAAGGGGAAATTTGTCTTTGGGTCTATTCCAAGGGAAGACTGGAATAAAGTGAGCTAAGGCGAGGGAGGTGACTTGCTCAAGGCCACACAACGAGGCGGGCGTAGAGAATCGGAAAAATATATTGAACTCGATCTCGGTGCCTTTTCGTGTGAAGCGAATGCTGTTCCAACAGAGCTGTAGAACAGTAAAATTAGGTGCCCCAAACGTAAACAAAGGTCGAGAAGCACATGGCAAACCACATGTTCCTGTCTTGACAGCTCACGTTTCAATGTAAATAATAGAAAGAAAATAACCTTTAAAATTTGGCTGTTAGGTGGCAAAAGAAACACATATTCATAAATACTCGATCATGCATCAAATAATGTCTAGATATGGATATTTTATGGAACAAAAGGTAAAATTTATCAAAAGTTACGTCTATCTATTTTTAGACCAGAGCAAATTATTGCGCTGGTGTGAACAAAACGAGAATTATTCGGAGCCTGATTTTCATAATAATTTAGTCTTATATTATTATTTCTGCAACTGTTAGATCTTGTGTAAACATATTTTCAACACTGAAAGTGTATTGCCTACAACTCAAACTACAAAATTGGGAGACCTATATTGTGCGTAAATTATTCCGGTCCCTAACGAAAATCACTAGCAACTTGTTATTGTTTACGTTTGGGGCATCAACTTTACTGTTCTATTAGGCACCGATCGAAAAAAAAAAAATCGATATAAAATTAAAGTTTAGTCACAATCAATTATTGGACCAAAAAGAAAAAAAAAAAAAAGATTGAAGTAAGGGAAACTAGCCGTCGATTAAAAAAGAAAAATTGATAAAGGGAGATAACGAGTTTTAAAAAAACAACACTTCATATGCGGCTGTGTTCTAGTGGTATGACACTCGCCTTCGGATCAGATTGTACAGGGTTCGAGTCTCGCTCTGAGCGTCGCAAAATTGAGTCCTTGGAAAAGGCTCTTTCCTCACATTATCTCACCGTACTCAGGTGTAAAATAACTACCTGGCCTTTAACAACGTTGACTCTGTCTGTAAAATTGTAATATTATAGCCTCACAGGCGTCATGTCTCTATGTCTCTTCCTACCTGTAAAGTGGTGCTGTTGGATTGGGACCCTTTGTAAAGCGTTTTGAGCACGGTTAGTAGATATTGCGCTATATAAATGCTCAAGTTATATTTGACTTGCTGCGATTTGACACAACTTAGAAAAAAAGGACTTATTTGAGGCCAAGTAATACATAAGGTACATATTATAATGGACTTGCTTGGATGTAACAAAGCTTAGAAAAAGGACGTATATACGACTAAGTATGTTCACTGCCGTACACTGGAAAAACACATATTTGAAAATTTGGCCAGAAAACTCGTCCTTCAAATATCGATCGATTTGAATGACTCTCATCTTGGCAAAAAAAACAAAAACAAACAAAAACTCTCAAACCTGGGAATTCACAAGCAAAGGGACCGAGATCGATCCCGGGTGCAGTCGAGATATTTTTTCTACCTCCCCCCCCCCCCCCCCCCCCTTGTCCACCTAGCAGTGAATGGATAGCTGAGTCTGCTAGATTTGACGGAAAGTGCTTTGTGATAGACTCGCGTCCTATCAAAAGGATAGCAAGCAATTGCTATTGTCCAACTCACGCTATAGAAACCGGGATAAACTCCGGCTCCATGGGCCGAATGGCCCCGATGGACTACTTTTTAAGGCAGGTCTGGCCGCTTAAGACACTTGTATAACGTCTCTTTCGTGTATTAATCTATTTCCTTAACCCACATTGCCAACATACCGCCTTTTGTCTTTGGAAATAACAAAATAATAATAAAAAAAGGTGTGTGTAATATTATCGTTTCATATTACACAGTCGGTCTTCAGTTAATTAGGGATGTTGCATCAGTGCTATCACTTACGTCATAAGTAGAATATTATTACTACTGTGATTGGCTGTGTCACACCCCTTTGATTTTTGGTGTGTTTCTGTGCTGTGAAGCATGTTCTCCTTCTATGCGTTACACAGATGGTTTCGGGTGAAGTCACTCAGTGCATAGGCCTAACTGCATGCATAAATGATTAACTCTATCCTTGCCATTTATTTTCAGTATTTTCCCCAAAAATGGCAGGCTTACTCAGCAGAAAAATTGTTTTTTAAAAAAATAATTCAAACAATCTCTCTACAAAACAACTTCATGTTCATATTAATTTTAAAAATATAAATCTTCAAAGTTTGTGATGTACAAAATAAATCTGAATAGGAAAAAATGTATATTGTGTCGTAACAAATGTGACGATTTTGCTGTGGGTGGTAAGGAGAGGGTTAAACATTAAAGAGACAATGGGTAGGTAGTTGTTTAGGTGAAAGTAAAGCTTGTTAATGGATTAAAGGGTGTAATTACCCCCCCCCCCCCATTCCCACCCTTTCGCACCCCGCTATAAAACACAATAATGTAAGCCTTTATAGAAGGAGATAAATTAACGTCACTCAACTCTTTGTGTTGGTTTTTTTTTTTTTAGAAAGTCAGTTTTGGTGATTACTTCTCACGAAATTATATCAATCAGAATATAAACGTTCAAGGTTACTCACAGTTTTGTGTGTTGGTACGTTATATCCGCCTGGCGGATGTTGTGAGTATTCATCTAAACGCATATGATCAATATGTGATCTATAACGTCAATATGGTATTATGTTAGAATGGATTTGATGAAGAAAGTTGAGTTTAAAGTCAAAATTATCAAATTTGGGCTGTTAATTTTTTTGGATTTTATAAAGTTTAATTAATACACGATTCTCACTCTCCATGAAGTTAAAAAAATTAACTCAGATTTAATAAGCTTAAACTTATAATTATACATATATATATATATATATATATATATATATATATATATATATATATATATATATATATATATATATATTATATATATATATATATATATTTACCACAATGTTGGAGTCAGTCTACATCGATGTTTCAGGTCTTTCAGCCATCGTCAGGACTGTGTGTTACATGAGTTTGGTTTGTTGTCTGTTGTTGTTTGTTGAAGTGGTCAACAAACAACAACAGACAACAAACCAAACTCATATATAAGGTTATGAAATAAAAACCACGAAATAAAAGTGCTCGACTTTAAAATGTTAAAGGAGTGGTAAATATAAATAAATAAAATAGAATTATTGTTGATTTCTAAAGAACTGTTTCATGCCACTAGGGCAATCTACGGGGAGTATAATCGTTATTGTTGTTTATGATTGTGTGTTGTTTCGTATTTCCTGTGATGTTTTGGTGTCGATCCGCCGGTCGTGAAAATCGAGACTTCAGAGGTTTGATCCGCCGACCATCGTTAGCCCTATAATATTGTAAATATAAAAGGGACACTCACATTTTTTGTTGGAACAATTATTGTTTTATTGCTTCGATCGCACCTCCTCAGCCGAAATATGTGAATAACTAAATAAATAAATAAATAGGTAAATAAATAAATAACTAAGTAAATACATAAATAAATAAATAAATAAATAAATAAATAAATAAATAAATAAATAAATAAATAAATAAATAAATAAAACAATCTAAAAAAAAATAATAAAATTAATAAATAAATAAACAAAGAAACAAACAAATAAATAAATAAATAAATAATAAATGAATAAATAAGAACAGGCATGATTGTCATTAGGATGTTTATTTCTCGTAAAAGGGAATATATTCCTGGATTATTCAGGTATTCGACAGTACTGACGAATGTGTCTGACGTTGTCGTTGATGACAGTTAGGTGACTGTCCGAGGTGCAGTATGGCTTGATGTCCCGGAGGCAATTTATTGCTGCATGGGCATCGCTGGAAAACGACAAAATCAACAATGTTATGTTATCAGTTGGCATCGATGTTTTCTTTGTTGTACTTCATAATTACCATCGTTTTCGTCGTTATTGTCGTTGTCATCGTCATTGTCATCATCATCATCATCGTCATATCATTATCATCAGCATCATCATTACCACACACACACACACACACACACACACACACACACATATATATATATATATATATATATATATATATATATATATAAATATATATATATATATATATATATATATATATATATATATATGTATAGTTTGGCCAAAGTGCAGGCAAATCTTGTATTACGACTACTACCCCCCCCCCCACCCCCACCACCCTTTTTTCTATTTGATACACTAGAGTGGTACACCCACAACGATTTAAAAAGCACAATATTATTAAATTTCATAAAACACACAATCAGACACGATCTGAGCTTGAAAATCATGAAATTATACGCTATATAAGTGTTCAAACTTACGGAATTGAGCAGACTGCGCTATATAAGTGTTCAACAAACTTACCGAATTGAGCAGACTGCGGCATCATCGTCATCGTGGAAGAAATTATCGATGCACGAGCGAATGGCTTTGAAATTGCAAACATCTGTTGAAGTAAATAGTACAAAACAAAAACACACCTGTTTAAATGAGGCCCATCTCATCAAAATGGTATTATGTTGGGTTGGACACAACGACGTGTCCTTATTTGCAGGTCTGATAACCTAAATTAGTCATGGTTTTATTGATGAAGTGCCAGGTGCATATTTTTTCAGGTCTGATAACCGATCGCAATTATGGACTTGATTAAAC
>NC_088367.1:44518999-44533999 GCF_034508935.2 Berghia stephanieae
GTAATAAATAACCAGGGTAAACAACGGATATAGTCGGTGTTAGAGTTGAGCGAGTTAAAATAGTACTTCAAAGCAATGAGGCCTCTGGAGCCAGAGTTTATCCCGGTTTCTGTAGCTTAAAATAGTAAGTACATTTAAAGCCATGAGGCCTCTGGAGCCAGAGTTTATCCCGGTTTCTGTAGCTTAAAATAGTACTTCCAAGCGTTTATCCCGGTTTCTTTAGCATCGAACGAACATTAGTCATTGCTTGCTACCCTTTGGATAGGACGCATGTCTATCTCAATGTACGTTCCATCAGATCTTAAAGTTAAAGAATTATCTGACCAGTCATTGCTGAGGAGTTGAATCCAGGACGACCCGCCTGTCAAACTTCATGTCTTGTTTTAAAATCAAAACGAGTGCCTGCTCCTCTCACTTTTCTAAACTATATGATACGATATTTATAGATAGAATGAAGTTGATGTCACTCAGGTCTTTATTTTGTTTTTTTTTTGCCATCCACGTTTTTGAGTAATTCTCACTTAACTGAATTATCCAGACTATAAAATTTCATGGTTACACATAGTTTTATGTGTTGGTCCGGATGGCAATGTTGTGAGTTTCTTAGCCAAGTGCATACTATCTATATGCGACGAGGGCACATTGAAAGCCTAACACTTAGTGGCTACATAGAGGGAAAAAGAGCTGGTGGTCGCCTGAGGTTGACGTTTTTGACCAGTTTGAGTCTAGCAAAAAATTTTTTTTTAAAATAAAAAAAGAGCTTTATATAGCGCAATATCCTCTGACATGTGCTCAAAGCGCTTTGCAAGGGGTCCCTGGTCAACAGCAACATTTAACATGTAGGACGGGACATGACGCCTGTTGGGCGATATTACAATTTTTCGGACAAAGACAACGCTGTTAACGGCCAAGTACTCATTTTACACCTGAGTACGGTGAGAGAATGTGAGTAAAGAGCCTTTTCCAAGGACTCAACTATGCGTCGAACGCGAGGCTCGAATCCAAGACCTTCCGATCCGAAAGCGAGTGTCATACCACAAGGCCACATAGCCGCACAACGAGCAACATCCCTACAAACTCCGAGTACATGAGAGGACAGATCGTCCTGGAGGCAACGTGCATACAAGCTCAGTCACGGACAAGTAAAGTAATATATTATATTGAATCGTGTTGAATACAAATATGGTACGAATAGTGCTCGACATGTAACAATGGAGCGAATTATTATTGTAATGTTCACCACGATGTTGGGAGTCAGTCTACATCGATGTTCCAGGCCTTTCATCCATCGTCAGGACATGTAACACACAGTCCTGACGATGGCTGAAAGGCCTGAAACATCGATGGAGCTGACTCCAACATCGTGGTAAATATTACGATAATAAAGTAATATTATATATATATATATATATATATATATATATATATATATATATATATATATATATATATATTGAATCGTGTTTGATACAAATATGGTACGAAAAGTGCACGACATGCAGTAATGGAGCGAAATATTATTATTTAAAATATTTACCACAATGTTTGAGACATTAATGTAGACTGTCTCAAACATTGTGGTAAATATTTTAAATAATAATAATAATAATAATAATAATAATAATAATAATAATAATAATAATATATATATATATATATATATATATATATTTATATATATATATAAATAGATACTAGTAAAAAGTCCGCAATTTCGCGGGGAAAGAATTATTTACATTCGATATTGCCAGAATCATTTTCTTGATTAGCAGGATTACGATTAGATGCACATTTTAATCGATGTGCTTGTCGTCGCTGCCATGCTTTATTCGGCATGATTTTAGTTTATCAGTCAGTAGATATCAATATTAATAAGTCGCAAGTCTTTACGACGCTTTACTTGGGAGTGCTTTGCACTACCTTCAATACTTCACAAATTAAAATGGCGGCCGAGAATCAAAACAATGGTCACATTAGATAATTGTAAACTTTCACAAATCTATCAAGGTTTGTTCCAGAGTTTTTAAAACGCTTTGATATGATGACAAATTGAATAAATAAACGCCCGACAAAAGATCAACGGTGGAAATTGAATGAATACTGGGGATGTAGGAGCTTTCGGAATGTCTCCCCTTTACTTAACTTATTAGAGGTCAAATGAAAATCTGAAGCAAATGCGAAAAATATCAAGTCCCCGAATTGTCTACTTTTGGTTTGTTCGGGCTAGAAGCTAGACAGAACCAATTGACAGTTTGCCGAAACGTTTAACTAAATATTTCCCAGGGCAATAATTATCACATCGATGGCATAAAAACGACAGTAATATCAGCAGTAATATTAGTTGATGTTGTTAATCGGTGAAACTTGTTGAAAATTTCTGTAAATCCGAATACCGTCATGTGATCAAGTGAATTATATCACCTGAATGCCACGATTTGCTGAAAAATGCCAATCTGACAGTTTCTAGCAAAACACACCCCTCCCACCCCCCCCCCCCCACCCCCTTGCTCAGGAATTTCTCTACTTGATGGACACCTCCCCCCCCCCCCTTTTTTTTTCTTCCACGCAACCACATTCCAAAAAAAACACACACACACACACACATGTATACACCACACACACACACACACACACACACACACGCACACATATAAACATACACGCAATGAGAACACACTACTACATAACAACACTGATCACCGCTAAATCAACACATTGGAAGTATGGACTCAACTGGACAGATAGAGTTGAGGGTGTGGCCATAAGAGTGTTAGTGTCTTCGGTAAATATTTTATGATATCTGTTTGACTTTAACGAACTTTCAAACTGACTTTAAATTATAAAAGCAAATCAAGTTATGTGTTTATCTATCTGTAAAAAATACATTTCTATTTTTCAAATCTTTCAATAGAGTTGTGTGCCGTATCAAATTTTTTATTGACTCAAATAAGCACAATGTTCTCCACAAGGCTATATATATTTTAAGAAAGGATATATATATATATATATATATATATATATATATATATATATATATATATATATATATATGTAGGTATCCCAAACTACCGCTGTGTGGCAGGCGAATTTGCCGTGATCGATCAAAAAGTGGGGTCTTAATATCTGTCTCTCTCTCTCTTGAATTAAACTTTATTTAATAAAAAAAAGGACAATATTATATTTCAATATCTGCTCTATAAGATGAGCTAAATATTTAAACTATTCAAGCTATGTGAACTTTTTAACAGCTATTCAAAAACGCCCTCATAAAGAGATCCGATTGCAAATTTTCGCTGTGAAAACTGCGTGCCGATCGACCGAAATTCGGGTCTCGTCACAAGATCTGCTCGCGCTAAAAGCTGAACGGACCAACAGCTGTGAAATCAAGTGTGGGAGAATCTCCTTTTAATGCCCTTTCGTGTGGTGTAATTTTTTCGTTTATAAACACAACAAAAATATTATTAAAATTTAACTGAATTTGCTCTATTTTTGAGTGAAAATTTGACTCTCTTAACGGTTAATAAACGGCGAAAAAATTACACCATTAAAATCTGCAGCATTTGAAGGCTATAATATCAAAAATCCAGCATGCTGGCTTGATTCAACAAATAGCGCCATCTTTAAAAGCAAAGCCTCTGTTTCCGCTTTCTCTTTCTTTCTCTCCTACTGTCCGACGCGTGAGTTGATAAACTGCCGGTGACCGAGACCGATTGTAAGTTGGAGTAACACAAACGTTTCCAAACATTAAAGCCATCTAGAATAGTCAAACGTATTTCAATTATGGACATGGACTTACTTGAATTATGTGGTAAGTAAATTTTATTGTTTTGTATTTTATTATGATCGGTGTTGGAGTAGATCGAAGCTTTTTCTCTATCTTGTCTTATTCATGATACTGTTTGAGTTTGAGTTTGCTCCACTCACTTTTCTGAATTAATGATAATGATAATGTTTGTAACCGCTAGACAACTCGTGTTCATTCATGAAGGCTATTATTATTATTATTATCGGAGCCCACCGTTCGCTAAGAATGAACGTGTCATTATCACTGCTACTTCTAGATTCAGATGAGAAATAAAATACTGGTCGTGTCAGTGTCAGTGTCCGTCCTGACTACTAGACTGGTGCTTGTGATTGTGAGTCCTACTAGTACTAGGAAATGGAAAGTATCACACTATTGACATCTAAGTCTAGTTGTTTCTGAAATTTAGATTAAACCAAGCTCATTCATTAAGAAATTATTGATAATCTGAGTGCACATTGTTTGATCTAGACGTCTACTAATAATAATAATAATAATAATCTTAACCGGACGGCCCCATTCTTCATCAGGTGTCATCAATGAGTAGTAGGTATCTACTTGTTTGTTTTTCAATCGTTTTTGTAAGATCCAGTTTCAATTATGCCATGATGGAACTATACTATAGTAACTCAAACTCCAGTTTAAATTTAACTTTTAACCTTTTACTGTATACTACTTGGTAGAAGGCTTGTTTTGATTTGATGCTATGGGATTGACTTGATTATGGTTGTTTGTTTATGATATGTTAGTATAGTATAAGATATTTTAGATTTATATTAAATTCTTGAATCCTGCCTATTTGAATTTGACAGTTGAGTTTTGATAGATAGTGTTGATGGTAATCAGTAATCATTTAGCGCGTTGAGCTTGTTGAAATACGGGGTAAGGCGGTGTATAGAAACTATTTATTATTATTATCACATCTCAAATAAGTTTGAACATTTTAATTCTCCATTTTCAGATGACGAACAAATGAGTCGTCTCAGGGCTTCATTTTTGATGAAGGGGAAAGGTCGTAGACCTGCACTGCCACTTGTGCAAGTGACAAACAAGCTGTTAGTCCAGCTTTATCATCTGCGCTTTGAAGCCAAAACGACAGTGTCTGAGGTAAGGTTTCTATGAATATATGACACATCTGTTTTTTGTTGTCACAGGCCACCATTATATTTTTTTGGATAAATATTGTAGTTACAAGTGACTGAGTGACATAGACAAGTAAAAGTCGTGTTTATGGCTCTCTTTATGATATTTAAGCCTGCAACAGTCAGCAATTAGCAATGGGCAGTGTGCTGTTGGTATAATTAGCACTTGTTGAAAAGGTCTTTACTAGGTTAGACAAGACTAGATGTTTGCTATGGAATATAGGTAGTTGCATGAAAATTTGAGATTGCAGCAATTGTTTTCAAAATAGTCTCATGCTATTCTGCAAGAAATACACTTTTCAATGGTACCAAAATTATGACAATGTGACAATTAGAACCAAAGTTACGGGATTATTAGTCCGCAAAAGTGGACCAAAATACTTAATATAATTTAAGAGGAAAAAAGAAACTAAAACTGTGACCAGAGAGCAACCGAAAAGCGGGGGAAATGGAAAATCACGGTTATTTGGGTTGGAATACATATAAAACCATATATCAAAATGATCGCAAAGGAAAGACGAAGCAATTTTTAAAAAAATTAAATGATTATTATGCAATATTATGCAACGTCATGCAATTACATAACCCTAGAAAATGAAAAAAAAAGGCGCGAGGAAAGGATAATAACTTTAAAAACAGATTTGAGGGTGGTCTTCTTCCAGAGCATGCTTACAATACTATGGCTATGATTAATTTTGAACACAAAAATTGTTAAAACAAGAGGGAAGGAGCATAAACGTATGAATTTAGACACTAAAGTTGTGTCCTTGGGGAAGGCACTTAATATTTGGCATTGGCAAATGAGCAACAGACGAAAGATGACTGGTATTCGGAGAGAAGAAAAAAAACAAAAAAACAATGAACAGGGCTAGAAATAAAGTTGAACAAGTGTCAGTAAATGCAACTTGCAAATGTACTGCCCAATGTTTTTGCATCCTTGGACAAGACATTTGGGCACCAACAGTACTCGGGAGAAACAAGCTTGCCGCTTTATATATGCAAACATGGTCAGTGATAAAAATGCAAAATTAAAAACAAGAACTACATAAGAGTGGTAGAGAAAACTTAACCTGAAAATGCAAAATTGAATATTACGTAACATATTACATAATAACAAACAATAAGCCGATAAATACTGACACTTTGCAAACTTTCTGCAACATAGGCATGTCATATATCAAACTGAACATCTCGAAGAGATGTATCATATGACTAACTATTAAACTACATTAAAATTGAAATGAACTTTAGAAAATTTGATAATTGCTTTGCATTCAACATCACTAAGAGAACAGATAATTAAAGGGTACTCACGTACTGACTCGCTTAAATCCATAAGATGGCTGAGATGTGGCAAAAGACAGAAGACAACAAAATCTAGGCACTATGGGTTGTTGGCTGCATGGAATGTAGACACAGGCAATATCCAGGTAATGGTACTGAATAAATACATCGAAGTCCAAGCAATGATACAGAAGTAGTTGGGGGAGACTGACGATCGAATTCATGTTGTTACTTCAATTTCACATTTAAAAATACAAGATAGATTATTGGAGCTGGAGGTGGCAGATGATCAAATTCATGTTGTTATTTCAATTTCATATTTAAAAATACAAGGCAGATTATTGGAGCTGGAGGAGGCAGACGACGGGAGTTGGAGGTGGCAGACAATCAAATTCATGTTGTTATTTCAATCTCATATTTAAAAATACAAGACAGACGACTGGATTTAGAGGCGGCAGACGACTGGAGTTGGAGGTGGCAGACAATCAAATTCATGTTGTTATTTCAATCTCATATTTCAAAATACAAGACAGACGACTGGAGTTCGAGGCGGCAGACGACTGGAGTTCGAGGCGGCAGACGACTGGAGTTGGAGGTGGCAGACAATCAAATTCATGTTGTTATTTCAATTTCATATTTAAAAATACAAGGCAGAATATTGGAGCTGGAGGAGGCAGACAATCAAATTCATGTTGTTATTTCAATCTCATATTTAAAAATACAAGGCAGATTATTGGAGCTGGAGGCGGCAGACGACGGGAGTTGGAGGTGGCAGACAAATTCATGTTGTTATTTCAATTTCATATTTAAAAATACAAGGAAGATTATTGGAGCTGGAGGAGGCAGACAATCAAATTCATGTTGTTATTTCAATCTCATATTTAAAAATACAAGGCAGATTATTGGAGCTGGAGGCGGCAGACGACGGGAGTTGGAGGTGGCAGACAATCAAATTCATGTTGTTATTACAATTTCATATATTCAAAAATACAAAGCAGATTATAGGAGCTGGAGGTGGCAGACAATCAAATTCATGTTGTTATTTCAATCTCATATTTAGAAATACAAGACAGACGACTGGAGTTCGAGACGGCAGACGACTGGAGTTGGAGGTGGCAGACAATCAAATTCATGTTGTTATTTCAATCTCATATTTAAAAATACAAGACAGACGACTGGAGTTAGAGGCGGCAGACGACTGGAGTTGGAGGTGGCAGACAATCAAATTCATGTTGTTATTTCAATTTCATATTTAAAAATACAAGGCAGATTATTGGAGCTGGAGGAGGCAGACGACTGGAGTTGGAGGTGGCAGACAATCAAATTCATGTTGTTATTTCAATCTCATATTTAAAAATACAAGACAGACGACTGGAGTTCGAGGCGGCAGACGACGGGAGTTGGAGGTGGCAGACAATCAAATTCATGTTGTTATTTCAATCTCATATTTAAAAATACAAGACAGACGACTGGAGTTCGAGGCGGCAGACGACGGGAGTTGGAGGTGGCAGACAATCAAATTCATATTGTTATTTCAATTTCATATTTAAAAATACAAGGCAGGAAATGAAACATGAAAATGTGGTGTCATAATGAACGTCTGACTCTGAAAACAAAAAAAGTACTTCGATTATGATTAAATCAACAAAATTAAAAGTTATATAATAATTTTTGTTGTGGTAAAGAGTAAAGTAATGAATGAAATATACTTTCACTTGAATTGACTCTATCATGCTATTCTGTATTATTTGTATTGAAATTAACCACATTAAATTAAACCAACACACTTAACCTGCAGAACAAACAAAAATAAAAGATAAAAAATAATATCAGTGGAACATAATTTTTAGTTGTCCGGTATCATCCCAGTTAAAAAGTCATTTCAGTTTCAACATTCATTCATAAAATAAAACTAAAATTATGGATGGGACTATTTTCAGTCTTTTTACAGCAATTATTCACCTTGAAATTATTTATACAAGTCACAAAAGCAAAAGCAGTCGATAGTTTACAGACTGCACTGTACACAGGAGACTCGGGGATACATCGAGAGGCAATCCTGGTTGGCCGTCGCCAACTTCATGAACACGCATCGTATTTAAAGTCACTAAAAGACGTTTTCGCCAGCATCAATCACCACCAAAATTCACACAAATAGAGAAAAATGGTTGGCGAATAATATAACATTAATTAAAAATAGGTAATATAATGAAAAATGTATTTAAAATGAAGTTAAAACTTACCAAATTTTCAAACAGCTGGCATCTGAACAAAGAATGAACGGATTAAAAATCTGAAAACGCCGCCTGATGCGCTGGCTTCTCCTCTTTAAAATGAGACCGGAAGTGACGAAATTAGTGCACAGGAAGCGATTCCACGGCAATGGAAGTAAAACTATGTTCACCGGTTAACACAATTTTCACTCCAGAGCCGTAACATCGATATCGGGGCTCGATCAGCGGCTCAGCCACGGGCGATGCGACTACCTAGGAATACAATTAAATTCTAAACCATTCCCGTGTTTTTCTCTCTAGCAAAGTATGTTCATTTTTTCATACCTAATCCTTATCTTTTTAAAAACTTATTGGATTCTGGTGTATTATCAAGGGTTATCTTTTTGTATAAGATTCTATTTTTGTTTTTTTTTTGTTCTAATATACTAATGCATTAGTTATAAGCCCTTCAATATTTTTTGGTTATTTTTTCCCTTCTAGGTGGAACAATGGTTCTCCAAGTTGAGTCCAGACTCAAGTTATCCAGTCAACAGTATCTGGCGGAAAATTTTGAAGGTTGTGAAGGCGGCAAAAGGGAAAGATAAAACATTTCTGAATGCACCTGTGGATCTTCACCACATCAGTGATGCCCTCAATGCCATTGGTGTAAACATGACGTTGGAGAAAAACAATTTTAAAAAGACTGTTGTGTCAAATGAAATTGCTGTGGACCTCGGCAATTTTCTCCTGAAACATGGTTATACTTATGGAGACTTCCATAAATTTCTAGAAAACATATCGCCTTCTCCTGTGATTTGCACGAGAGAGAAGTTACGAGGCATGTATCTCGCTGCAGATACAAAGAAGGGGAAGCTGATAAAAAGTATCAGCAGGGACCCAGCAGCACTTCAGGCATGGCTCAGGAAACCCTTCTTTCCCTGTCATCTGACGGAAATTCAATTAAACTCTCCTCCTGCCACAGCCACAAAGCCACCCTCATCATCGCCACCACCACCACCACCCCCACTGTCGTCTACTGTTGACTGGCCAGCACTGAGTCCTCAGCCAACCGTTTTATTTCCTTCATCTGTACTGCCATCATCAAGTCAACCTTCTACTTCTACTAAGATTCTCAGCTCACCACCACCGTCGTCTACTGTTGACTGGCCAGCACTGAGTCCTCAGCCAACCGTTTTATTTCCTTCATCTGTACTACCATCATCAAGTCAACCTTCTACTTCTACTAAGATTCTCAGCTCACCACCACCGTCGTCTACTGTTGACTGGCCAGCACTGAGTCCTCAGCCAACCGTTTTATTTCCTTCATCTATACTACCATCATCAAGTCAACCTTCTACTTCTACTAAGATTCTCAGCTCACCACCACCAACACCATCGTCCTGCATTTCTATTGTATCAGGTTCTACCCCTCATCCTTCCACGAATATTAATTCTCGGAATGTGTCCACTTCTACTAAGATTCTCAGCTCACCACCACCAACACCATCGTCCTGCATTTCTATTGTATCTGGTTCTACCCCTCATCCCTCCGTGAATATTAATTCTCAGAATGTGTCCACACCTAATTCATGTTCAGCACCACTACCATCATCGTCATTCACTTTTGGATCTGGTTCTACCCCTCTACCCTCTACATCTGTTGCTACTCAGAATCCAGCCAAACCTGAATGTACCCCTGCACCTATCACTTTATTGCCAGAATCTTTTTCAGAGTCCCACATCCCACTTCCTTCCACAATTGTTAATGTTGACCATGCTAAAAAATTATCAAAGTCTGTCTCTTCTAAAAAATTGTTTTCATCTAAAAAGTCTAAAGTCGTTTCATCAGAATGTAGTATTTTAAAGAGAGAAATTTTTAATTTAAAATTAAAGAACAAAACTTTGTCACAGGATCTTGTTAAATTTAAAAAATCCAAAACTTATAAGAACAATTGTTCCCTGAGGAAAATTAATTCAGATTTAACAACAAAAATTGCGGACTTGGAAATGAAAAATTCTGTCCTTAAAAAAGAATGTGATGATTTACAGAAAGTCAAGTTGTCTTTACAAAAAAATTTGTCTAAGTCAAAGAAAAGATGTTTGTTGTTGAATGAAAAGTCTGAGTCTCTGCATTACACATTAAACATGGTTAACAATCTTGATAAAGATGACAGTAAATTCAAATTGAAATGTGACAAATATAATAAATTTAAAAATTCTGTCCGTATTGCATATATGGCTCTCCAAGGGGAAGCGAATGTGTCTGCAACTAATTGCTCAAAAGTTGTACAAATAGTTGCCAAACATTTGTTTGGACATTCGTTTTCTCTTGAAGAATTACCTTCCTCTTCTACTGCTCTAAATATAATGTTTGAAGGCAATCATGTAGCAAAATGTCAAATTGTTGATGAAATTAAAAATACTGATTGTTTTACTTTTGCATCAGATGGTACTTCAAGACAAAAGAAACATTACATGGAAAAACATATTGTTCTTAGTAGTGGAAAAGCAATTAGCTTGGGTTTTCAGACTATAGCCTCAGATGATGCAAATAGTATGTTAGAACAAATAATTAAAGTTTTTGATGATTTAATTCAAATTAATAGTGACCTAAAGGAAGAAGAAAGAGATGAGCTTTTAAAAGAAATTGTTTATAAAATGAATTCTGTTATGTCCGATAGAGCGGCAAATATGAAACTTTTAAATAAAAAAATTCATGAATGGCGTAAGAGTGTTTTGCATGATGAGGATATATGTACACATTTTTTGTATTGTAACGCTCATTTTTTGCTTGGTTTATCTAAAGCTGTTGAGAGTGCTGTGTTAGAATTTGAGAGGGATGTAATTAAAGAGGGGGTTCACTTGGGAGGGACAGTCAGCAAAAGTTTAATCATTTTCAGTCTAGTATTGGTAAAGAAAGTGCAGCCTTACGTGCTATAAGACTAACTGCAGAAGTATTGGGACCTCGGGGGGATGAGAAAAATGGGGCAAGGGAAGAATGGCTAAATTATTGTGAAGTTAATAATATTAAGTCTCAGTTTTGCAGTTTTAAAAGTAATCGTTTCAATAATATATTTGAAAATGCTCATGCTCTTTTGTACCATCATAAACATGTTCTTGATTTTTTAGAAAATGAAGTTTCAGGTGACAATTTAAAGCTTCAAAGTATTGTTGCAGATTTGAGGGATAGTAGGGTAATTTCTTTAGTTGCTGCTATTTCACTGTTTAATCTGACTATCACTGGGCCATACTGGGAGTTGATGAAAAGTAAAATTCCTTATGGGTCATTCTCCTCTTATGTCAAAAAGATTGATGTTATTTTTGAGAAATTTATGTCCATGATTTCATTTGATGAACATGAATTTGTTTCCGTGTTTGATGATTTTTGTTTTGATGACATGTGTACTTTAGATTTTGTGAAGCATGAATGCCAAATTGATTTAGTGTTGTCGGCTTTTAAAGATTTTGTACGGAATTGTATATTGGTTTTAAGGAGGCAATTACATGACTTTCTTGACGGTGGTGTGTATGGTGGTGATATTGCTGTTGATGTTAGGAATATTTTAGATAGATGTCCATTGACCAATTTGACTGGGGAAAGGTTATTTGGGGATTTAGATTATGATCTCAATAAACGAAAAAGGGCCTCCTTGCATTTACGCTCCACACTTAATATGTGGAAGCATAATAAGACAGTTTCTTGGTTTTGTGCATTAAGCGAATTTAAACAAAATGAAATTTTAGAGGAAGCTAAAAGGAATTCTGAAAACCTGCAGTCTATTAGTAAGGAAGATGAAGCTAATGTACGTGTAAAAGTTAAGGAAAAGATGAGTGAAAATAAAAGAAAAAGATGTGATAAAATAATAAAAGATAGGCAACAGAAATCTGATATATTAGATGCTGTAATTTCAGATGGTGGGATATGTAAAACTAAAGATCAGTTAGATAGACTTCTGAATATTGGCACAGCTGAAAGTTTAAGAAATCAAATAAGATATAGAAAGGTATTTTTGGGTGAAAAGAATTTAAAGATAACGGGGACCATTAGCACTCTTTATGATTCTTTGTTCAGGTTGATTAATGATGATGAAGCAGATGCATCTTTTTGTCAACTGCTGTCAAACGAAGTAGGGTTTCAGATGTTGATTAAATAACACTATGAGATTAAATTCAAGCTTCAGTTTAATTACAAAAACAGATAGAATGGACGTTTCAGGTTTCTCATTTGTCAACAAACAGGATGAACCAAACACTATAGATGATGAATGAGATGATGTGGTAGTGCCGTTAAGTTGAATGTGTTTGTTGGTAAAGGGGAAACACGAAACATCCATTCTTCTATCTGTTTTTATAATTAAATTGAAGCTTACATTCAATTTCACATTGTTGTTTATCGCTTCGAGTAGCAACATTTACATTATATTGATTCATGAAATTATGTATCTATTTCCATCACTTTACATTTGATCAGTGACATGCTTTGTTTAAACCATTGTTGTTTCTCATAATTATGTACCTATCATGTAGCTTTTCTGATTATTACATTTGTTTTATTTACTCACCATGTTTAGCGTCAAGCAAGACGGCTTTCTCTATTATTTCAACATTTTTAACACGTCTGAGTGTACTTAAACACTTTAATATGTTTTTTTTACCTGGAAGTTCATATTCATACAGGGAGTCCAATATAATATCTATTTCTATTTAAACATTTTATAAATGCATTTAAAATGTGTATAGTGGAGAGCCAATGATAACCCTTATACTCATACTGATGTTGGGCTATTCGACCATAAGAGCAATATTATAGTCCGTGTTTAAATTAATCTTTATAATTTATAGGCTATGTGGATATGATCAGCTTCCAGAGTCCGCGTATGTATAATCTGTTATTCGATATTATATTGGACTCCCTGTGTGAATACGAACTTCCGGGTAAAAAAAACATATTAAAGTGTTTAAGTACACTCAGGCGTGTTAAAAATGTTGAAATAATAGAAAGCCATCTTGCTTGCTCGCAACATGATGAGTAACAAGAGCGCTAAGATAGGTTTGCCCGGCGTCTGTGCATTTATATGCATTAAAGCGTGTCCTTATACCGTTGCCTTAGATATATAAACTAATATGTGTTAGGGCAGGGCGTTGAATTTTAGGCTGATTGTCTCAGAATATGTACGTATGGATAGGTATAAATTTTTCATGTTCATGGGTTGCATTGGATATTGTATGCTTTTGTGTACTGACTTTTTTGTCTAATTTTTTTATTTATTTATTTTATTTGATCGACTGTGCACCACCAGTAGGTGCAGCATTAACTTCCATTATTGTGTTAGATCGTGGTATGAATTTTTGACTTTTTCCCCCCTTTTTGACATATATTTCTGTTGATTTTCGAGAGTTTAAATCTTGATTTCTTTTCATAACTCTGTTTTTGTCATTCTTATTGTGAAAAGGACGTAAAATTTGGATTGCGGGTGGTTGGATGGGAGCATCACCCTTGAATCATATACCTATGATGTTCGCATGGGTGTACGATCCGATAGTGATGTCGTTTCTTCTTCTCTTTACTAGCCTATCCTGCTTCTTTGGTTTGTGATTGTATTTTTGACAGGGGATATTTTTTTTTCTGTAAATCTTCTGCCTGTTTGTTCTTGGTTATTTATAATTTAGCTTATGATATCTTTAGGTTATGATTTTGATTTACATTTGTACTATTTTTGTTAGATTGCTTGTTTTTTTGTTTCAGCGGTCTCTCATATAACCTCATTTGTGTTGGAAGAGACCTAAAGCAACAAACAAACAAAAAAAAAAAAAAAAAAATTTGGATTCCCCATCCCTCAAATCATTTGTATGTGAAGTTTCATAGCTATATCTCATCATTTAAATTTTTTGTAGCGGAAACACTGTTTTTTTCTCAAAATGTCTTCCTTTGGCGATTTCGGCCTTTTTTTCGAATTTTGAGACGTAAAATCTCAGTAATTATTGCCTCTATCTCTCTGAAAAAAATTGGGCTTACTGTATGGTGCCAGTTCTAAGGCTCAGATAAGTTTCATGCCTTAATTTAGATTACTGACGAGTCTGCAAAGTGCCGAAGATGGTACATCTGGCGATTTCGGTGAAATTATTTTTACGCGCGTCATGTTTTTTCTTGATTTTGATGCTGTATAGCAACTGAATTATACTAGGTGAATATTTGTTTGAGTACTTTTCTTATTCTCTATGTCCATGGCTTGCGATTGCTTGCAAATTATTCAATTTTGTTATTATTTTGTTTGTTTTGATGCACCTTAAACTTGCTGTTTGGTAGCATGTTCTGTTGGTGTACGAAAATTACAAGTTATTAAATAAATAAAAAATTCGTAACTTTTTTATTTGTTGTCCGATTTTAATCATTTAAAGACTGTTGTTCATGGTTTGACAATCTGTATTTGTTCAATTCAAAATAACAGCAGTTTTCTGCAGTTGAAATTTTAGTTTGGGATACCTAATATATGTGTGTGTGTGTGTGTGTGTGTGTGTGTGTATTCAGGTATAATTATGATCAACTTCTACAATTTTG
>NC_088367.1:44541499-44561499 GCF_034508935.2 Berghia stephanieae
GCTTTATACTGTTGGATTTTGACAAAAAGTCGTGTTTAAAAAATGGCCAGAAAATTGGGTTGTTTTTTTTTTTTTTCAAATATTGATCGATTAAGACAAATATCAGATTGTGAAAAAGTCTCTAAATTGACACTTCAAAGAATACAGTCTTGAGATATTTGATAAGTTTGAGTTAACAAAATATTATATCGATATTTAGAAAAATAACGTGAATTGAAGTCATTATATCGATATTTAGAAAAATAGCGTGAATTGAAGTCATTATATCGATATTTAGAAAAATAGCGTGAATTGAAGTCATTATATCGATATTTAGAAAAATAGCGTGAACTGAACTCATTATATCGATATTTAGAAAAATAGCGTGAATTGAACTCATTATATCAATATTTGGAAAAATAGCGTGAATTGAAGTCATTATATCGATATTTAGAAAAATAGCGTGAACTGAACTCATTCTATCGATATTTAGAAAAATAGCGTGAATTGAAGTCATTATATCGATATTTAGAAAAATAGCGTGAACTGAACTCATTCTATCGATATTTAGAAAAATAGCGTGAATTGAACTCATTATATCGATATTTGGAAAAATAGCGTGAATTGAAGTCATTATATCGATATTTAGAAAAATAGCGTGAATTGAAGTCATTATATCGATATTTAGAAAAATAGCATGAAGTCATTGTATCGATATTTAGAAAAATAGCGTGAACTGAACTCATTATATCGATATTTAGAAAAATAGCGTGAATTGAACTCATTATATCGATATTTAGAAAAATAGCGTGAATTGAACTCATTCTATCGATATTTAGAAAAATAGCGTGAATTGAAGTCATTATATCGATATTTAGAAAAATAGCGTGAATTGAAGTCATTATATCGATATTTAGAAAAATAGCGTAAATTGAAGTCATTATATCGATATTTAGAAAAATAGCATGAAGTCATTATATCGATATTTAGAAAAATAGCGTGAATTGAAGTCAAAGATTTTCTGGCCATAATGAAAAAAAAGTGTTTTGTATGCGTAATGCAACACATTATAATATTATTATTTTATCAATAAGTTTTCACACTCCGTGGAAAACCCACGCTTCATTCAGGAGGAGAAATTATTTTAGAGTACTAGATGTTTTGTCGTGAGAAAATAACAGATGACTATCCGTTTTACTTTTACGTCAGATGATACCCTTATATTATGATGCTTTTGGGGGGAATAAAAATCGATATCAGATACCATTGAAGTTGTAATAATCGATAATACATTGTAAAATACAGTCGAGCCCAATTTGGTAGTTAGTTACAAATGAGGACGATACACATTCGAAATTTCTGGTTAATTTTATTTTTTGTTCAATGGGTAACCTAATGTGTTGGAAAACAGTATTATGATACACCTGTCGTTTTGGGGGAAAGCCTGATTTTAATATAGGATAATAGCCCCCTCCCGGCCCCTCCCCACCATAAAAAAAAACAAAAAAAACAAAACAAAGCAAAACAAAAAAAAAGAAAAGAAAGAACAAACAAACAAAACAAACAAAAACAACAACAAAAAAAAAAAAAAAACAAAACAAAAATAACAAAAAAAAAAAAAAAACAACAAACGAAACAGCAAAAAAAAAAAAAAAAAAAAAAAAAAAAAACAACAAAAGAGAAACAAAAAATAAAAACAACAAAAGAAAAACTAAAAAAACAAACAAACAAACAAAAACAACAAAAAGCAAAAAAAAAAAGCAAGAAACAAACAAACCCTATGAAGATTAGGGCATTTGAAATCAATATATATATATCACAAAAACAGTGAGCTCCAGGAATACCAGATGTGTCTACTCAACCTCAGTTCCTCATTTGACAATAAAGCACTGAACATACACATCGGGGAAGTCGAGTCTAATCTACACAGCTGTCATTTTGGATTTTATAAAAGTAAGCATCCAAACATCACGAAAAGAGTGAATGCTCGAAACAAAATTGTAGAAGTTGATCATAATTATACTTGAATATACATATATATATATATATATATATATATATATATATATATATATATATATATATATATATATATATATATATATATATATATATATATATATATATATATCCTTTCTTAAAAATATATAGCCTTGTGGAGAACATTGTGCTTATTTGAGTCAATAAAAAAATTGATACGGCGCACAACTCTACTGAAAGATTGGAAAAATAGAAATGTATTTTTTACAGATAGATAAACAGATAACTTGATTTCCTTTTATAATTTAAAGTCAATTTGAAAGTTCGTTGAGTAAAACACATATCATAAATAATTTACCGAAGACACTAACAACTCTATCTCTCCAGTAGAGTCCTTACTTCCGTTGTGTTGATTGAGCAGTGATCAGTGTTGTTATGTAGTAGTGTGTTCTCATTGCGTGTATGTTTATGTGTGTGTGTATATGTGTGTGTGTGTGTGGTGTATATATGTGTGTGTGTGTGTGTTTTGGATTGTGGTTGCGTCGAAGAAAAAAAAAAGGGTGGGGGGGGGGGGGGTGTCCATCAAGTAGAGAAATTCATGAGCAATGGGGGGGGGGGGGGGGGGGGGGGAGGAGGGGTGTGTGCTAGGAACTGTCAGATTGGCATTTTCAGCAAATCGTGGCATTCATAGTGATATAATTCACTTGATCACATGACGGTATTCGGATTTACAGAAATTTTAAACAAGTTTCACGGATTAACAACATTGTCACAGTAAAGGTTGTTCACAATTATCTTATTAAATTTTATTTTATTAAGAACTGAATTCATCTCACTCCAGTTATATTTCGGTAGGCTTAGATAAACTTTACCTTCTAATATTAGATCGTCTTTCCTTTTATAGCCTTCCCTCGAATTAATTTCTAATTAGTGAATACTTTTCGTTCTACATTCTGTCACGTAGCCATTTATTATAAAAGGTGATAGGTCTAATATTCGACACTCACTTTCTCTCCACAATCTATGCCGGACGGCCAGTCGCTCTATTCCTATATATATACTGGAAGATTTTTATCTTTTGGGACTTTGTAGATATTATATCTACACCATTAAGACGCCGGAGCTTTTAACTTTGATTGTATAATCTTCAAGGATCAAACCCAAGCCCGCTGTCAAAGGACTACACAATAACTTCTTACCAATTGCCTGGAAGTGGAATTTTACGAGTCCAATCCTGTTATCAGAGGAATAGATCATCCAAGCCCATCAACTGCCTGGAAACGTAAACTTACGAACCTGACATATTATCATAAGTTACGTAAAATATTCATATCTCTATTTGTAACTGCCACGATCACTGTTTATCTCTTTTAATTAAATTTCATCATTATTTTTATTTCATTGTAAACAAATCGTTAATTGTTTTTCATTTATAGTAACTAGTAAATTCTGGGCCTCATTCTACATATATCTTTATGCATAGTCGAGTAGCTCTTTACTCACTTGAGACCATGACATTTTGGAGGGGACACATATAAAGAATTGAATTTATTTAGTTACTTATATCTATTTCATCTAACTTTAAAGTTTAAATTGTAAAACTCTTAATTGCCCCACTTGATCATATTTTAATTGAACTCCCTATTTACAGGATTAATTTTTTTTCTTTTTCATTTCTTCATTTAAATGGAATCGCAATTTATCCATTCATTCTTTCATTCAAATTGAATAGCATTTTATTGATTCATTCCTTCATTCATTTATTCATTTATAAATTATTCATTCATTCATTGTTCATTCATTTATTCATTCATTCATTCATTCATTCATCCATTCATTCGTTTATTCACTCATTTATCCAATCATTCATACATTTATTCCTCCCTTCATTCTTTCATTCATACATTATACATTCATTCATTCATCTATTCACTCAGTTTTTCATTCATTCATTCATTCCTTGTCCACTTTGTTATTATATCACTCATTTCATTTTGTTGTTTGCCTCATTCATGAATTGTTTTCAATATGTTTACATTCCATAACGATTCATTCACCTATCATCCAATCACTCAGTGTTGTGAACACATTTTGTAACTATTGTAAATCTTACGATATTTTATTGTTTTGTATTTCAGACATCACTGTTAAACACTCTTCAATGCCTAATTACAATTGTTGAACAACCATTGAACAAGAGAGAGGTCCCAGCTACGAACTGAGTTGGTAAATATATCCTTCATTATTCTCTTTTACATGAGTTGGGCATCACATAGTAACTATAGACATCGTGATTTGTTTTGCATAGTGATTTGTTTTAAATGCATTTTTGGCATATTACTGTTACCGAAAACCACTTATATATTATGTTCTGAAAAGTGAGTCTTTAAAAACTAAATAATAATAAAAGGAGTCTACTAGCCGTCGTGTTATATTTAGTGATAGATAACTTGGGATTATTTTGGCATCCTATTATTGTTATCACACTAGTATATTAGCGTCATTGCGAATAATTGTACACAAACTAACGACGAGTCACACACATTGGTGATACATTTTTCGTAGTAACATAGTTTAGAGTACACGCGATTGACACATTGTTATTGACACAAGTCATAATAACTCCGCATTGTATTGACACATTGCTTTATAAGATATAACGATAAAAGGCATCAAATTCAACATACATAATAAGTTGAAATAAGAGAGAGAGATTTCTAAAAATAGAACAGTTCATTCCAGTAAGTGTAAATAAATAAAACAGTCAGTAACAGTATCCTGTCAATATAATATATATAAAACATCGTAACTAATTTATTGCAAAAATGGAAGCATATAAAAGATACTTAAGTCTCGCAAAGGACTTAGAAATACCCCAGGAAAGGATATTTTCATAGTGCGAAGAGAAAATAAAAGAAGAAAAAGAAGAAAGAATTCGTAGAGAAGAAAATGAAGAAAGAATTCGTAGAGAAGAAAATGAAGAAAGAATTCGTAGAGAAGAAAAAGAACATGAAGAAAGAATACGTAGAGAAGAACGAGAAGAAAGAGCCCAAGAAAGGGAACTAAAAAGACAAATAGCTTTAGCAGAAGAAGAAACCAAAAGGACCCAAATGATGCTGGAAATTGAAAAAACAAAAACCGGTCATGAAAGAAAACATAATAATAGTGATGAATTTTTCGTGAAACTTCCACGCATGCCAACATACGATGAACGCTCAGACTGTCTAGAATCCTTCTTACACCGATTCGAAGTTCAGGCTAAAGGTTATCGTTGGCCAGAAAGCAAATGGGCCACAGCCTTGATTAACTGCTTATCTGGAGAACCGCTAAAAGTTTTCTATACCTTAACAACTGAAGATGCAGATGACTATGGAAAAATTAAAGAAGCTCTACTAAAAAGATTTAGATTAACGGAAGATGGTTACCAGGAAAGGTTTCACACTGCAAAACCGGAAAGTGGAGAAGACTTTAATACATTCGTGAACCGAATTACTCAATTTCTAAATCGGTGGCTTGAGTTGGCAAACGTAAAACAAGACGACTTTGCAGGCCTTTACTATCTCACGCTGAAGAATCGAATCTATCAAGCTTGCAACCCAGATTTAGTCGCATTCTTTAAAGAGAGAAAGCCAGAAAACTTGGACAAATTAAAAATCTACGCAGAAAACTTTAACAGCGCACATCCATTGACACCCCTTAGCAGAACATTGAAGGAACCATACTACGCTGCTGCTGCTCAGAGTCCATGTACACCTAAAGTTCAGTACTCAAATAGAACGAGCCGATCAATCACTCGGAACACGCAAGTGAAACAAGATGATCATAGTAACAAACCATGGAACAAACAGTTCAATAGAGACCATAGCCGACCCTATCAAAACAAAACAAGAAATAGCACTGACAATAATACTGAGTATAAGAAAACCAACAAACCTATAATTAAATGTCAATATTGTGGAATGAAAGGCCACACAGCAGACAAATGTTACAAAATCGTGGGATATCCAAAAGAAACTGCAAATGCATCACTCCAAACAGGTGTAAACAATCAGACACGAGTAATGTCAGGAGAAAATATAAATGTGTATTGCGTGAAAGGTATGTCACTTTTAACACAAACTCACAAATCAGGATCGCTATTTTTTTGTGAAGGCAAAGCTAATGGAACTGATTGCAAAATATTGAGAGACACAGGATGCAGTACAGTAGGAATAAAAGCATCTTTGATCAATGACGAAGACAAAACTGGAAAAACGGTACAATGCATCACATTCAGTGGCACAGTCGAAACCTTTGAAACAGCTAATGTGTATATAGAAACACCATACTATACAGGAATAGTGGAATGCTGTATACTTCCCAACCCCGTCGCTGATGTTATTGTTGGCAATATAAAAGGTCTTAAAGACAACCCAACAGATGTAAAAGAATGGTCATTAACCCAAGAAACAGCTTGTCTAGCAGAAACAAGAAAGATGACTAAGACAACAGAGAAGCCAATGACTATTTCTCTTGAACCACAACAATTTGACAGGAACACGTTCATTGAAGAACAGAAAAAGGACCCGACTTTAACTTCATATTTCAATATCGCAAACAAAGGGACGAAATCAAAAGTTGAATACATCATTGAAAAAGATATTCTGTTCAGGTTACATAGGAAAAGAAACAAAATAGCTAAACAACTGGTCACGCCGAGTATTTACAGAAACAAAATCCTTGGAATAGCGCACGATTCAATAACTTCTGGACATCTTGGGAGCTCTTCCACATTGAAGAATATCCGAGAATTTCACATGGCCTGGAATTACTAAAGACGTCCGAGAATATGTGAAATCGTGTGACACATGCCAAAGAAGAGTCGCAAAAAGCAGAATACCGAGATTGCCATTAGAGACAACCCCAGTTATTGAAAAAGTTTTTCAAAAAGTTGCAATTGACATTATAGGCCCTTTAACAAAATCAGATAGAAACCATACACACATACTAACACTAGTCGATTACGCAACCAGGTGGCCAGAAGCGATAACATTGAAATCAACTACATCGGATCACATAGCTGAAGCATTGATGACAATTTTTACTAGAATAGGCATACCAAATGAGATACTGTCGGACAATGGACCCCAATTTACATCACATATGATGCATGAAACCATGAAACTCATGGGAATCCAACACTCATTCACAACTCCCTACCACCCCCAAGCAAATGGTCTTTGTGAAAGATTTAATGGCACTCTAAAGAATATGTTAAGAAAAGTGTCAGCAGAAAAACCAGATGATTGGGATAGATACTTACCAGCAATCCTATTTGCATATAGAGAAATACCCCAAGAATCTACAGGCTACTCCCCATTTGAGTTGATGTATGGACGATCACCTCGCGGCCCGATCAATATAGTAGCCGACATTTGTAAAGGGAATGAGGAGGACAATAACGAAATTATGTTTGCTTACGAATATGTAAGAAAGCTGAAAGACAGAATAGAGGACACGTGTAAGCTAGCACAGGAATCCGTCACTAAAAAAGCAGAGAAATACAAGGAATACTCCGATCGAAAAAGCAAGTCAAGAAAATTTGAGATTGGTGACAAAGTACTAATACTCTTACCCGATGACTCGAGTAAACTTTTAGCTACATGGAAAGGACCATTCAAAATAACAGCAGTAAAATCTAATGTTAATTACGAGATTCAAATTAACAACACAACAAAGACATTCCATGCAAATACGCTAAAAAGTATTTTGATAGAGACACAGTGTCGCAACCTATGTTTACTAATATCGAAGCTTCAAATGCAGGATTAATCATACCGTTGGTCATGGGACACAGACACCCGAGACAGAAAAACAAACAAAAATCGCACAATTGCAACCACCTAAGACAAAAAAAGAAGTACGCAAAGTACTTGAGCTCCTAAATTTTTACAGGAAATACATTTACAACTTCGCGCACATCGCGACACCGCTAACAAATCTGACAAAGAATGGGTTACCGAACAAAATTGTTTGGACAGAAGTTTGTCAGAATAACTTTAACCAATTAAAGGCATTACTCTGTTCAGAACCAATTCTTAAATTACCCGACATGTCAAAAGAATTTGTTGTAAGAACTGACGCGTCTGATAAGGGCATCGCAGGTGTACTATTACAGGAACATGAGGGAACTTTAATGCCTTGCTTATATGCAAGCAGAAAATTATTGGACAGAGAATCACGATACTCTGTAATAGAGCGTGAAGGACTGGCCATCGTCTTTGCTTTAAAGACATTCAGCAGATATCTACTGCTAAAAGAGTTTGTGGTCGAAACGGACCATAAACCACTCACGTACATAAGAAATAACAAAATGAATAATAGTAGAGTACTAAGGTGGAGTCTATTTTTGCAAAATTACACTTTCAGTATCTCTCACATACCAGGCTGTGAAAATATTCACGCCGACCTACTTTCTCGATTAGTGTAAACACGTGAGAAGGGTATAACTTAACCTCCCATGCATACTGTTAGTTACCTCGCAAACTATGCCAAATCAGAACGCACAAATTCGATAATTTTATTTGTAAACATGATGACCCAACTTAATGTAACATTGAGTATTGTTTGGATATATATACCATACCCATTCATGATTTGGGAAATCTTCTCTTTATCTATTATTGTTATGAATTTTCACTCATTTATGATTAATAATTGAAATGTCAATATTCCATTTACATTTTCATTCATTTCATATCATCGACTTAAATCATGCTTCATTGCCATCACTATTTTTTATCACAATGATTTGTAATCACATTGCCATCATGTTGTTCATCACAATGATTTGTAATCACAATCTTTCATTGTTATTGTCACCCATTCATATACCTACGTTAATATAAACATTTCCATGTCTAGTTAATAAATAATTTAATTGTAGCACAAATCATAACAATGGATTAATGCTAGAGTATCATGATAGTAAATTTACTTCCGTTTGTAAAATCTATCTTTCCCATAATGGTTAAAGAGTATATTTTAAACGTGGTGGGGGTGTCACAGTAAAGGTTGTTCACAATTATCTTATTAAATTTTATTTTATTAAGAACTGAATTCATCTCACACCAGTTATATTTCGGTAGGCTTAGATAAACTTTACCTTCTAATATTAGATCGTCTTTCCTTTTATAGCCTTCCCTCGAATTAATTTCTAATTAGTGAATACTTTTCGTTCTACATTCTGTCACGTAGCCATTTATTATAAAAGCTGATAGGTCTAATATTCTACACTCACTTTCTCTCCACAATCTATGCCGGACGGCCAGTCGCTCTATTCCTATATATATACTGGAAGATTTTTATCTTTTGGGACTTTGTAGATATTATATCTACACCATTAAGACGCCGGAGCTTTTAACTTTGATTGTATGATCTTCAAGGATCAAACCCAAGCCCGCTGTCAAAGGACTACACAATAACTTCTTACCAATTGCCTGGAAGTGGAATTTTACGAGTCCAATCCTGTTATCAGAGGAATAGATCATCCAAGCCCATCAACTGCCTGGAAACGTAAACTTACGAACCTGACATATTATCATAAGTTACGTAAAATATTCATATCTCTATTTGTAACTGCCACGATCACTGTTTATCTCTTTTAATTAAATTTCATCATTATTTTTATTTCATTGTAAACAAATCGTTAATTGTTTTTCATTTATAGTAACTAGTAAATTCTGGGGCCTCATTCTACATATATCTTTATGCATAGTCGAGTAGCTCTTTACTCACTTGAGACCATGACAAACATCAACGAATATTACTGCTGATATTACTGTCGTTTTTATGCCATCGATGTGATAATTATTGCCCTGGGAAATATTTAGTTAAACGTTTCGGCAAACTGTCAATTGGTTCTGTCTAGCTTCTCGCCCGAACAAACCAAAAGTAGACAGATTCGGGACTTGATATTTTTCGCGTCCGTTTCAGATTTTCATTTGACCTCACATAAGTAAACGGGAGACATTCCGAAAGCTCCTACATCCCCAGTATTCATTCAAATTGTATTTTCACCGTTGATCTTTTGTCAGGCGTTTTAAAAACTATAGAACAAATCTTGATAGATTGTGAGAGTTTAAAATTTCCTAATTTGACCATTGTTTTGATTCTCGGCCGCCATTTTAATTTGTGAAGTATTGAAGGTAGTGCAAAGCACTCCCAAGTAAAGCGTGGTAAAGACTTGCGACTTATTGATATTGATATCTACTGACTGATAAACTAAAATCATGCCGAATAAAGCATGGCAGCGACGACAAGCACATCGATTAAAATGTGCATCTAATCGTAATCAAGGTAATAAAGAAAATGATTCTGGCAATATCGAATGAAAATAATTCTTTCCCCGCGAAATTGCGGGCTTTTTACTAGTATATATATATATATATATATATATATATATATATATATATATATATATATATATATATATATATACACTATAACCGCCATTGAGTGCAACAGACGGTACGAGTTATATTCCATTTTATTTTATTTGTTTTCCACGTTTATTCGTTTATTGTTGTGCTGACGAAGGGTTTGTACCCGAAACGCCCATTGTCTGTATTGTTTCCATCAGAAGCCTCTCCATTTTCACTCTTTCGTGATTATTTTCTATAGAACGCTACCTCTTGTCGAAATGCTACACCGTGCAAATAAGAGTTTTTAACAACCGTGACGTCACTTCCCTCACAATGACGCATAATAACTGTTCTCAACTATCGGAACAATGGCGTACGCCGTTATCTCCACCACCGCCCTTATGAAATACTTCTCCAACGAGCATAAAAGTGTATCCAGAAGAGAAAAACATCATAGATCTGATCATGTATTGACTTTTATACATTCTGATTTACATGACATGTGAAAAAGTTCTAGCCAGGATGAAATATAAAAAGTACCGATTTTCTTTGTTTAGAACCAGGATGCTGGTTGCTGGGCGGACATGACGTCAGACTATTGAATCCTATTCTATGAAAGGAATGACGTAATTTATCACAATGTCACACCTTTAGCACCACGACTATCTTGACTTAACTAGATAGATAATCCTTCTCAGCCGTTAGGCCCAAGGAGTCGGACTTTATCCCGGTTTCAATAGCGTGAAACGAATAATAGCAATTGCTTGCTATCCTTTAGATAGGACGCTAGTCTATCACAAAATACTTTCCGCCAGATCAAACAGATCCAGCGACTCAATCATTGGTGGGTGGACAGGAGATCCAGAAAATAAATATTTACCGCACCTGGGATCGATCCCCGGTCTCTTTGCTTGTGAAGGAGTTGTCGGGAACCCAGTATTGACTTACAGAGGATTTTATATTATAATCTTCAGTTTTGAACGCAACCCCCCCCCCCCCCCCCCCCCCCCGAAAAAAAAACCTGAAGAAAAAAACATAATAGAAACAAAACAAAAGGAACAAAACAAACAACAATAAAAAGAAAAAAAGACAAACAAAAAGCAATCCGCCCCATCGGACATCTAAATGTTGTGTTATAACTATTTGATTGCGTAAAATGAATTAATTGATTGTAGGTGTTGCAGGCTGACTATAGATAGTTAGAAGATGACGACACTCAGGTCTTTGTTATTGTTTTTTGCCATCCGCGTTTGTGAGTTGTTCTCACTAAACTGTATTAACCAGACTATAAAAGTTCATGGTTACACAGAGTTTGTGTGTTGGTCCGTTATACTTCCGGATGGCAATGTTGTGAGCTCCTTGGCCGAGCGCATTCTATCTATAGATAGTTAGAAGATGACGACACTCAGGTCTTTGTTATTGTTTTTTGCCATGTGCGTTTATGAGTAATGCTCACTGAAATGTATTAACCCGACTATAAACGTTCATGGATACACACAGTATTGTGTGTTGGTCCGTTATACTTCCGGATGGCAATGTTATGAGCTTCTTAGCCAAGCGCATACTATCTATACACGTTCACAGTTTGGTAGGACAGAGAGAGAGAGAGAGAGAGAGAGAGAGAGAGAGAGAGAGAGAGAGAGAGAGAGAGAGAGAGAGAGGGGGGGAGGCGACCAAAGGGAAGGGGGTTAACAAATAAAATTTGGAAAATTTCTAGAACTAGAATTATTTCCCTTTACGGAAATTGAACTCATGGTAAAAATAAATATACACCGAAATAAATCGAAAAAGAATGTTAAATAAAGCAAATTATTATTGTGCGCCATTGTGGTCTTGTGGTAGGGCATTCGCAACTATTTTTTTTAAATAAGAAAGACGATGCTTTTTATGGCCCGGCCAAGTATTCATTTTACATTTTAGTACAGTGAGACACTAGAAGTAAAGAGCCTTTTTTTTTCTTCAAGGATTCAACTTTTGCGCCGCTAAGAGCGGGACTCGAATTCTGAAGTTATCAGTCAGAAGGCGAGTGCCATATCACTAGACCAAATACAATGTGAAATTGAATGTAAGCTTCAATTTCATATACGAAAACATAATATGGACCTTTCGGGTTTCCCCTTTATCAACAAAACAGGATAAATGAAACACTACAGATGATTGAGATAATGTGGTAGTGGCGTTGTTCAGATGAAATTTCACCAACTGATAAGTACACATCGATTGAAAAGAAACCATGTCCTTGGAAAATGCTCTTTACTCATATTATTTTCTCAACATACTCAGGTGTAAAATGAGTACCTGGTCGGTTAACAGCGTTGTTGCCTCTGTCAAAAAAAGATTTGTAATTTCGCCTAACAGGTGTCATGTCTCGTTCTATATATGTTACGTGTTGCTGTTGGCCAGGGACCCCTTGTAAAGCACGTTTAGTGCTAATTGCGCTATATAAAAGCTCAAGATTTTAAAATTATTTTTAGCCTGTTCGTTACCTTTGTTTTTATCTTGCATTTACAAAAGAGAACTAACTATAATTACATCAACAATGGACGATTGCATTATAGGAAAACGCGAACTTAAGATGAAAGAACTCTAAACATTGAGCTTGGCCATAGGCCAAAATATAAAATTTCTGGGATGTATAGATAGAACGAAGTTGACGTCACTCAGTTCTTTGTTATCGTTTTTTTTTTTTTTGGTCATCCATGTTTATGATTAATTCTCACTAAACTGTATTAAGCAGACTATAAAAGTTCAAGGTTACACATAGTTCAGTGTGTTGGTTCGTTATATTTCCGGATGGCAATATATATAATATACACTCAACATACACTATGTGTAGAGTAGATAGATAGAACGAAATTGACACCACTCAGCTTATTGTTATTATTTTTAGCCGAGCCAGCCATTATTAAACAGACAATACACGTTTAAAGTTACACACAAAATTTTGTGTGTTGGTACATTTTATCTGGCTGGTGGAAGTTATGAGCTTTTTAACCAAACGCATAGCAATAGCATCAATAGATAGTATGCGTTTGGCTAAGAAGCTCACAACATTGCCATCCGGCAGTATAATGAACCAACACACAAAACTATGTGTAACCTTGAACGTTTTTTTTTGTATGTTTCATACCGTTTTGTGAGAAGTACTCAGAAACGTGGATGGCAAAAAACAATAACAAAGACCTGAGTGACGTCATCTTCGTTTTATCTATAGATAGTATGCGCTTGGCTAAGAAGCTCATAACATTGCCATCCGGAAGTATAACGGACCAACACACAAAACTGTGTGTATCCATGAACATTTGAAGTCGGGTTAATACAGTTCAGTGAGCATTACTCAGAAACGTGGATGGCAAAAAACAATAACAAAGACCTGAGTGACGTCATCTTCGTTTTATCTATACAGAAAAACACCGACTCCTCATCCCGTCTTTATTCGACTGTAAAATAAAAATACTCACGCGTGAGTTACTACTGAGTCTGTCAAGGTAAACATGAAAGGTGTACTCACGTACCGTACCCACTTACAAACGAGCTAGAGAATAAGGAAAGGGGAGGAGGAGAGGGGCAGGGCGTGGGTCTACAGTACACAGGGATAAACACACACACACACACAGACACACACACACACACACACATTTTCTTCACGGGCACGTGTAAGATTTTAACCACGAGTCAGTGAGTTTTAGCAATGAGTCAATGAGAGTGTGGTGGAGTGAGTAAGTAGATGGATAGAAGAAGAAAGGTGGTAGCCTGAATACAGCTCAATCATAGACAGATAGAGGGACCAGCCAGGTATAGACATGGTACAAAGACTTTACCTTGTTGGATGGATTCATTCTCTTGTTTGAGGCCAAAATAGGACGAGGATAGATTTCATTTATTGACAAGTTTGTTTTTTTAAACCAAATTATGCTGAAGTATTATACCTAGTTGATGAGATTAAAGTTTACGGTAGCCTGAAACAGCTCAATCTTGTAGGGGACCTGGTATTATGGTACAAAGATTTCATCTTGTGGGATAAATTCATTCTCTTGTTTGAGGCCAACATAGGACGAGGATAGATTTCATTTCATATATTATGGACAATTTTTTTGGACCCAAATTATACTGAATTATTACAGTTGAGTTGATGAAAGGTAGCCTGAAACAGCTAAATCAGTTTTTTTTTTTACTTCGGACAAAGACTATCCTTGTGGGATACATTCATTCTCTTGTTTGACGCCAAAATAGGACAAGGATAGATTTTATTTCATATATGGACAATTTTTTTGTTTTGAACCAAATTATATTGAAGTATTATAGTTGAGTTGGTGAAAGGTAGCCTGAAACAGTTCCATCAGGATTCGATTTTACCTTGTGGGACAGATTCATTCTCCTGTATGAGGCCCAAATAGGACGAGGATAGATTTCCTTTCATATATTGACATTTATTTTTTACCAAAATTATACTTAGTTGAGTTGGTGAAAGGTAGCCTGAATTAGACCAATCAGGTTTTGATTTGGGACAAAGATTATCTATCCTTGTGCGATACATTCATTCTCTTGTGTGGGGCCCAAATAGGACGAGGATAGATTTCTTTTCATATTATACTTAAGTAGCCTATTATAGTTGAGCAGTTGGCGAAAGGTGTCCTGAAGCAGGTCATTCATAAAGGGACCAGTTTTGACATTGTTAAATTTTTAAAATTTAATTTGTGAGATAAATTCATTCCTGTATGAGGCCAGAATCGGACATACGTTTGTAGTTGACCAGGATAAAATTCATTTCCTATGTTGTCACTCTGTTTTTTCCCCAAATAATACATAAGTATAACAGTTGATAGCTTTTTTAATTTGTTTTTGATTTAAAAAAAACAACTTTAATTAACTTAATCATAATTTTATGAAAATTAATTATATAATTTGGCCATTGGACTAACATTTTCAAATCTGGGTCTTTGTAATTTGGTGCCATTTTTGACAGAGGACGAATACCTATAAATAGAATTCCAGACTTCAAAAGGATTAAGGACACAACCTTAATGGTAGGTATCTAGTCCTTTGATTTTTCTTCTTACTCATTATACCTAGTCTGTAATATTGTATTTATGATGACGATGTTGATGATATTGATCAAAATAATAGTAATAATAATTATAATAATAATAATAATAATAATAATAATAATAATAATAATAATAATAATAATAATAATAATAATAATAATAATAATAATAATAATAATAATAATAATAATAATAATATAGTTTTATTTCCCACACGTATTCGGTTCGTTGATGCTTCAGTTACGGATTTTGAAGATCCTCGAAATTGGATAAGAAGCAAATAAAAACATAGTTTTATATAGAGCAATATCCACTAAACGTGTAAAGCGCTTTGAGCACATTTAGTGGATGTTGCGCTTATAAAAGCTCATTTTTTAAATTTTTTAAACGTGCTCAAAGCTCTTTTACAAGTGGTCCATGACCAAACAGCAACACTTAACATGTAGGACGAGACATGGCGCCTGTAAAGCGATATTACAATTTTTTAAAAATGACAGACAGAACGCTGTTAACGGCCAGGTGTTCATTTTACACCTGCGTGCGATGAGAGAATGTGAGTAAAAATACTTTTGCAAGAACTCAACCATGCGCTGAGCAAGGACCTTCTTATCCGAAAGTGTCACACACACAAACACACACACACATACACACACACACACACACACACACACACACACACACCAAGGATTCAAATATGGGCCGAGCGAGTCCCGTACCCAAGACCTTCCGACCCGAAAGCGAATACCATTCCACAGACCACATTATAGCAGTGCAAACAACAAACAACGAACCCGCGGTCTCCAGAAGTCGGTGAGAGAGAGCTCTAGAAATGACCTGAGTTTGATACGAATATTTTTGTGTTCGTAGATAGCTCATACGGTAGAGTCACGCTCTCACCGACCGGAGTTGTCGTACCAATAAGGTCGCAGGTTCAAACCCCACCACCGCCGCGAAAATTTTTATTCTTTATTGTCTTCTGGCACTTTTCTACTCACTTCATCTCTTGTTGTAACCAAACAAACACACACGCGACCACACAAGGTCACTTGCAATTACTATAATAAAGGAACACCTTCGCAGCCTTCCACTGATTGGGCGAGTAACTTCATCGCCGGTCCTGCAGGTAAATTATAATATTCCTTGGCGGAACCCAACCTGTAGAGAAATGATAATGACCCCTACTGTTATAATATTAATGTGATATGTATGTCATGGCCAACCCTGGCAGGACTTACTGACCATAGTAGTAGTGGTAGTATCGAATGGCTACACCTCTATTTTGAATCTTTCAATCCATTCTTCAACTTCTTTTCCTGCCTTATAGGCTGTCTCATAGCCTCCTGATAGGCTTGTCACTGGGCAGTGGATGACGATGTGGTCCATTATATCAGGGCCTCCTTGGCCATGACGGCATGCATCTGATTCTCTCAGATTCCATCTACTGACCATGATAACAATGGCATTCACATTCATAATCAACAATTGATTTATGTCATTAGGGAGCAGGCACTGCTATGCGGTCTTGTGGTATGACATCTCGCTTTCGGATCGGAAGGTCCTGGGTTCGGGCCTCGCTCTATCTAAATGGGCGCGTAGTTGAGTCCTTAGCAAAGGCTCTTTAAACACATTCTCTCACCGTACTCATGTGTAAAATGAGTTATACCTTGTTTTTAACAGCGTTGTCTCTTTCGAAAAAAAATGAAATATCGCATAACAGGCGTCACGTCACATCCTACATGTTAAATGGTGCAGTTGCCCCTTGTAATAGCTTTGAGCACGTTATGTGGATATTGCGCTATATAAAAGTTTTTAAAAATATATATAAGATAAAAATATGTTAAAAGTGTGTATGAAACAGTGCCAGACAAAGCAAGAGAGAAACATATAAGAAGAAAAAAAATATCCGAAAATAAGTCTTCCCAAAAATCTCTCTCTCTTTCTATCTCTCTCTCTCTATCTCTCTCTCTCCCTCTCTCTATCTATCTATCTATCTCTCTCTCTCTCTCTCTCTCTCTCTCTCTCTCTCTCTCTCCCCCCCCCCCCCCCGCACCCATTCGAGGATGACTGATTTTTTGGGATGGTTTTTTTTCTTGTATTTTTCTTTCTTGTTTTGTCTGGCACTATTTTATACACACAAATTTCCGTTCTTTATCGAAGTGATTTAATTGTATTTTTTACACTGCAGCTGCAGGTGTTGCAATTATACAGAGTTTATGTTCCTTTCACAAGGAACCAATTGAACTTTAAACTGAGAAGAAAAAATACCTCAACCAAATCAAGACAATAACCTGTTTCTCCTCCTCCCCCCCCCCCCCCCCCCCCACCCACCACAACAAAAAAAAAAAAAAAAAGAAAAGAAACAAGAACCGAAAAATGCATAAACAAAATAATAACAAAACAAAACCTGCCTACCCAAATAAAAATAAAAAAGCAAAACGAAAATAAAAGCAAAAACTTAAAACAAAAACAAAACAAAATTTATGATGTTGAACGATCATGATATTATACGACGATGCCATTATCAAGCATCACAAGATCCTGCAACGTTATGGTTCCTGACGTCTCTCCATCTCTAGCTACCTGTGGTGTTTACAATGAGGAATTACCTGACTATTAAAGTGCTGTAGCACCAGCCATGCTCAAATTGAGGAGCACCCCCCCCCCCCCCACTTATTCCCAGCCGTATATATTATTTTGATATTTACCACAATGTTGGAGTCAGTCTAGATCGATGTTTCAGGCCTTTTCAGCCATCGTCAGGACTGTGTGTTACATGCTCCATTGCTACATGTCGAGCACTATTCGTACCATATTTGTATCCAACACGATTAAATATATATATATACATATATATATATATATATATATATATATATATATATATATATATATATATATATATATATATTTCTATGTGCTCTTGTGGTATGGCACTCGCTTTTGGATCCGAAAGTCCTGAGTTCATACCTGGCTCGTCGAATTGTTGAGTCCTCTTTACTCACATTCTCTCACCGTACTCAGGTGTAAAATGAGTACCTGGCCATTAACACAGCGTTGTCTATGTCTCGTGCTACATGTTTACATGTTGCTGTTGGCCAGGAACCATTTGTAAAGCGCTTTTAGCACGTTTAGTGGGTAATGCTCTATATCTAAAAAAAAGCTCAACTTTTTAAAAATGTCACGGTCAGCCTGTCTAACTGTCCCTGGTTTACTATGGAATCCACCATACCATCATAATCAATGTGATTTACTTATAGAAGGAACGAAGTTGACGTCACTCAGCTCTTTGTTATTGTATTAAGACAGCCACTTTATGATTATTTGTTGAAAAAGTTAAATCAATGAGATAACAGGAATGAAAAAAAAAAAACAAAAACAAAAACAAAAACAAAACAAAACAAAACAAACAAACAAACAGACAAAAAAAAACCAACAACAAAAAACAAAAAAAACAAAACAAAAACAAATCGATAACCCCCCCCCCCCCCCCCCCCCAAAAAAAAAAAAAAACAAAACAAACAACAAAAAAAAAAACCAAAAAAAAAACCAACAACTCATTGTTACACATATCTAGTTTTGTGCATTGGTACGTTATATCTGACTGGCGGATATTGCGAGTATATATATATATATATATATATATATATATATATATATATATATATATATATATATATATATATATATATATGAGCCAAGGTCAAAAGGTGCCAATTTTTTTTCTCAAAATAAAAGTGACATAATAGTCCATTCAGGTTTCTATATATGTAGCAAAAACCCTGTACTTCATGAATCAAAGGCCCTTTAGATAACTTTAAGGTCTAACGCATCATAATATCGTCAACAATACCTATAGGTTGCTGGTGTCACCTGTGACCGGTGACACCGAAATGAGACAAAAAACTCAATAACCAAATGGTTTTTGTTGAGTATCAAACTTTATTTAGTAAGTTATAGACAAAAGGACACAATCAACAACAATCATAGTACAATAATATTACCAACTATTGGAGAAAAGTTGCTTTTTGGTGTCATCGGTCACAAGCAACATAGAATGCAAATATATTATTTCATAGAAATGTTTGTACATTAACAACAACAACAATATTGCATATGCTTATCACCAGCAATGTTCAGAAACGTTTGGAATAAAATGTTGGGAAATAATGTGACCAAAGCATATCTTATTTAGCGACATTGTGTCACTTGTGACATTAGACCGATGACACCATTACTTATGTCACAAGCAATACCAAATTGCAATTTCGACAATATATCATTAATTTCAGTCAAACCAGTGTAATAACCACAGTTATATATGGAATTTAATAATATTTCAGAAACCAAAGACTTCAAAAAATAGAAATATACATGGAAATTAGAGCATCTGAATGTGACTTGTGACATAAGACCGGTGACACCATTACTTATGTCACAAGCAACACCAAATCACACTTTCGTCCATAATATAGCATTATTTTCAGTCAAAAAAGCACAATAACCTACTATAAAATGAAATTCAATAATATTTTAAGAAACTAAATACTTTCAAATTGGAAATATACTTAGAAATTAGTAATACCATTGTTGC
>NC_088367.1:44566499-44593999 GCF_034508935.2 Berghia stephanieae
GCCAAGCGCATTCTATCTATACACAAACAGTTTATAGATAGTATGCGCTTGGCAAAAGAAACTCATAACATTGCCATCCGGAAGTATAACGGACCAACACACAAAACTGTGTGTATCCATGAACGTTTATAGTCGGGTTAATGCAGTTCAGTGAACATTACTCATAAACGCGGATGGCAAAAAACAATAACAAAGACCTGAGTGACGTCATCTTCGAACTATCTATAGTCTGAGACGACGTGCACTTATTTGCAGGTCTGATAATCCAATCCTTTATGGGCTCATTGTTGTAATGGAAATCTAAAAAAAAAAAAAAATGACAAAATATTGTCTCCATTACGACAATGTAAAACTAGGCCCATAAAGATGTTCGGATGTCAGACATGCATATATGTGCACGTCAGTCTAGGAGATTTTAGTGAGAATAAATCAATTTTGAATATATAGAAAGCTGCGAAAACCCGTGCCAAATTTCAATCGTATTACATGCATGTTATTTTTAAAAGATTATGAGCGAGAGGATGTTCCACCGACTTGACTTTACCTGACATAGATCGTACTCTGTTATAGATAGTATGCGCTTGGCTAAGAAGCTCATAACATTGCCATCCGGAAGTATAACGGACCAACACACAAAACTGTGTGTATCCATGAACGTTTATAGTTGGGTTAATGCAGTTAAGTGAGCATTACTCATAAACGCGGATGGCAAAAAACAATAACAAAGACCTGAGTGACGTCATCTTCGAACAATCTATATATAGCCAGACACTGAAATCCAAAAGGACTGGCAGTTTAACGTCATTATTTGGTTTTTTCCACCGCCTAGTGAGTTGTTAGTAGAGCTCATGGAAACAAGTAATTTCATTGGTTGAACTATTGAATACAACTCACGATTTGTTTTCTTTTGTGGCAAAAGACTGGCATTTTGACGTCATTTTTTTATCTGTGTCAGGCCATAACTTTACGAAGGCCACGCATTGATCCACATCGTCTGCTTTAGATAGTTCGAAGATGACGTCACTCGGGTCTTTGTTATTGTTTTTTGCCATCCGCGTTTATGAGTAATGCTCACTGAACTGTATTAACCTGACTATAAACGTTCATGGATACACACAGTTGTGTGTGTTGGTCCGTTATACTTCCGGATGGCAATGTTATGAGCCCTCTTAGCCAAGCGCATACTATCTATAACTTTACGAAGGCCAAGCATAGATCCACATCGTCTGCTTTAGATAGTTCGAAGATGACGTCACTCAGGTCTTTGTTATTGTTTTTTGCCATCCGCGTTTATGAGTAATGCTCACTGAACTGTATTAACCTGACTATAAACGTTCATGGATACACACAGTTTTGTGTGTTGGTCCGTTATACTTCCGGATGGCAATGTTATGAGCTTCTTAGCCAAGCACATTAAACCCTGCCTCCAGATATATATTTTAAAGTAAATTTTTCTGGCCAAAAAATGTCTTGAAAAAATGGCTTTTTCGAAATGTGCGGCAGTGTTTTTGAAATGTTTTATGTAAAATGCATGGCACTTCTTGGTAGAAAAACAAATACCGAATTATTTAAATAATTGCAGCCAGCCCACCCACTAACACTCACAATTCACTAAAACAAAATATAAAAACACCCCCTCTCTCTCTCTCCTCTCTCTCTCTCTCTCTCTCTCTCTCTCTCTCTCTCTCTCTCTACCTCTCTACCCTCTACTCTCTCTCTACCTCTCTCTCTCTACCTCTCTCTCTCTACCTCTCTCTCTCTCTACCTCTCTCTCTCTACTCTCCTCTCTCTTCTACCCTCTCTCTCTCTACCTCTCTCTCTCTCTACCTCTCTCTCTACTCTCATCTCCTACTCTCTCTCTCTACCTCTCTCTCTCTACCTCTCTCCTCTCTCTACCTCTCTCTCTCCTACCTCTCTCTCTCTCTACCCCTCTCTCTCTCTCTACCCCTCTCTCTCTCTACCCCCCTCTCTCTCTCTCTCTACCCCCCTCTCTCTCTCTCTCTTCACTCTACCTCTCTCTCTCTCTACCTCTCTCTCTCTCTCTCTCTTTCATCCATTCTTTCTCTCTCTGTGTTTAAAAGAAATCTGAGCTTTTATATAGCGCAATATCCACTAAACCTGCTCAAGACCCTTTACAAAGGGTCCCTGACCAACAGAAACAGGTAACATGGAGAACGAGACATCTTAGGGGATGTTGCAATTTTTACGTCAGAGAAAGGACAGCTATTCATTTTACGGTGAGAGAACTTGAGTAAAGAGTCTTTTCCAGGGACTCAATTATGCGCTGAGCGAGGGTCGAGCCCAGGACTTTCCGAACGCGATATCAAAGCGAGTGTCATACCACTAGATGAAATAGCCGCATATTTATCTATCTCTTTAAATACGCACACAAACACACATACACACACTCCCTCTCTCTCCACACACACACACACACACATACACACACACACACACATACACACACTCTCTCTCTCTCTCTCTCTCTCTCTCCGCACACACACACACAGACACACACATTCACACACGTACATCGCACACACATACACACACGTCTATTTAATGTTAAACACGTATAACCTTTCATATAGAATGCAGCCTATCCGTGCTCTGGATCGCAGAAAATAAACACAAACACTTGTGTGACGTCAACCGCAATATGTGTATACAACAAGCTGACGTCATACTGCCCCTCCCCCCCCCCCCCGGGCCGGTTTTTCTCCAAGCTTATATAAACATACAATGGAGTTAGTCTTCAATTGATGGTTCTAGCATTACTAAGCGTTGACCAATTAAGATAAATTTTAGCCGTTCCTCCCCCTTGACTATTTATTTTAACAGCAGACATTCCTTAACAAGCATGTCTGTCGTTAATTAACATGATTTTTAGTCCATCAGCTCAAATTCTATATGATTCAAGTGATGAATAAAATGTACACAAGGTGTGTATCCAGAACTCCGGAAGAGTGGTTATACACTTCCACTGAAATAGGAACCATTTTTTTTTTTTTTTGACATTACAATTTTCGTTTCAAAGCATTAACCAATCAGAACGTTCCCTGCCATTTAGCCCGTTCCCTCCTTTTGACTATTTATAAATAGTCAGTCTCCATGTCTCGTCCTACATGTTAAGTGACGCAGTTGGTTGGGGACCCTACTATGTAAAGCGCTTTCAGCTCGCTTAGTGGATATTGCACTAACGCTTGAGTTGTTGTTTTCCTTTTCATTTTAATCGAGACAAGTCACATATCATCATTTTGAGACGATTGGTCACAATTTGATAATTTACCGTGCGACTATGTGGTCTAGTGGATGACACTCGCTTTCGGATCGGAAGGTCCTGGGTTCGAGCCTCGCTCGGCGCATATAGTTGAGTCCTTGGAATAAGCTCTTTTCTCACACTCTCTCACCGTGCTCAGATAGCAACATTTAGTTTTTTGTATAGTTTTTCATCAATATTCAAGTATTTTGTGGTGAAAATTTCAGGAAGATGCTATCTATAATCCGTTGTAAAAAGGGAGAAATTTAACTCAAGCGATTTTTTGACGCGTTTTTATTCTTTTTTCCAATCGTTAAAATTTGCGTCAAACATAGTAAAGTGCCTTCAGAACGTTTAGTGGATATTGCGATAATGCTCGAGTTTTTGTTTGTTTGTTTGTTTTCTTGTTGGGGGGGGGGGGGGGGGGGGGGGGAGGTTCTTTTGATCGAGACAAGTCACTTGTAATCGTTTAGAGACGATTGGTCACATTCATTTTGCTAATTTACCTTGAAATACCTGGCAAATGTAGAGACATTCTTAGACGGTGTGGAATTTTCATCAACGCATCTTTTAATCACATTGTTTTAATGTCTTTTGGTCTGGGTGGGAGATGGTGTTTACGTTAGCCATTGTTCTATTCCCTCAGGTCATCGAATTTCTACATGTAAGTGTGTGCGATTTCTCTCTCTCTCCCTCTCTCTCTCTCTCTTTTTTTTTCTCTCTCTTCTCTCTCTCTCTATCTCTCTCTTTTCTCTCTCTTCTCTCTCTCTCTCTCCCTCTCTCTCTCTCTCTCTCTCTCTCTCTCTCTCTCCCTCTCTCTCTCTCTCTCTCTCTCTTACAACCCGATAAAGAATTGAAATAGCCTACAAACTACAAATGACAAAATCATCTAGTAAAGTTGTCGATCAGTATTCAAGTTTATTCTGGTGAAAATTTCAGGAAGATGCCTCAAGCTGTTACAATACAGTCCCGCTTTTTGTGAAAAGGGAGAAATTTGACTCCATCAATTTTGTTTTACGCATTTTTATTTTTCTTCCAGTTTTTGAGTCAAATAAATTGCCCAAGTCAAATTCAAAATCCCCCCCCCCCTTCTCCCCCCCCCCCCCTTTTTTTAAAAATATTTTTTTTACAAAAATGAATGAATTGTAACGGCTAATAGCATCTTTCTGAAATTTTCACCAAAAAAACTTGAATAATGGGGGAAATTATGCAAAAAGAAACTAGATGTTTCCATCATTTCTAGTTTTTAGGCTATTTCAATTCTTTATCGGGTAGTAATAACACAAAAATCTCTTTAGATGAAACAATCCAAAATAAATTTTATAACTTGTCTTTCAACCTCCATTCATATATTTTTATAATTTGGGGATCTGAGAACGGAAATCAATTGTTGTTTATTTCTATTCGAAAGTTTCTATTCTGTTATAAAGACTGGCAGAACTAATCACACTGGTGTCATCGACACGCATTGTTTTCATTTATTTAATTCATTGTCATGTACATCGTAATATGATAGATTTCACTCTTCCTTCCCTACACAGACTTTAGAATAAGAACATTAGACAGGTTATTTCAATGTCAAGGTGACTTGAAATAACCGGCCCGATGTGTTCTTTGTCAGTTTGACATTGAAATAACCGGCCCGATGTGTTCTTTGTCAGTTTGACATTGAAATAACCGGCCCGATGTGTTCTTTGTCAGTTTGACATTGAAATAACCGGCCCGATGTGTTCTTTGTCAGTTTGACATTGAAATAACCGGCCCGATGTGTTCTTTGTCAGTTTGACATTGAAATAACCGGCCCGATGTGTTCTTTGTCAGTTTGACATTGAAATAACCGGCCCGATGTGTTCTTTGTCAGTTTGACATTGAAATAACCGGCCCGATGTGTTCTTTGTCAGTTTGACATTGAAATAACCGCCCGATGTGTTCTTTGTCAGTTTGACATTGAAATAACCGGCCCGATGTGTTCTTTGTCAGTTTGACATTGAAATAACCGGCCCGATGTGTTCTTTGTCAGTTTGACATTGAAATAACCGGCCCGATGTGTTCTTTGTCAGTTTGACATTGAAATAACCGGCCCGCTGTGTTCTTTGTCAGTTGACATTGAAATAACCTGTTCTATGTTCCCTTTTCTAAAGTTTGTGGAAGAGGGGTGAATTCTGTCAGCAAATGATATACAATTTACCATATTTAATTAGTCATTTTCAATCCGGGGAACACATTTGTGGGATGGCCTTTGTCACGCCATTCCGTGGTAAACTATTTCATTTTTGGGGAAAAAACTGAATTTTACTATATATCATAATTGCAAAAATATTATGAGATATCCCTGAAATCCTTTGTAATAACAAACGTAGGCAGATGGTTCCCCCCTCTCCTTCCACCAACACGTATTCGGTTTTACTAAAATAGATTTTGAAGCAAAATGATATTTTTACCACAATGTATAATTCTTTAGGCCCAAATCCCTAAAAACAAACAATTTTACTATTAAGAGGTATTCATGATATCTTTTGTAAAAAAAAACGTAGGCAGATGATACCCTCCCCCCCCCCCCCCAACCACCCCCTCCCCCCCCCCCCACCACCCCCCCCCACCCACCTTTCCACCAGCACGCATTCGGTTTTTACTAAAATATATTTTGAAACATAGTGATATATTTTAGTACAATGATAATTCTTTAGCCCAAATCCGTAATTCCATCGCCAGTCGTCAATAAGGACACATCTTTGAAGAGATAAAATAGGGGAGTCCATGAGAGAAGAACGGTCTAGGCTCTCTATCCGGAACTCCGTTTCCGGAGTTGCATTAAGACTGATTCTCTTGTCTCTCTTCTCGACTTCTTCTTCTCGTCTCTTACTATCTTCTTCTTCTTCTTCTTCTTCTTCTTCTTCTTCTTCTTCTTTTCTCCCCCCCCCCTCCTCCTCCTCCTTCTCCTCCTCCTCCTCCTCCACTGTCTTCTTCTTTTTCGTCTTCTTCTTCTTCTTCTTCTTCTTCTTCTTCTTCTTCTTCTTCTTCTTCTTCTTCTTCTTCTTCTTCTTCTTCTCTTCTTCTTCTTCTCTTCTTCTTCTTCTTCTTCTTCTTCTTCTCTTCTTCTTCTTCTTCTTCTTCTTCTTCTTCTTCTTCTTCTTCTTCTTCTTCTTCTCTTCTTCTTCTTCTTCTTCTTCTTCTTCTTCTTCTCTTCTTCTTCTTCTTCTTCTTCTTCTTCTCCTCCTCCTCCTCCTCCTCTTCCTCCTCCCCCTCCTCCTCCTCCATCGTCTTCTTCTTCTTCTTTCTTTTTACACTTTAAGGACTGATTCAACTATCTGGATGCACTGTAAATCCTAAAGAAATGTTGAGAATGGAGGTGTTTCGGATTGGAGAGACGTGAATGTCTATTAATAATAAAATAATTCTTGAATGCGTGGTTTGAAATTTTGATCTCGTTCCCATTGCGTCGCTTGAATTGTCCAGCGGCGGTATTATGAAATTGTTCGGATTACCAAACGTCAGAATTCAACGATACAATTTCATGAGACTTGTAGGTAAATATAACGATATATATTGAAATGTAAGCTTCAATTTATTAAACGAAGACAGAGTATTGTATCACTTCGCAAAAAAAAATAGCGCTCAATGGATTGAAAGATGGTCAATGTCTTCCTTCAATGTAAAGAGTCGACTTTCAACAACTAAAGCTGTAACTGTAAACTGAGTGCATTCATTTTCCTCTACGGTCCGTCTTGCCCTCAATTTGACCTTTCCTCTCATTGCTTATTTTAAAGAAAATCTATCCATTTTTATTCCAACTGAACAAACAACAAATACGAAGAAACAATGCCTTTGGGGGGTTATTCTTATCTTAGCTTTTTAAATGTTTGTACCATTCGAACCTTTGACCTTTCAACTGTCAAGAATACAGGGCACCTTCAGCTTTAAGCTCATCATTGAGATCGGCTGAAGTAATATATGGAAGGATTGAAAGTGACGTCACTCAACTCTTTGCTATTGTTTTAAGACAGCAGTTTTCATGATTTGTACTCACTAGATTCTACCAATCAGACTATAGATAGAATGCGCTTGGCCAAGGAGTTCACAACATTGCCATCCGGAAGTATAAAGGACCAACACACAAACTCTGTGTAACCATGGACGTTTATAGTCAGGTTAATACAGTTTAGTGAGAACAACTCACAAACGCGGATGGCAAAAACAATAACAAAGGCCTGAGTGACGTCATCTGCATACTATCTATAAACGTCCGAGGTTACACATAGTTTTGTTCTTTGGTACGTTATAGATAGAATGCGCTTGGCCAAGGAGTTCACAACATTGCCATCCGGAAGTATAACGGACCAACACACAAACTCTGTGTAACCATGAACTTTATAGTCTGGTTAATACAGTTAAGTGAGAACAACTCACAAACGCGGATGGCAAAAACAATAACAAAGGCCTGAGTGACGTCATCTGCATACTATCTATATCCGGCTGGTGGATAGAATGTGTATTTTAACTAAACGCATAGCATTAACACAGTTACAGATACAGAAGGAAAACTAGTTTAGGTCACGTATCACAACGATTTCTATTTGGAAACAGGTGTACTATTTAATTAGGGAGTACTGATAGCCAGGGGAATTGGGTAGGTTTGTGTAAATTTGTGATGAACGCACCAAATTTGACACAGAGCATCTCCAATCCACCATTAATCCATGTTGGTATAGAGCTACCTCGAGAAATTTATCCGAACCCCTTAAAATGAGATGAAAAATATCCCAATGTAAGCAGTTTTCGTAATATTATATTGGTGTGCACGAATCTACAGAGAGCTCGACTATTTAAGGTAATTTATTTATATCAATTTTCTCACTTCTTATAGATAGTATGCCCTTGGCTAAGAAGCTCACAACATTGCCATCCGGAAGTATAACGGACCAACACACGAATCTGTGTGTAACCTCGAGCGTTTATAGTTTGGATAATACAGTTAAGTGAGATTTTCTCATAAACGTGGATGGCAAAAAACAATAACAAAGACCCGAGTGTCGTCAACTTCATTCTATCTATACTTATTCGTCTACAACGTTGTTTCTGCTCTGCATCATCAGGGCGGAATGAAATGACAAAAAATAGTAAGCTATGAAAGATTTATATACTCACAAAGAAGACATTACTATATATTAAAAAAAAAAAACCTAATTGCTATTTGATCCAGAATAAGTCGTGTCAACACACAAAACGATGTGTAACATTGAACGTTTATAGTCTGGTTAAAACAGATTAGTGAGAATTACTCTTAAACGTGGATGGCAAAAAAAAAATAAATAAATAAATAAAAAAAAATAAAAAAATAACAAAGACCTGAGTGACGTCAACTTCATTCTATCTATAGGGGTTCGTATCCTATAACCAGTTAACTGTCGTACTGTGGAAAAACACGTATTAAAACTTTTGGCCAGAAAATTCGTCCTTCAAATATCGATCGATTTGACCCTCATCTTGGCAAAAACTCTCAAAACTTAGATTTCGCGAAGTCCCAGATTTGAGAGTGGTTATTTTTGCGACAGAGATAGAGAGAGATAGAGAGATAGAGATAGAGAGAGAAAAGAGAGAGAAAGAGAGAGAGAGAGAGAGAGAGAGAGAGAGAGAGAGAGAGAGAGAGAAGGTGGGAGAAATAAGAATGACACCGAGACAGAGAGAGAGATGAGAAATGAGCTAAAGTGCAAAAAGGAAAAAGTTACCCAAAATAAAAAAGAAATTAAAAAAAGAAGTAATTGGAGAGAGAAAAAGGAAAAATAAATGAAAACCTTAGAGTTTAAAACAACACAGAGTCCCAGTGTGTATTATTATCTTTAACCCTCTCTCCCCGTATAGGCAAACCTGGCCTGGAATCCATATTTTGAAAACAAAAAACAACTTGAGTTTTATTGTGCACTATCCACTTAACGTGCTCAAAGCTCTTCACTTAGGGAATCCTGACCAATTGCAACATTTTAGACGTTGGACGTGACATGACGTCTGTTATGCGAACCGAGACAACGCTGTTAACGGTCATTTAACACCTGAGTAGGATGAGAGAATATTATGAGTTACGAGTCTTTTCCTAGGAGTCAACTAACTATGCGTCGAGCGAGGGTTGAACCCAGGACCTTCCGATCCGAAAGGCAGTGTCATAGTCATGCCACAAAACAACATAACTGCACTTTTTTTTGGAGTCATAAACACTTAAGCGATGGCTGGATAGAAATAGGGGAGCAATTCAAATATTGTAATATTCTGTGATCGGACTTTTTGTTCTGTTGATCTAGAATAGAGAAGGGAATGTTACATTTAAAAAAAGCATGTATAAGATTTGAAATGATGATAGTAGTTTTATTTTGGGCGGAGAGAGAGAGAGAGAGAGAGAGAGAGAGAGAGAGAGAGAGAGAGAGAGATAGAGAGAGATAGAGATAGTGAGAGAGAGAAAGAGAGAGAGAGAGTGAGAGGAGAGAGCAAGAGAGAGAGAGAGAGAGAGAGGGACAGAGAGAGATAGAGAGAGAGAGATAGATAGAGAGAGATAGAGAGAGAGAGAGAGATAGAGATAGAGAGAGAGAAAGAGAGAGAGAGTGAGAGGAGAGAGCAGAGAGAGAGAGCGAAAGAGAGAGAGGGGACAGAGAGAGATAGAGAGAGAGATAGATAGATAGATAGATAGATAGAGAGAGAGAGAGAGAGAGAGAGAGAGACAGAGAGAGAGTAAGAGCGAGAAAGTTGAAGAAATAAATAAAATATCTCTCTCCGTATTAGTCGTCGCCTGACCTGGCCCTGGACCAATCACGGGTCATATTTATGGTAAGCGAGCGATTCCAATGTTTGGATGTACATGGAAGTAAACCCTAGCTACCTGAGATCGTATGAGTGACGGGTTTATCTCATAGAATCGCCCCTTGCCAAACAGGGTGGGTACCTTGTACCGTGCCAGGTGATGAGTCTATTGAAATCATCTCATTTTAGTAGTGCTGAAAGTAGGAAAAATGTAGAACAAAGCAAGCAAGAAGATGAAGAAGTGTAGATCAGTAGGGAGGGAAAAATGTCTGGCTGGAGTAGTAGAATGAAATGTAATGGTCAAAACTGTTCTTGAAAGCTATGATGAGTGCCATATGGTGAGTTTGTCATTGAGAGTTTTAATTGTTATTGTGTTGTTGTTGTTGTTGTTGTTGTTGTTGTTGTTGTTCTTCTTTCTTCTTCTTCTTCTTCTTCTTCTTCTTCTTCTTCTTCTTCTTCTTCTTCTTCTTTCTTCTTCTTCTTCTTCTTCTTCTTCTTCTTCTTCTTCTTCTTCTTCTTCTTCTTCTTCTTCTTCTTCTTCTTCTTCTTCTTCTTCTTCTTCTTCTTCTTCTTCTTCTTCTTCTTCTTCTTCTTCTTCTTCTTCTTCTTCTTCTTTCTTCTCTTCTTCTTCTTCTTCTTCTTCTTCTTCTTCTTCTTCTTCTTCTTCTTCTTCTTCTTCTTCTTCTTCTTCTTCTTCTTCTTCTTCTTCTTCTTTCTTCTTCTTCTTCTTCTTCTTCTTCTTCTTCTCTCTTCAATAACAATAACAATAACAATACGTAAATAAATTGAATAATAGTAATAGGACTACTACTACTACTACTACTACTACTACTACTACTACTACTACTACTACTACTACTACTACTACTACTACTACTACTACTACTACTACTACCACTATTAATAATAATAACAATAATAATAATATTAATAACTTATTATTGTATCTATTTTAAATCAAATGTCACCAATAATCTAAAAACTTCAACTCGGAACTTCATATTACCGGTTTGGACATCTAGTCACATTTTAAAGATCCGGAAAAAGCTGCCAAGCTCCTTTCATACATTATTTATTCCAGTGCTAAATTCTATGACTCAAAAAAAAAAAAAAAAAAGAGCAAAACAAAAAACAAAAAAAAAAAAACAAAAAAAAAAATTAAAACAAAAACAAAACACAAACAAAACAAAACAAAACGCAATGACATTTTAATTCGTTTCTGATTAATTTCTGTTCGACGCAATTAGTTTGGCTAAAAGATACTTGCAACATCTTTGGGGATTAACGACGAAGAAGCGGATATTGAGAAGAAAACTACTGCCAGTTTGGAAGATTTAAAATGACATAAGAAGGGGGGGGGGAGGGGAGGAGGAGGGGAGGAGAAAGGAAGGAGGAGGAGGAGAAGGAGGAGAAGGAGAAGGAGGAGGAGAGGAGAGGAGAAGGAGGAGGAGAAAGGAGGGGGAAGGAGAAGGGGGAGGAGGAGGAGAGGAGGAGGAGAGAGAGAGGAGGAGGAGGAGAGGAGGAGGAGAGAGGAGAGGAGAGGAGGAGGAGAGAGGAGGAGAGGAGGGAGGAGGAGGAGGAGGAGGAGAAGGAGAGGAGGAGGAGAGAGAGAGGAGGAGGAGGAGGAGGAGAGAGAGAGAGGAGGAGGAGAGGAGAGAGGAGGAGAGAAGAGAAGAGAGAGAGGAGGGAGGGAGGAGGAAGAGAGGAGGAGAGGAGGAGGAGGAGGAGGAGGAGAAGGAGGAGGAGGAGGAGGAGGAGAAGGAGGAGAGAAGGAGGAGAGAAGAGGAGGAGGAGGAGGAGGAGAGGAGGAGGGAAGAGAGAGAAGAGGAGGAGGAGAGAGGAGAGAGGAGAAAGGAGAGAGAGAGAGGAGGAGAAGGAGAGGAGGAGGAGGAGAGGAGGAGGACGAGAAAGAAGGAGGAGGAGGAGAAGGAGGAAGGAGGAGAGGAGGAAGGAGAGAGGAAGGAGGAGGAGGAGGAGAGGAGGAGGAGGAGGAGGAGGAGGAGGAGGAGGAGAGGAGAGGAGAGAGGAGGAGGAGAAGGAGGAGGAGAAGGAGGAGGAGGACGAGAATGAGGAGGAGGACGAGAATGAGGAGGAGGAGGAGGAGGAGGAGGAGGAGAGGAATGAGAGGGAGAGAAGGAATGAGGGAATGAGAGAGAGAAAGTGAGAGACAGAGCGATAGAGAAAAAGAGAGGGAGAATCAGAGAGAGAGAGAGAGAGAGAAAGAGAGAGAGAGGGAGAGAGAGAGGGAGAAAGGAAGATATATAAGAGAAATAGAGAGAGATAGAGAGAGATAGATAGATAGATAGAGAGAGATAGAGAGATAGATAGATAGATAGATAGATAGATAGATAGATAGATAGAGAGAGAGAGAGAGAGAGAGAGAGAGAAAGGGTAAGAGAGGGAGAGAGAGAGAGAGAGAGGGAAAGAGAGGGAGAGAGAGAGAGAGAGAGAGAGAGAGAGAGAGAGAGTGAGAGATGTTTATGTTGCCTCTGACGTTATCCAAATTGACCATTGCAACACCCTTTTGACTTTATAAAAAGCATTAAAAAAGAAAGACAAAAGAAATCAACGACCAGTGCAAAATGCTGCACTTGCACTCGAGATTAGACGTGAGCAGAATGCACAGAAAATGGACCAAATTAACAATACTTCAGGCTATTCAGCACATCTCGTCAAAAAGATAAATAAACTTATCTAATTCTTACAACAGTTTTAAAATGAATGTTAATATAACCGTGTCTCAAATACCCGATCTGGTCCAAAAAAAAACTATTATAGTTTGTTCTTGTGTGTGTTTTTTTTTTTTTTGAAGGTCTTGCAGCCACCATTAACCTTCAATCAACTAAAAGAAAAGACATTTAAAAATGGAATTTAAACAATGAAAACGAAACGAAATTCCAAATCATCAGGTGACAATAATTTGATTTTTGGCCTCAAAATTTTAATGTGAAAATCTCTGCCAAGATATATATTAAGTTTAGATAAATAGAAACGTCATCTTTTCATGTGAAAACAATAATGATAATGATAATAATTATTACCAAATTCAAACGACCGTTGATGATTACGATCATTGAATATCTTGTTAGACTGCTGGCTAATGAATTGATTGAACTCTGAACTTTTCCTTTAATTTTAATATTCATTTAGGATAAATTACTTTACTTAAGGAGAAAAAAGCAAAAAACGTTACCTTTATACAGCACGATATCCACTAAACGTTCTAAAAACGCTTTCCAAGGGGTCACCAATAGCCAACAGCAACACTTAACATGTAGAGCGAGACATGACGCCTGTTAGCCGATATTACATCCCCCCCCCCCACCCCCCGACAAAGACAACGCTATTAACGGCCAGGTACTCGTTTTACACCTGAGCACGGTGAGATAATTTGAGTAGAGAGTCTTTTCCAAGGACTCAACTATGCGCCGCCTAGAGCGAGACTCAAACCCAGGACCTTCCGATCCGAAGTCGAGTGGCATAACACTATATCACATAGCCGCGCTATATGTATTTTTATTCTGCCCCATCAAACGGGTAATAAGTTGAGGTTACTTCGACGCCATCAAGAAATTCATGTTACAATCAAAAGACAGACTTTTGTACAGATAGTTCGAAGATGACGTCACTCAGGTATTTGTTATTGTTTTATTGCCATCTGCGTTTATGAGTAATGCTCACTGACCTGTATTATCCCGACTACAATATACGTTCATGGATACACACAGTTTTGTGTGTTGGTCCGTTATATTTCCGGATGGCAATGTTATGAGCTAAGAAGCCAAGCGCATACTATCTATAGGTTTTTTATTGAATAGTATAAAATTAAGTGCGCTTCGCATGTTATTTTAAAAAGATGAATATTTTTATTCATCAAAAAAATCAAATCAAGGGCAATAACTCGTATAAATTGAAGAGAATACTAACAACAGTGTACAGGTGAATTGATTAACATATAATAACGTTTTTATGTTCGTGAAAGATCTTATAAAATATCGATTATTTACGAGTAATTAATTGTTAAAAGTAGTTGACCTCATCTGAACTTTAGTGACCTGATGTTGACCTTCAAGAGAGTGAATTTGAATTCCAATAGACCAAATGTCTTTCAAAGATCGAATCTTACTGTGGATGCGAAACAACTCGAGTTGGTTTTGTTTTGTTTTTTTGACTAGGCGGTGACTCTACTATACTATGGAGGAACTTCTTTAAGTGACAAAATCTACAATTTCATTCATTTTCTCTTGGATCATATTACATTTGTAACCCATCGCTTCGAACCGGTTTTTATGTCAAGGTGATTTAATTTGTTGGTGAAAGATATATTTGATAGCCGGAAATATGAGACGCTTTATTTATGTATTTATTTATTAATTTGGAAATTTGCGACTACATGAGATAAGTTCTTCGCCTTCACTAGATGATTTCAAGCGTCGATTGAAGACATTTAATTTTCTTTAGACATGCTTTCTTTTATTTTGATTATGTGTATAATTAGCGTTGTTCGTGTAGTGTGCCATTTTGATTTTTAATCTATGTTATGCGCTCAGAGCCCTCCAGATGAAGGGATATTTGGCGCACTATAATCAATACTATTTATTTATTTATTTATTTATTTATTTATTTATTTATTTATTTATTTATTTATTCATTTATTTATTTATTTATTTCTCTATTTATTGTTTTATAAAAAAGAGTGAATATAAATTCTTAGGAAGTTAAAATTAAAATGTTATATATATGGTGATGTAAAATTCTCATCTACTTATCCCCATCAGGTTTACACCGATATAATAATAGAGGGGTTTAGCAGATCATACATAACACGCATCACGCAGCACGTATGACGTATCTATCACATGACCGCCCTCATCATAAGTAAAACGTAATACCGCTATGCGATTGTGTATGGGTCACTGAAATGGTTCACATTGTTACATCCAATCAAATATTGCATAGCGACACTAATCTTTTTATAGATTGAGCGAAGTTGACGTCACTCAGGTCTTTGTTATTGATTTTTGCCATCCACGTTTATGAGTAATTCTCACTAAACTGCATTAAGCCGACAATAACGTTCAAGGTTACACATCGTTTTGTGTGTTGGTCCGTTATACTTCCGGATGGCAATGTTGTGAGTTTCTTAGCCAAGTGAAAACTATCTATACGTAAAATGAAAATGATCATGTGATAGATACGTGATTATGTGATGCGTAATGCGTGATCTACGTATGATCTGCTATTCCTCTCTAATACCGGATTGTAACGTCGAGTCACATATTTCATATTCTAAATTCGCTTTTAAAGCATCTGAATTATCACGTCATATTATAATACAGTTTTGAAGCAACGAGCAATATTATTTTGTCTTTTCTTTGATTCTCGAAGTAAATCTCTTGGTTTTGGAAGCCCCGTGGTTCCAATTAACTTAAGCCTTCGTAACGCGTAACATGTTCATTATAATTTTTTGACACTTAACCAAAAACATCAAAATGTTTTAGCAGAGCTGCCAACTCAAAATTTTTAAAAAATCGTAATTTCCAAGGGTAAAAAAAAAAAACTCACTTTAAATAGCTTTACAAATAAACAATATAATTTGGTCTCAACATGGTCCCAAAAATACAGCTCCAAAGTCCTGAATATACGTGCTAAGGAGCTAAACTTTCCTTTTCAACAAAAGTTATTGAGTCAAACAGACCTATGCAGCTCTGTAGCTGGAGCCAAAAATTCGTATTTCTACGAATTTTTCGTAGTACCAGGCAGGTCTGGTTTTAGAGATATTATGTAGATATAAATTTGCTTCCTGTTTAGAGAAAGAAAAAAAAAAGTTGCTATGTTAGTTACAATTGCCTTGCACCACTTGAACCTACCTCCGACTGATTTTAAAAAGGTAGTAAAACTGGAGGAATATGCTACAACATCTAAAGGAATATTTCATGAGGCTCATTAACCAGTTAACTGCTTTACTCTAGAAAGACACGTATTTAGAAATTTGGCCAGAAAACTCGTCCTTCACATATCGATCGATTTGAATAAACCTCAGCTTGGCAAAAATCTATCAAACCTGGGACATCGCGCTGTCTTCCTTAAGGTCCCAGATTTGATAGTTTTTGCCAAGGTGAGGGTCATTTAAATCGATCGATATTTGAAGGAAAAGTTTTCTGGCCAAATTCTTAAATGCGTGTTTTTCCAGAGTACGGCAGTTAACTTGTAAAAAACACAAAATTATTTCCACTTTCAAAATGGCATAATTATGATTTTTTTCTCAGTTTCTTTCTCTTTAACTGCTTTTCTGCGTGTTTCCTTTTTTTAGTATGTTGTTTTTCCCTTTATTCTCTCACCTGGCAAACTTGCAGGACGTTCATCAATAGGATCAATAGTCTGATGTCACGTCCGCCAAGCAACCAGCATCTTGGTTCTAAACAAAGAAAATCGGTACTTTTTATTGTTCATGCTGGCTAGAAATTTTTCACATATCATGTGATTAAGAAGATATAAAAGTCAAAACCTGATCAAATTTATAATGTTTTTCTAATCTGGATACACTTTTATGCTCGTCGGAAAAGTATTTCATAAGGGCGCCCGCCATTGTTCCGATAGTTTAGAACCAGTTATTAAGTTCTTTTACGTCAATACGAGGGAAGTGACATCACGACTGTTGAATCCTATTCCGAAATGGCTGAGTGGATGATTCATTGCACTTCCACCCAAGGTCCTGGGTTCGAGGCCCACTGTCGACATCTTGGACCCTCCCTGTGTTATCTATGGTCCCTCCCCCCCCCCCCAATCCCCTTGAACAAAAACGCTGATTAACTTTACAACGTGACAGGCACTGCTGTAAAATAACGATCTGAATAAAGCGCTTTGTCTGGAACTGTATCATACACATTTTGCTTTGTCTGTCAATGTTTCATACACATTTTGCTTTGTCTGTCAATGTTTCATACACATTTTGCTTTGTCTGTCAATGTTTCATACACATTTTGCTTTGTCTGTCAATGTTTCATACACATTTTGCTTTGTCTGTCAATGTTTCATACACATTTTGCTTTGTCTGTCAATGTTTCATACACATTTTGCTTTGTCTGTCAATGTTTCATACACATTTTGCTTTGTCTGTCAATGTTTCATACACAATTTACTTTGTCTGTCAATGTTTCATACACATTTTGCTTTGTCTGTCAATGTTTCATGCACACCACGCTTCAACAGTCGTAACGTCACTTCCCTCGTAATGACGCATGGTGACTTCGTAATTGACTCTAAACTATCGGAACAATGGCGGACGCCCTTATGAAATACTTCTCCAACGAGCATAAAAGCGTATCCAGCGATTAAAAAAGAACAAACATTATAAATCTGATCGTGTTTTGACTTTTACACATTCTGATCACAAGACATATGAAAAGTTCTAGCCAGCATGAAGAATAAAAAGTACAGATTTTATTTGTTTAGAACCACGTTGGCCGCCGTTGCTGGGCGACGTGACATCAGACTATTGAAACCAATTTGCTTTGGCCATATTTCGTACACATTTTGCTTTGCCTGACAGCGTTTCATACACATTTTTAGGAGTTTTAGTTTTACAACGCTACGCTATGATTTACGCCTGAATAAACTTGGTATTCTCTCGAGATGGGCTCTTAGGAAAAGTTTCACCTGCGGTTTTAGGTATTAATCCTCTCCTTACCAACTATAGAAAAATCGTCACATTCGTTACGATACGACCAACATTTTTTCTCATTCAAATTTCTCTTGTACATCATAAAGTTTAAATAAAATGAACACAGTGTGTTGTAGAGCATGTTTTGCTACAGAAATTATTTATCGCAAGAACTTATCTGTTATTGTGTTTGAGTGATAGAAAATATATTTTTGTGTTCGTTGGGTGTGAAGTTTAGGGGAAAATCAAAATTAAAAGAAACAAGTGTCAAGATCGAAGTGAAGGCAGTTTCAAGTTTTCGGCCTGATACCTCAATGGAAAATCAATCGCCTTACAAGCAAAGGGACTGGTATTGATGCCATGCGTTGAGTTAAATTATTCAGAACTTCCGCCAGCCGATATAACGTACTAAGACACAAAACTGTGTGTAATCTTAAACTTTTATGGTCTGATTGATATAGGAAGAATCAAGTTGGCGTCACTCGGGTCTTTGTTATTGTTTTTTGCCATCCACGTTTATGAGCAATTCTCATTAAACTGTATTAGCCAGACTATAAAAGTTCATGGTTACACAGAGTTTTGTGTGTTGGTCCGATATACTTCCGGATGGCAACTCTGTGATCTTCTTAGTCAAGCGCATACTATCTATAATTTAGTGAGAAGTAATCATCATAATGCCTCACTAAAAACAATAACAAAGAGCTGAGTGACGTCAAGTTCGTTCGTCCTATACATTCAGAGTGCAGTCGAATTGTTTACCCGGGACCCCGCCCCTCCCCCCCCCCCCTTTCCCCCTTCCAACTCCTTCACAACAGTGGTTGTTTGGATGGGTTAGTTAGATCTTTCAAGTTGAGAGCCGTAGGGGCTACCTGAAGCCTGGGATCGTGAAAATACTCCAACATGTACCCGCTGTGGGCAAGAACCTGAGACGGCAGAGCATCTAGTCGAACGGTGTGTTGTGACGATGCTACCCGGCGGGTTTGCGACGGTGCACGAATGCGGACCGGACTTTGCTGATTGGGTCGATCGTCATAACATAGTAGTGTGAAAACCATAAGAGACTGCTACCAACTTAAAGGTGATAATGGAAATATTTCGGATGGGGAACAGTACAGACCAAAACAAAATATGGACGTTTAGGATAACAACCCTTCGTCAGCAAAACAATGAAAAAGGAAAGTTGAAAACATCGTCATCACCAAGTGCCAGGCCTGTTGCAGACATCGGCGATCATGTCCCTCCAACCATATCTGTCCTCCGATCTTCTCAATAGCTCGATTCCTGTTCCTCCTCCACCAATCCATCCGTTCAGATTGTCAATGTAATCTATCCTCTGTCTCCCTCTTCTTTTCTTCCCAGCAACTTTACCCGTAAGTACAATCTTTTCAATTCCGTTTTTTGGGGGGTAAATATGTCCGAGAAATTCTAACTGTCTTTTTCTGTTGGTGTTTACAAAAGTTGAAAACATATAAAACAAAATATGGTCAGATTTCAATCTTAGAAGCGAGTGATTCTTACCATGTGTTTAACACTAGAGAAAACAGAGCAGTCCTCTCATCTCTCATTCGTCTATAATATCTCTTTTATCGTGTTTTGTTGTCGAAGGGGAAAACCAAACCGTCCACATCATATGTCCTCGTCAATTAAATTGAAGCTTTTATTCCATTTCATTATTGTAGCTTATTTCTTTAAGCTTCAAACCTTAACATTTGGATTGTACCAAAGAATGGCAATATAAATGGAACACATCTAACTTTTATTCTCTCTATCTCTTTCTCTCTCTCTCTCTCTCTCTCTCTCTCTCTCTCTCTCTCTATCTATCTATCTATCTATCTATCTATCTTTCCATCTCTCTATCTATCGATCGATTTGTCTATCTATCTATCTATCTATCTGTCTATCTATCTATCTATCTATCTATCTATCTATCTATCTATCTATCTATCTATCTATCTATCTATCTATCTATCTATCTATCTATCTTTCTATCTCCCTATCTATCGATCGATTTGTCTATCTATCTATCTATCTATCTATCTATCTATCTATCTATCTATCTATCTATCTATCTATCTATCTATCTATCTATCTGTCTATCTATTGAACATTTGGATTGTACCAAAGAATGGCAATATAGATGGAACACATCTAACTTTTATTATCTCTATCTATCTCTTTATCTCCATCTATCTATCTATCTATCCATCTATCTATCTATCTGTCTATCTATCTATCTATCTATCTATCTATCTATCTATCTATCTATCTATCTATCTATCTACCTCCCCTCCCCAACCCACTCCCGAACCCCCCCCCCCCCCCCCCCCCCCCCCCTCCCCGCAACCACAATATTTCATTGTAAACAATTTGCCAAAACAAAGAGTCTAAGATTTGCGATAAGTTGTAAGGTGAAAGTAATGGGCGGGTGGGGAAGATTCTACATCAAATACTTGAGCCGCAAGGTATCTGTGATTTGTTATCGGCGGAGGGATAACTATAATATATCACTCCGCCAGATTACTACTCGGGGAAACGGGGTTATTAATACAACTTTCCCTTTATCAAACCCTTACTTGCAATGCCGTTGATCCATAACCAAAACAGGGGGATGAGGATGCCAGGTTTATGTGGAAGCAAAGAGCCCCCCCCCCCCCCCTGCCACTCGCCCCTTGGGAGTACCGATAATATCTCAGTTGGTAGAGCATCTGCTTCACACGTAAAGGATCGTGATTGATTTCGGGTGCTGTCGAGAATTTTTTTTCTGACCCCCCGCTCCTCCCCGCCCCTGCCCCTGTCTTACTTACTACTTAATCCTCTTCGGGCCTTGAGGCACATAGGGCATCCACCAGACATCTCCATTTTTTGCGATCGGCTGCTTTTGCGGTGGCTGTATTCCAGGACAGGCCTGCTTCCTTTAATTCTTTCTCCATCGTCCTTCGCCAGGTTCTTTGGGTCTTCCCCGCTTTCTCTTCCCATCTGCTGTCCAGTACAAGGCTGTCTTGGGAAGTGACCCTTTTTCCATTCTGGCCACATGACCCAGCCAACGCCATCTTCTTCTTTTTATTTGGCTATCAATGCTAGTGCAGTCAGCTTTCTTTAATAGATCCACTGTTCTTATTTTTGTAGGCCAAAATAAATTTAAAATTCTTTTTAAACACTTGTTCTGAAAGGCTTCTAGTTTCTGTATTAAGGAGGATGTCATTTTCCAGCTTTCACTTCCATAAATCAGTACACTTAAAACATTGCTCTTGTATATTTTCAGCTTTGTCTTTCTCATTATTTGCTTTGATTTCCAAAAGTTTTTCAGCATGCCGAAAGCCTGGTTTGCCTTTTGAATTCTGTGCTTGATATCGTGTTCTGCATTTCCGTCGTCTGTTATTTTGGATCCGAGGTAGGAGAACTCTGTTACCTCTTCAATTATATGTTCATCTATCCTAATTTCACTGTCATGTTTTGGATTCACCCTAATGTACACAGTCTTATCGAAATTTATTTTCAGTCCAATTTTCGAGGCGTTCTTGTGTAGTACGTTTAGTTTCTCTGAGGCGTCTCTGTGTGTACTGGAAACTAACGCGATATCATCTGCGTAGTCTATATCTTCCAGAAAAGATGTCAGTGTCCAGCGAATGCCTCTCTTCTTACCATCAATTGTATTTTTCATGAGCCAGTCTAGAGCCAGGATAAACAGAAGCGGGGAGAGGTATGCAGCCTTGTTTTACACCAGTTGTTACATTAAAGCTGTCTGTTAAATTGTTACCACAGATCACTTGGCATTGGTAGTTGCTGTACATTGCTTTGATTAGGTTGACTATCTTCATCGGTATACCATAATGGCGGAGTATTTTCCACAGGGACTCTCTGTGTAAGCTGTCAAAGGCTTTTTCAAAATCGACAAAAATGGTGTAGAGGGGGCTGTTCCATTCAATGCTTTGCTCCAGGATTTGTCTCAGGGTAAATATGTGGTCACTACATGACTTCCCTTTTCTGAACCCTGCCTGCTCTTTTCTAAGAATGTTTTCAATGTGAGGTGAGATTCTTTTCAGAAGGATTCTATTAAAAATTTTGTTCGTTACGGACAGGAGTGTGATTCCACGCCAGTTAGCACAATTTCCTAGGTCTCCTTTCTTGGCTATTTTATGGATGATGCCTTTCTGCCAATCCTCTGGTATTTCTTCCTTTTCCCAAATGTTGGTGAACAGTTTACTGAGAATTTTGGACATTTCTTGCGAGTTCGCTTTAAGCATTTCCGCAGTGATTTTGTCAATACCTGGGGCCTTGCCATTTTTTTGTTGTTGTATTGCCTCGTGCACCTCATGCTCAGTTATTGGACCAAGATTAACCTCTACGTCCCTTTCTGCTTCTGGGATATCTGTGTAAGAAGATGGGTCTGGTCTGTTCAGAAGGTTTGCGAAATATTCTCTCCATCTTTCAATTTTCTCCTTTTCGTCTGTGATGACACTACCATCTTGGGATTTTAATGCCCCTGTCTACCCAGCAGTTATTGGGTAGCTGGTAAGTTGGGTCTCTTCGATCCAGCGGAGTGTCCGTTTTGATAGACTATTATCCTATCCAAAGGATAGCAAGGAATTGCAATGGGTCGTTCACACTATAGAAAATAAAACCCTGCACCATTGGTCTATGGCTCTGTAGGACTTGACTTACAAGACTTTTTGTCGATCGGCTCCTAATTTTCCGACTGGGACGCTTTGGCAGCTTCTCTGATTTTGTTGAGTGAGTTCTTTCCACTGATGACGGTTTGCTGCGATGGATGTCAAGTGTTCTATATCCCTTTCGCATCTCAGTTCTTGTGTATCATCTAGGCGCTTGAAGTCTTTATCTATCGTAATATGCTTGTTATGGGTCTGAGGGACTACTTTTCTTTTAAAACAAAAACTCTAAATGAACCATTCCAAGGCGCACCTTTTACTAACATAACAAGTTACTAAACATGTCAAACTGGTACTACGAGGAGTGAGTCTGTACGACTTATCTGAGGGGTAGAGCGAAGTCCCAGGTTTGAGATTTTTTGTTTTGCCAAGATACGGGTCATTTAAATTGATTTATATTTGAAGGACGAGTTTTCTGGCCAAATGTTTTAATACGTGCTCTTCCGGTGTGCGGAAGGTTAAACCAGTAGATAAAGCACAAGAAATGAAGTGGGTAGGAAAGTGCCAGAAGACAATAGAGAATAAAAATTTCTCGGCGGCGAAGGGAGCTCGAACTCGCGACCATACGGGTACGGTAAGATCGCGGATTCGAGGCCCCATCGCCAACGCGAAATTATTATTTTCTATTGTCTTCTCGTACTTTCCTACTCACTTTATTTCTTGTTATTATCAACGTAAGTGCCTGCTCCACTCAATTTTCTAGATAAAGCACAGAATTATATTCTGTATCGTGAATGTCTAGCTATTGTTTATTATAACAACAATGAACAATCTTTTCTTCTTTTTTTTTTGGTGATTGGAGAATGTTTTTGTTTTGTTTTTCCTTGTGTGTGTTTTTTTTTGTTTTGTTAGTATCTAGTCTGTTTTTCGTTTTTCGATTTCTTTTTTGTTGTTTCTTTTTCTTCTTGTTGCCAGAATTTTTCTTATTTATTCTCGATTTTAAATTAAATTCTTTAAATTGACGTGTACTAATACGCATGTCTGAGAATCCGAATGTTTATATTCTCGTTGTTGTAATGTAAATACTTAGATCACACCCGAGGCAAAATATTCTCCATTACAAAAATGTTATATCTTGTCTTGTCATTTATAAGTCGTAAAAAATAATAACGTGAAGTTGAATGTAAGCTTCAATTTAATTAACTACGCCACTACCATTTCATCTCATTCATCTGCGGTGTTTGATTCATCCTGTTTTGATGATAAAGGGGAAACCCGAAACGTTCATTTGATCTGTTTTTGTTATTAAATTGAAGCTTACGTTCAACTTCACGTTATTATTTATTTCTTCAAGCTTCGAGCAGCAACATTTACACATTTATAAGTGGCAACTCCGAGCATCAAAGATAATGGCGACTGTGAGTCCGTGTGGTGAAGACTTATGGACGTGCCTCGACATTTGTTTTGATGTTTATATTCTCTGTCAAATTCCATTTGGTCATTAATTTTATATATATATATATATATATATATATATATATATATATATATATATATATATATATATATATATATAACTTGAGCTTTTATATAGCGCAATATCCACTAAACGTGCTCAAAGCGCTTTACAAGGGGTCCCTGGCCAACAGCAACACATAACATGTAGGACGAGACATGACGCCTGTCAGGCGATATTACAAATTTTTGGGACAGAGACAACGCTGTTAACGGCCAGGTACTCATTTTACACCTGAGTACGGTGAGAGAATGTGAGTAAAGAATCTTTTCCAAGGACTCAATTATGCGCCGAGCGAGGCTTGAACCCAGGACCTTCCTATCCGAAAACGAGTGTCATACCACTAGAACACATAGCCACAGACCGGCGCCTAGTACTACGAAAAATTCGGAGAAATACGATTTATTATTTTTTTTGCTCCAGCAACAGAACTATAATAGGTCTCTTTGACTCAATAAATCTTGTAGAAAAGGAAAGTTTAGTTCCCTAGAACTTATATTCAGAACGTTGGAGCATTTTTGGACCATGCTAAAAGCAAATTTTTATTTGTGAAGCTATTTAAAGTGAATTTTTAATTTTTTTTTTCACTTGAAAACTAAGAATTGTTGAAATGTCAAGTAGACAGCTTCGTTATACGTATGTAAAAAGTCCATAATTGCATTTAGTCATCGAACCTGTGCTGTATTTTAAAATGTATTTTCCTTGCTTCGCTCTTTCACTCTCTTTAGTTTAAGATTAATGTACATTTTTTGACCTTATATTATTCGATTTTTGGACCGAGGAAATAGCCGGGGCGGGGGTAGCTATATCCGAGGTAACAAAATGTTCAATATTATTGGTTAAAAACTGTATTATAGCACCCCAGTTCTACAATTTCTTTACAATTAACATCGCATCATTGTTAAAGTCAGTAACTATGAAAGTATCAGAAAAATAAATATAATTTTCAAGTTAGTTGAGATTAGAAGTAGATTTTAGTTTAACTTAAAGAGTCATCGATAAACCAAACAAAAAAAAAAATAACAAAAAAAAAAACTAAAACAAACAAAACAACAACAAAAAAAAAAACAAAACAAAAAGAAAACCAACAAAAAACAACAAAAGAAAAAAAAAACAAAAACAAAAACCCGACGTGCACTTATTTTCAAGTCTGATAACCCAATTCATCATTGGCTCGTTGTTGTTATTGAAATCTAAAACAAAAATGACGCAAAATTGTGTCTATTACAACAATGTTAAACTAGGCCTATGAGTGCGTTCGGATGTCAGACCTGCATATTATGTACACGTCGAAAAAAATACCCCATCACACTCTTGTGTATTTTGTACCCATATTTGTTTATATTATTAGTGACGTAACAAATCATGGTGGCCCAATTCAATACAGGTTCATTTCGGTGCGAAGTGAAGTTTCGCGGTCAATGTTAATTATTTTTTACTGTTTCATTGTGTAACCCTCCTTTCGCACTAGGAAAAAACTGTCCCGGGACAAATTTGTCCTGTCCCAATGGAGAAAACTTCTATTCAAAAGGGGTTCCGCACTAGGACAGGACTGTCCCGGGACACACCTTCGCGAATGCATTATTATTTTTTTTTTTACAAGATTCAAAAGTGTATTTGTAGGCAATTGCAACTCTAATAATTCACATTTTATGAATCAACATAAGATACGACATGACGATAATGATTTTTTACACTGTACAATGGGGTTTGTTTACATAAGATTTATATAATCATGAAATATTCTTATAGCAAGAGTAATATTATTTCTACTGCTACTACTACCACTACCACTACCACGACTACGACTACTACTACTACTACTACTACTACTACTACTACTACTACTAACTACTATACTACTACTACTACTACTACTACTACTACTACTAGTAATGGATGAAATAGAGGTTGCATATTTGTGTGCTTTACCACGTGGAAAAATAAGACAAATTGAAAGAGAAAACAATATTGGGTGCATCCTTTAATGACCCAAAGATTGCTCAAAGGTCAATTCTGTAGACTCTATGGTGATCTCCGATCTTATCTTAAAATGACTTTCTTGGAATCACCTCATTTTACCCAGGTGCAAATGAGTACCAGTTCGCTGATGAAAGTAATCTTTGACGGACTAGCATCATTCAAGAGGATAATAGAAAGTCAGCATGCTTCGTACCCGAAAGGCATCAGTTGAGTAAGTCACCTCGCCTAGCTCAATATGCGGCGCTGCACTGCGGCTGACGCCTGGTTATACCTTGTCCTAGCTAAATTTGCGGCGCTGCATTGCGGCTGACGCCTGGGTTATTCCAGTCTTACGTTGGAATAGACCCTCGAGAAAAATTTCCCCTATGGGATGAAAAAATGAATTTTATTATTTTAAATTTTAAACTGTTATCTGTCAGCTCAACGCCACAGAAACATGGATAAGTTCCGGATTTATAAGCTTAGGAGGCAAGATGGCCTATGGTTAGCGCGTTGTACTCTGGACTCAGAGGTTCTGTGTTCGATTCCGACCGAAGCCAACTTTTACTTTCTAGAGCAAGAAAATTTACTCCCATCACTCACTCCATTCAGGTGTAAAAGGGTACCTGTCAAGCTGGGATAGTAATCTGCGACAGACTACAGACTAGCGTCCCGTTCAAAGGTTATCAAACAAATACGTTGATTGTCCGCTTCACGCTATTGAAACCGGAATAACTCCTGCACCATTGGCTACAAGGCTCTGAAGGACTTAATTTGTTTTACAATGAGTCCAAGTGGCTCAGAAGGACTTACTTAAACATATTTTCATTGAGAATTCCCGAAATAAATAACGATAAAGATAATTGATCCCACAAGTTACCGAATAGATGTGCGACCGGTTTTAGACACGTTACTGCTGTGTCACAAAGTGTGACACTTCTTAAATTATATTTATAAACATACGTTTTTAAATTGCCGAAAATATTTATGTTGCTATGCCTTCTGTACGTGGTTTCATCACATAGAATTATTTTTTGAATTGTTCTTGCTTTTTTATATTCAGAATTGAAATAAATAAATAAATTATAACTGTGAAATTGAATGTAAGCTTCGGTTTAATATACGAAAACAGATAAAATGGACGTTTCGGGTTTCCCCTTCATCAACAACACATGATGAATTAAAAACTACAGACGAATGAGATAATGTGGTAGTGGCGTTGTTAAGATGCATAAACAAAAACATTGATGGGCAGGAAATTGTATGCTACTTTGTGAGGAAGCGCGAATTAAAACAGAGCAATAGAAATTTATAAAAGGTGCGTACTTAATTATGTCAAAAGAGGGGAGGCGGGAAGGAACTGTGTAATGCAGTATAGAAAGTGAACTAAAATAAAGTGTGGACTGGAAAATAAATACAATGGAATTGGAAATAAATACAAAATATAAGGGATGTAGGTATTATTATATTAGTGGCATTAGCCACAACAGAAGCAACAATAGAAATAGTAGTAGTAGTAGTAGTAGTAGTAGTAGTAGTAGTAGTAGTAGTAGTAGTAGTAGTAGTAGTAGTAGTAGTAGTAGTAGTAGTAGTAGGGATAGAGAAAATAAAGACAGGCATTTCAATTTTGACACGGCGCCGCCAAGTCTGGGACTTTTTTGTCCTAGTGCGGAAGTCTGCTACATTTTTCTACTATCACAAACGATA